>NW_027183894.1:338125-676250 GCF_041296385.1 Aphelocoma coerulescens
CAGGCAGAGCCCTGAGGAGAGCAGGTGGCACATGGTGCGCTGGGCTGGGACAGCCAGCTGCAGAGCTCAAGGGAAGAAGCCCAAAGTGTCACAATGGCTCCTTGCCTTCACATGCAACACCTGGGTCACAATGGTCTCCTTGATTCCATGAGGCCCCACTGTGTCACAATGGCTCCTTGGTTCCATCGGGTTCCGCAGTGTCACCATGGTCTCTTTTGATCCGCACTGTCATCATGGACAATTGGTTCCATGAGGCCCCGCAGTGTCACAATGGTCCCTTGCTTCCATAGGTTTGATGTTGTAACAATGGACTCCTTGCTTCTATGAGCTAGCCTGCTTTTTGCAGAGGTGTCTTTGGTTCCAACAAGGCCCCGCTGTGTCTCAGTGCACCCTGGCTTCCATGTGGATCTGGAGCATCGCAAAGGCTCCTTGGTTCCACCAGGTCCTGCTGTGTCACAATGGGTCCTGTGGTCCCCGAGGCCCTCCAAAGTCATCATGGAGGCTTGCTTCCATGAGGTTCCATTATGTGCCAGTGGTCATCTTGGTTCCAGGAGTTTCCTTAGTGTCACAATGCTCTCCATGCTTCCATGATTCCCCACAATGTCACAATGCTCTCCATGCTTCCATTAGGCCCTGCTTTGCCACAATGGTCCCCTTGTTTCCATGAGGCCCCGCTGTGTCACAATGGACCTATGGTTCCATGATGTTGCGTGGTGTCACCGTGCTCTTCTTGAATCCGCCGTGTTACCATGGACCATTGGTTCCATGCGGCCTGGCCGTGTCACAATGGGCTCCGTGATTCCATGATTCCCCACGGTGTCACAATGGAGCCTTGTTTCTAGGAGGTTCTGTACTGTCACAATTGCCTCCTTGATGCCATCAGCCCCTGCAGTGTCACAATGGCTCCTTGGTTCCATGAGGAACACAATAGCTTGGCATAAGCATTGAGCAACAGCTGCTGAACACACCTGGCAACATCTGCTTGCATCAAAAGAGGGCTTCAAGCTGACAATGGCACCAGCAGCTTCCATCTGCAACAGAGACCCAGGAAAGGACAGGCTGTGCCGGTTTGGACAAATGTGGAGGAAAATATCCTCTGATAGAAGGCAGGTTACACCCAGCCCTCCCCCACCAGCTTCGGGAAAAAAGAATTTTCCTGGGAAGAAAGTGAAAGAGATAAAAACCATTTTTTAACAAACACCCAGGAAAAGGAGAACAATGCTAAATATTAAAAGCTCTCGCTGTGCAGAGAAAGCTGGGATAATTTGAGAGTCCTTCCGTGTTTCGGTGGGGTCTCCTGAAACATCCATAGACAGCGAGGCCCGTGCAAAGAAATAGGGAGCGATTCTTGAGAGAAGTTTCAGAGCTCTTTCTTCTCCAGCCACATGGGCGGGGCACTGCCAAAGAACTGAGCAGCCACGGCACATCCAGGGCCCTCCTGGCACAGGGCAACACAAAATAAGCAGTGCTGAACAGGATTAGGGCACATGTCAGCAGGGAGCAGGGAGACCCCGTGCCCAGGCCATGCCTCTACCCCAGGGTCCCCTCTCCCATGACCTCATGGCAGGGGGGAGGAACCCCAACACTTCCGGAGGTGTAGTCTCTCTCCTCCTCCTTGCAGCTGGCTCGTGGGCCCACATTCAGGGCCCCCACCTCGGTAGAAAATTCTCCCAATGTGGTCTGATGTTGAAAGAGTCAAGAAGAGAAGAAGGGAAAAAAAACCCCAAAGTCCCAGGAAAACAAAGTTCAACTCTCCAGCTCCCCCCAGAGAAAAGGAGCTGAAAACTGGCTAAAAAGAAACAAAGTTGCTTCCTCTGCTCTTGCTGCAAGCAGGATGCAGAGGAGTGTGTATGTGTGTCCTTGAACAAACGCTCTGAGAAGTTTGTCCGGTTTTTTTTCCCTCTCCCCCCTCTCAGGCTCAGTTGAAAGGCACAGAAATGCACAAAGTTCACTTCTGGGCATAGAGCAGCGATAGGGGATACACATGATAAAGTCACCCCAAGACACAGGGACAGAGAATTCAGTGGAAAGACTCCGAGAATTCTACTCCCAGAGAATTCTGCTCACCCTGACCCTTGTAGAAAGGGGACATCGTTCCCGGCAGCCTGTACTGAGCATGTGGCTCCTGAGTGGGGTTTGTTGTTTGGGAAACCTGCTCCGGCTTTTCCATTCTTTCCTTCCAAACAGGAAAACTTCTCCTGGGGCTGTGTGCAGGCAGAGCCCTGAGGAGAGCAGGTGGCACATGGTGCGCTGGGCTGGGACAGCCAGCTGCAGAGCTCAAGGGAAGAAGCCCAAAGTGTCACAATGGCTCCTTGCCTTCACATGCAACACCTGGGTCACAGTGGTCTCCTTGATTCCATGAGGCCCCACTGTGTCACAATGGCTCCTTGGTTCCATCGGGTTCCGCAGTGTCACCATGGTCTCTTTTGATCCGCACTGTCATCATGGACAATTGGTTCCATGAGGCCCCGCAGTGTCACAATGGTCCCTTGCTTCCATAGGTTTGATGTTGTAACAATGGACTCCTTGCTTCTATGAGCTAGCCTGCTTTTTGCAGAGGTGTCTTTGGTTCCAACAAGGCCCCGCTGTGTCTCAGTGCACCCTGGCTTCCATGTGGATCTGGAGCATCGCAAAGGCTCCTTGGTTCCACCAGGTCCTGCTGTGTCACAATGGGTCCTGTGGTCCCTGAGGCCCTCCAAAGTCATCATGGAGGCTTGCTTCCATGAGGTTCCATTATGTGCCAGTGGTCATCTTGGTTCCAGGAGTTTCCTTAGTGTCACAATGCTCTCCATGCTTCCATGATTCCCCACAATGTCACAATGCTCTCCATGCTTCCATTAGGCCCTGCTTTGCCACAATGGTCCCCTTGTTTCCATGAGGCCCCGCTGTGTAACAATGGACCTATGGTTCCAGGATGTTGCGTGGTGTCACCGTGCTCTTCTTGAATCCGCCGTGTAACCATGGACCATTGGTTCCATGCGGCCTGGCCGTGTCACAATGGGCTCCGTGATTCCATGATTCCCCACGGTGTCACAATGGAGCCTTGTTTCTAGGAGGTTCTGTACTGTCACAATTGCCTCCTTGATGCCATCAGCCCCTGCAGTGTCACAATGGCTCCTTGGTTCCATGAGGAACACAATAGCTTGGCATAAGCATTGAGCAACAGCTGCTGAACACACCTGGCAACATCTGCTTGCATCAAAAGAGGGCTTCAAGCTGAGAATGGCACCAGCAGCTTCCATCTGACACAGACACCCAGGGAAAGGACAGGCTGTGCCGGTTTGGACAAATGTGGAGGAAAATATCCTCTGATAGAAGGCAGGTTACACCCAGCCCTCCCCCACCAGCTTCGGGAAAAAAGAATTTTCCTGGGAAGAAAGTGAAAGAGATAAAAACCATTTTTTAACAAACACCCAGGAAAAGGAGAACAATGCTAAATGTTAAAAGCTCTCGCTGTGCAGAGAAAGCTGGGATAATTTGAGAGTCCTTCCGTGTTTCGGTGGGGTCTCCTGAAACATCCATAGACAGCGAGGCCCGTGCAAAGAAATAGGGAGCGATTCTTGAGAGAAGTTTCAGAGCTCTTTCTTCTCCAGCCACATGGGCGGGGCACTGCCAAAGAACTGAGCAATCACAGCACAACCAGGGCCCTCCTGGCACAGGGCAACACAAAATAAGCAGTGCTGAACAGGATTAGGGCACATGTCAGCAGGGAGCAGGGAGACCCCGTGCCCAGGCCATGCCTCTACCCCAGGGTCCCCTCTCCCATGACCTCATGGCAGGGGGGAGGAACCCCAACACTTCCGGAGGTGTAGTCTCTCTCCTCCTCCTTGCAGCTGGCTCGTGGGCCCACATTCAGGGCCCCCACCTCGGGAGAAAATTCTCCCAATGTGGTCTGATGTTGAAAGAGTCAAGAAGAGAAGAAGGGAAAAAAACCCCCAAAGTCCCAGGAAAACAAAGTTCAACTCTCCATCTCCCCCCAGAGAAAAGGAGCTGAAAACTGGCTAAAAAGAAACAAAGTTGCTTCCTCTGCTCTTGCTGCAAGCAGGATGCAGAGGAGTGTGTATGTGTGTCCTTGAACAAACGCTCTGAGAAGTTTGTCCGGTTTTTTTTCCCTCTCCCCCCTCTCAGGCTCAGTTGAAAGGCACAGAAATGCACAAAGTTCACTTCTGGGCATAGAGCAGCAATAGGGGATACACATGATAAAGTCACCCCAAGACACAGGGACAGAGAATTCAGTGGAAAGACTCCGAGAATTCTGCTCCCAGAGAATTCTGCTCACCCTGACCCTTGTAGAAAGGGGACATCGTTCCCGGCAGCCTGTACTGAGCATGTGGCTCCTGAGTGGGGTTTGTTGTTTGGGAAACCTGCTCCGGCTTTTCCATTCTTTCCTTCCAAACAGGAAAACTTCTCCTGGGGCTGTGTGCAGGCAGAGCCCTGAGGAGAGCAGGTGGCACATGGTGCGCTGGGCTGGGACAGCCAGCTGCAGAGCTCAAGGGAAGAAGCCCAAAGTGTCACAATGGCTCCTTGCCTTCACATGCAACACCTGGGTCACAATGGTCTCCTTGATTCCATGAGGCCCCACTGTGTCACAATGGCTCCTTGGTTCCATCGGGTTCCGCAGTGTCACCATGGTCTCCTTTGATCCGCACTGTCATCATGGACAATTGGTTCCATGAGGCCCCGCAGTGTCACAATGGTCCCTTGCTTCCATAGGTTTGATGTTGTAACAATGGACTCCTTGCTTCTATGAGCTAGCCTGCTTTTTGCAGAGGTGTCTTTGGTTCCAACAAGGCCCCGCTGTGTCTCAGTGCACCCTGGCTTCCATGTGGATCTGGAGTATCACAAAGGCTCCTTAGTTCCACCAGGTCCTGCTGTGTCACAATGGGTCCTGTGGTCCCTGAGGCCCTCCAAAGTCATCATGGAGGCTTGCTTCCATGAGGTTCCATTATGTGCCAGTGGTCATCTTGGTTCCAGGAGTTTCCTTAGTGTCACAATGCTCTCCATGCTTCCATGATTCCCCACAATGTCACAATGCTCTCCAGGCTTCCATTAGGCCCTGCTTTGCCACAATGGTCCCCTTGTTTCCATGAGGCCCCGCTGTGTCACAATGGACCTATGGTTCCATGATGTTGCGTGGTGTCACCGTGCTCTTCTTGAATCCGCAGTGTAACCATGGACCATTGGTTCCATGCGGCCTGGCCGTGTCACAAAGGGCTCCGTGATTCCATGATTCCCCACGGTGTCACAATGGAGCCTTGTTTCTAGGAGGTTCTGTACTGTCACAATTGCCTCCTTGATGCCATCAGCCCCTGCAGTGTCACAATGGCTCCTTGGTTCCATGAGGAACACAATAGCTTGGCATAAGCATTGAGCAACAGCTGCTGAACACACCTGGCAACATCTGCTTGCATCAAAAGAGGGCTTCAAGCTGACAATGGCACCAGCAGCTTCCATCTGACACAGACACCCAGGAAAGGACAGGCTGTGCCGGTTTGGACAAATGTGGAGGAAAATATCCTCTGATAGAAGGCAGGTTACACCCAGCCCTCCCCCACCAGCTTCGGGAAAAAAGAATTTTCCTGGGAAGAAAGTGAAAGAGATAAAAACCATTTTTTTAACAAACACTCAGGAAAAGGAGAACAATGCTAAATATTAAAAGCTCTCGCTGTGCAGAGAAAGCTGGGATAATTTGAGAGTCCTTCCGTGTTTCGGTGGGGTCTCCTGAAACATCCATAGACAGCGAGGCCTGTGCAAAGAAATAGGGAGTGATTCATGAGAGAAGTTTCAGAGCTCTTTCTTCTCCAGCCACATGGGCGGGGCACTGCCAAAGAACTGAGCAATCACGGCACAACCAGGGCCCTCCTGGCACAGGGCAACACAAAATAAGCAGTGCTGAACAGGATTAGGGCACATGTCAGCAGGGAGCAGGGAGACCCCGTGCCCAGGCCATGCCTCTACCCCAGGGTCCCCTCTCCCATGACCTCATGGCAGGGGGGAGGAACCCCAACACTTCCGGAGGTGTAGTCTCTCTCCTCCTCCTTGCAGCTGGCTCGTGGGCCCACATTCAGGGCCCCCACCTCGGTAGAAAATTCTCCCAATGTGGTCTGATGTTGAAAGAGTCAAGAAGAGAAGAAGGGAAAAAAAACCCCAAAGTCCCAGGAAAACAAAGTTCAACTCTCCAGCTCCCCCCAGAGAAAAGGAGCTGAAAACTGGCTAAAAAGAAACAAAGTTGCTTCCTCTGCTCTTGCTGCAAGCAGGATGCAGAGGAGTGTGTATGTGTGTCCTTGAACAAACGCTCTGAGAAGTTTGTCCGGTTTTTTTTCCCTCTCCCCCCTCTCAGGCTCAGTTGAAAGGCACAGAAATGCACAAAGTTCACTTCTGGGCATAGAGCAGCGATAGGGGATACACATGATAAAGTCACCCCAAGACACAGGGACAGAGAATTCAGTGGAAAGACTCCGAGAATTCTGCTCCCAGAGAATTCTGCTCACCCTGACCCTTGTAGAAAGGGGACATCGTTCCCGGCAGCCTGTACTGAGCATGTGGCTCCTGAGTGGGGTTTGTTGTTTGGGAAACCTGCTCCGGCTTTTCCATTCTTTCCTTCCAAACAGGAAAACTTCTCCTGGGGCTGTGTGCAGGCAGAGCCCTGAGGAGAGCAGGTGGCACATGGTGCGCTGGGCTGGGACAGCCAGCTGCAGAGCTCAAGGGAAGAAGCCCAAAGTGTCACAATGGCTCCTTGCCTTCACATGCAACACCTGGGTCACAATGGTCTCCTTGATTCCATGAGGCCCCACTGTGTCACAATGGCTCCTTGGTTCCATCGGGTTCCTCAGTGTCACCATGGTCTCTTTTGATCCGCACTGTCATCATGGACAATTGGTTCCATGAGGCCCCGCAGTGTCACAATGGTCCCTTGCTTCCATAGGTTTGATGTTGTAACAATGGACTCCTTGCTTCTATGAGCTAGCCTGCTTTTTGCAGAGGTGTCTTTGGTTCCAACAAGGCCCCGCTGTGTCTCAGTGCACCCTGGCTTCCATGTGGATCTGGAGTATCACAAAGGCTCCTTGGTTCCACCAGGTCCTGCTGTGTCACAATGGGTCCTGTGGTCCCCGAGGCCCTCCAAAGTCATCATGGAGGCTTGCTTCCATGAGGTTCCATTATGTGCCAGTGGTCATCTTGGTTCCAGGAGTTTCCTTAGTGTCACAATGCTCTCCATGCTTCCATGATTCCCCACAATGTCACAATGCTCTCCATGCTTCCATTAGGCCCTGCTTTGCCACAATGGTCCCCTTGTTTCCATGAGGCCCCGCTGTGTCACAATGGACCTATGGTTCCATGATGTTGCGTGGTGTCACCGTGCTCTTCTTGAATCCGCAGTGTAACCATGGACCATTGGTTCCATGCGGCCTGGCCGTGTCACAACGGGCTCCGTGATTCCATGATTCCCCACGGTGTCACAATGGAGCCTTGTTTCTAGGAGGTTCTGTACTGTCACAATTGCCTCCTTGATGCCATCAGCCCCTGCAGTGTCACAATGGCTCCTTGGTTCCATGAGGAACACAATAGCTTGGCATAAGCATTGAGCAACAGCTGCTGAACACACCTGGCAACATCTGCTTGCATCAAAAGAGTGCTTCAAGCTGACAATGGCACCAGCAGCTTCCATCTGCAACAGAGACCCAGGAAAGGACAGGCTGTGCCGGTTTGGACAAATGTGGAGGAAAATATCCTCTGATAGAAGGCAGGTTACATCCAGCCCTCCCCCACCAGCTTCGGGAAAAAAGAATTTTCCTGGGAAGAAAGTGAAAGAGATAAAAACCATTTTTTAACAAACACCCAGGAAAAGGAGAACAATGCTAAATGTTAAAAGCTCTCGCTGTGCAGAGAAAGCTGGGATAATTTGAGAGTCCTTCCGTGTTTCGGTGGGGTCTCCTGAAACATCCATAGACAGCGAGGCCCGTGCAAAGAAATAGGGAGCGATTCTTGAGAGAAGTTTCAGAGCTCTTTCTTCTCCAGCCACATGGGCGGGGCACTGCCAAAGAACTGAGCAATCACAGCACAACCAGGGCCCTCCTGGCACAGGGCAACACAAAATAAGCAGTGCTGAACAGGATTAGGGCACATGTCAGCAGGGAGCAGGGAGACCCCGTGCCCAGGCCATGCCTCTACCCCAGGGTCCCCTCTCCCATGACCTCATGGCAGGGGGGAGGAACCCCAACACTTCCGGAGGTGTAGTCTCTCTCCTCCTCCTTGCAGCTGGCTCGTGGGCCCACATTCAGGGCCCCCACCTCGGGAGAAAATTCTCCCAATGTGGTCTGATGTTGAAAGAGTCAAGAAGAGAAGAAGGGAAAAAAACCCCCAAAGTCCCAGGAAAACAAAGTTCAACTCTCCATCTCCCCCCAGAGAAAAGGAGCTGAAAACTTTCTAAAAAGAAACAAGGTTGCTTCCTCTGCTCTTGCTGCAAGCAGGATGCAGAGGAGTGTGTATGTGTGTCCTTGAACAAACGCTCTGAGAAGTTTGTCCGGTTTTTTTTCCCTCTCCCCCCTCTCAGGCTCAGTTGAAAGGCACAGAAATGCACAAAGTTCACTTCTGGGCATAGAGCAGCGATAGGGGATACACATGATAAAGTCACCCCAAGACACAGGGACAGAGAATTCAGTGGAAAGACTCCGAGAATTCTGCTCCCAGAGAATTCTGCTCACCCTGACCCTTGTAGAAAGGGGACATCGTTCCCGGCAGCCTGTACTGAGCATGTGGCTCCTGAGTGGGGTTTGTTGTTTGGGAAACCTGCTCCGGCTTTTCCATTCTTTCCTTCCAAACAGGAAAACTTCTCCTGGGGCTGTGTGCAGGCAGAGCCCTGAGGAGAGCAGGTGGCACATGGTGCGCTGGGCTGGGACAGCCAGCTGCAGAGCTCAAGGGAAGAAGCCCAAAGTGTCACAATGGCTCCTTGCCTTCACATGCAACACCTGGGTCACAATGGTCTCCTTGATTCCATGAGGCCCCACTGTGTCACAATGGCTCCTTGGTTCCATCGGGTTCCGCAGTGTCACCATGGTCTCTTTTGATCCGCACTGTCATCATGGACAATTGGTTCCATGAGGCCCCGCAGTGTCACAATGGTCCCTTGCTTCCATAGGTTTGATGTTGTAACAATGGACTCCTTGCTTCTATGAGCTAGCCTGCTTTTTGCAGAGGTGTCTTTGGTTCCAACAAGGCCCCGCTGTGTCTCAGTGCACCCTGGCTTCCATGTGGATCTGGAGCATCGCAAAGGCTCCTTGGTTCCACCAGGTCCTGCTGTGTCACAATGGGTCCTGTGGTCCCCGAGGCCCTCCAAAGTCATCATGGAGGCTTGCTTCCATGAGGTTCCATTATGTGCCAGTGGTCATCTTGGTTCCAGGAGTTTCCTTAGTGTCACAATGCTCTCCATGCTTCCATGATTCCCCACAATGTCACAATGCTCTCCATGCTTCCATTAGGCCCTGCTTTGCCACAATGGTCCCCTTGTTTCCATGAGGCCCCGCTGTGTCACAATGGACCTATGGTTCCATGATGTTGCGTGGTGTCACCGTGCTCTTCTTGAATCCGCCGTGTTACCATGGACCATTGGTTCCATGCGGCCTGGCCGTGTCACAATGGGCTCCGTGATTCCATGATTCCCCACGGTGTCACAATGGAGCCTTGTTTCTAGGAGGTTCTGTACTGTCACAATTGCCTCCTTGATGCCATCAGCCCCTGCAGTGTCACAATGGCTCCTTGGTTCCATGAGGAACACAATAGCTTGGCATAAGCATTGAGCAACAGCTGCTGAACACACCTGGCAACATCTGCTTGCATCAAAAGAGGGCTTCAAGCTGACAATGGCACCAGCAGCTTCCATCTGCAACAGAGACCCAGGAAAGGACAGGCTGTGCCGGTTTGGACAAATGTGGAGGAAAATATCCTCTGATAGAAGGCAGGTTACACCCAGCCCTCCCCCACCAGCTTCGGGAAAAAAGAATTTTCCTGGGAAGAAAGTGAAAGAGATAAAAACCATTTTTTAACAAACACCCAGGAAAAGGAGAACAATGCTAAATATTAAAAGCTCTCGCTGTGCAGAGAAAGCTGGGATAATTTGAGAGTCCTTCCGTGTTTCGGTGGGGTCTCCTGAAACATCCATAGACAGCGAGGCCCGTGCAAAGAAATAGGGAGCGATTCTTGAGAGAAGTTTCAGAGCTCTTTCTTCTCCAGCCACATGGGCGGGGCACTGCCAAAGAACTGAGCAATCACGGCACATCCAGGGCCCTCCTGGCACAGGGCAACACAAAATAAGCAGTGCTGAACAGGATTAGGGCACATGTCAGCAGGGAGCAGGGAGACCCCGTGCCCAGGCCATGCCTCTACCCCAGGGTCCCCTCTCCCATGACCTCATGGCAGGGGGGAGGAACCCCAACACTTCCGGAGGTGTAGTCTCTCTCCTCCTCCTTGCAGCTGGCTCGTGGGCCCACATTCAGGGCCCCCACCTCGGGAGAAAATTCTCCCAATGTGGTCTGATGTTGAAAGAGTCAAGAAGAGAAGAAGGGAAAAAAAACCCCAAAGTCCCAGGAAAACAAAGTTCAACTCTCCAGCTCCCCCCAGAGAAAAGGAGCTGAAAACTGGCTAAAAAGAAACAAAGTTGCTTCCTCTGCTCTTGCTGCAAGCAGGATGCAGAGGAGTGTGTATGTGTGTCCTTGAACAAACGCTCTGAGAAGTTTGTCCGGTTTTTTTTCCCTCTCCCCCCTCTCAGGCTCAGTTGAAAGGCACAGAAATGCACAAAGTTCACTTCTGGGCATAGAGCAGCGATAGGGGATACACATGATAAAGTCACCCCAAGACACAGGGACAGAGAATTCAGTGGAAAGACTCCAAGAATTCTACTCCCAGAGAATTCTGCTCACCCTGACCCTTGTAGAAAGGGGACATCGTTCCCGGCAGCCTGTACTGAGCATGTGGCTCCTGAGTGGGGTTTGTTGTTTGGGAAACCTGCTCCGGCTTTTCCATTCTTTCCTTCCAAACAGGAAAACTTCTCCTGGGGCTGTGTGCAGGCAGAGCCCTGAGGAGAGCAGGTGGCACATGGTGCGCTGGGCTGGGACAGCCAGCTGCAGAGCTCAAGGGAAGAAGCCCAAAGTGTCACAATGGCTCCTTGCCTTCACATGCAACACCTGGGTCACAGTGGTCTCCTTGATTCCATGAGGCCCCACTGTGTCACAATGGCTCCTTGGTTCCATCGGGTTCCGCAGTGTCACCATGGTCTCTTTTGATCCGCACTGTCATCATGGACAATTGGTTCCATGAGGCCCCGCAGTGTCACAATGGTCCCTTGCTTCCATAGGTTTGATGTTGTAACAATGGACTCCTTGCTTCTATGAGCTAGCCTGCTTTTTGCAGAGGTGTCTTTGGTTCCAACAAGGCCCCGCTGTGTCTCAGTGCACCCTGGCTTCCATGTGGATCTGGAGCATCGCAAAGGCTCCTTGGTTCCACCAGGTCCTGCTGTGTCACAATGGGTCCTGTGGTCCCTGAGGCCCTCCAAAGTCATCATGGAGGCTTGCTTCCATGAGGTTCCATTATGTGCCAGTGGTCATCTTGGTTCCAGGAGTTTCCTTAGTGTCACAATGCTCTCCATGCTTCCATGATTCCCCACAATGTCACAATGCTCTCCAGGCTTCCATTAGGCCCTGCTTTGCCACAATGGTCCCCTTGTTTCCATGAGGCCCCGCTGTGTAACAATGGACCTATGGTTCCAGGATGTTGCGTGGTGTCACCGTGCTCTTCTTGAATCCGCCGTGTAACCATGGACCATTGGTTCCATGCGGCCTGGCCGTGTCACAATGGGCTCCGTGATTCCATGATTCCCCACGGTGTCACAATGGAGCCTTGTTTCTAGGAGGTTCTGTACTGTCACAATTGCCTCCTTGATGCCATCAGCCCCTGCAGTGTCACAATGGCTCCTTGGTTCCATGAGGAACACAATAGCTTGGCATAAGCATTGAGCAACAGCTGCTGAACACACCTGGCAACATCTGCTTGCATCAGAAGAGGGCTTCAAGCTGAGAATGGCACCAGCAGCTTCCATCTGACACAGACACCCAGGGAAAGGACAGGCTGTGCCGGTTTGGACAAATGTGGAGGAAAATATCCTCTGATAGAAGGCAGGTTACACCCAGCCCTCCCCCACCAGCTTCGGGAAAAAAGAATTTTCCTGGGAAGAAAGTGAAAGAGATAAAAACCATTTTTTAACAAACACCCAGGAAAAGGAGAACAATGCTAAATGTTAAAAGCTCTCGCTGTGCAGAGAAAGCTGGGATAATTTGAGAGTCCTTCCGTGTTTCGGTGGGGTCTCCTGAAACATCCATAGACAGCGAGGCCCGTGCAAAGAAATAGGGAGCGATTCTTGAGAGAAGTTTCAGAGCTCTTTCTTCTCCAGCCACATGGGCGGGGCACTGCCAAAGAACTGAGCAATCACAGCACAACCAGGGCCCTCCTGGCACAGGGCAACACAAAATAAGCAGTGCTGAACAGGATTAGGGCACATGTCAGCAGGGAGCAGGGAGACCCCGTGCCCAGGCCATGCCTCTACCCCAGGGTCCCCTCTCCCATGACCTCATGGCAGGGGGGAGGAACCCCAACACTTCCGGAGGTGTAGTCTCTCTCCTCCTCCTTGCAGCTGGCTCGTGGGCCCACATTCAGGGCCCCCACCTCGGTAGAAAATTCTCCCAATGTGGTCTGATGTTGAAAGAGTCAAGAAGAGAAGAAGGGAAAAAAAACCCCAAAGTCCCAGGAAAACAAAGTTCAACTCTCCAGCTCCCCCCAGAGAAAAGGAGCTGAAAACTGGCTAAAAAGAAACAAAGTTGCTTCCTCTGCTCTTGCTGCAAGCAGGATGCAGAGGAGTGTGTATGTGTGTCCTTGAACAAACGCTCTGAGAAGTTTGTCCGGTTTTTTTTCCCTCTCCCCCCTCTCAGGCTCAGTTGAAAGGCACAGAAATGCACAAAGTTCACTTCTGGGCATAGAGCAGCGATAGGGGATACACATGATAAAGTCACCCCAAGACACAGGGACAGAGAATTCAGTGGAAAGACTCCGAGAATTCTGCTCCCAGAGAATTCTGCTCACCCTGACCCTTGTAGAAAGGGGACATCGTTCCCGGCAGCCTGTACTGAGCATGTGGCTCCTGAGTGGGGTTTGTTGTTTGGGAAACCTGCTCCGGCTTTTCCATTCTTTCCTTCCAAACAGGAAAACTTCTCCTGGGGCTGTGTGCAGGCAGAGCCCTGAGGAGAGCAGGTGGCACATGGTGCGCTGGGCTGGGACAGCCAGCTGCAGAGCTCAAGGGAAGAAGCCCAAAGTGTCACAATGGCTCCTTGCCTTCACATGCAACACCTGGGTCACAATGGTCTCCTTGATTCCATGAGGCCCCACTGTGTCACAATGGCTCCTTGGTTCCATCGGGTTCCGCAGTGTCACCATGGTCTCTTTTGATCCGCACTGTCATCATGGACAATTGGTTCCATGAGGCCCCGCAGTGTCACAATGGTCCCTTGCTTCCATAGGTTTGATGTTGTAACAATGGACTCCTTGCTTCTATGAGCTAGCCTGCTTTTTGCAGAGGTGTCTTTGGTTCCAACAAGGCCCCGCTGTGTCTCAGTGCACCCTGGCTTCCATGTGGATCTGGAGTATCACAAAGGCTCCTTGGTTCCACCAGGTCCTGCTGTGTCACAATGGGTCCTGTGGTCCCCGAGGCCCTCCAAAGTCATCATGGAGGCTTGCTTCCATGAGGTTCCATTATGTGCCAGTGGTCATCTTGGTTCCAGGAGTTTCCTTAGTGTCACAATGCTCTCCATGCTTCCATGATTCCCCACAATGTCACAATGCTCTCCATGCTTCCATTAGGCCCTGCTTTGCCACAATGGTCCCCTTGTTTCCATGAGGCCCCGCTGTGTCACAATGGACCTATGGTTCCATGATGTTGCGTGGTGTCACCGTGCTCTTCTTGAATCCGCAGTGTAACCATGGACCATTGGTTCCATGCGGCCTGGCCGTGTCACAACGGGCTCCGTGATTCCATGATTCCCCACGGTGTCACAATGGAGCCTTGTTTCTAGGAGGTTCTGTACTGTCACAATTGCCTCCTTGATGCCATCAGCCCCTGCAGTGTCACAATGGCTCCTTGGTTCCATGAGGAACACAATAGCTTGGCATAAGCATTGAGCAACAGCTGCTGAACACACCTGGCAACATCTGCTTGCATCAAAAGAGTGCTTCAAGCTGACAATGGCACCAGCAGCTTCCATCTGCAACAGAGACCCAGGAAAGGACAGGCTGTGCCGGTTTGGACAAATGTGGAGGAAAATATCCTCTGATAGAAGGCAGGTTACATCCAGCCCTCCCCCACCAGCTTCGGGAAAAAAGAATTTTCCTGGGAAGAAAGTGAAAGAGATAAAAACTATTTTTTTAACAAACACACAGGAAAAGGATAACAATGCTAAATGTTAAAAGCTCTCGCTGTGCAGAGAAAGCTGGGATAATTTGAGAGTCCTTCCGTGTTTCGGTGGGGTCTCCTGAAACATCCATAGACAGCGAGGCCCGTGCAAAGAAATAGGGAGCGATTCTTGAGAGAAGTTTCAGAGCTCTTTCTTCTCCAGCCACATGGGCGGGGCACTGCCAAAGAACTGAGCAATCACGGCACAACCAGGGCCCTCCTGGCACAGGGCAACACAAAATAAGCAGTGCTGAACAGGATTAGGGCACATGTCAGCAGGGAGCAGGGAGACCCCGTGCCCAGGCCATGCCTCTACCCCAGGGTCCCCTCTCCCATGACCTCATGGCAGGGGGGAGGAACCCCAACACTTCCGGAGGTGTAGTCTCTCTCCTCCTCCTTGCAGCTGGCTCATGGGCCCACATTCAGGGCCCCCACCTCGGGAGAAAATTCTCCCAATGTGGTCTGATGTTGAAAGAGTCAAGAAGAGAAGAAGGGAAAAAAACCCCCAAAGTCCCAGGAAAACAAATTCAACTCTCCATCTCTCCCCAGAGAAAAGGAGCTGAAAACTGGCTAAAAAGAAACAAAGTTGCTTCCTCCGCTCTTGCTGCAAGCAGGATGCAGAGGAGTGTGTATGTGTGTCCTTGAACAAACGCTCTGAGAAGTTTGTCCGGTTTTTTTTTCCTCTCCCCCCTCTCAGGCTCAGTTGAAAGGCACAGAAATGCACAAAGTTCACTTCTGGGCATAGAGCAGCAATAGGGGATACACATGATAAAGTCACCCCAAGACACAGGGACAGAGAATTCAGTGGAAAGACTCCGAGAATTCTGCTCCCAGAGATCATTCATTCCTGCTCACCCTGACCCTTGTAGAAAGGGGACATCATTCCCGGCAGCCTGTACTGAGCATGTGGCTCCTGAGTGGGGTTTGTTGTTTGGGAAACCTGCTCCGGCTTTTCCATTCTTTCCTTCCAAACAGGAAAACTTCTCCTGGGGCTGTGTGCAGGCAGAGCCCTGAGGAGAGCAGGTGGCACATGGTGCGCTGGGCTGGGACAGCCAGCTGCAGAGCTCAAGGGAAGAAGCCCAAAGTGTCACAATGGCTCCTTGCCTTCACATGCAACACCTGGGTCACAATGGTCTCCTTGATTCCATGAGGCCCCACTGTGTCACAATGGCTCCTTGGTTCCATCGGGTTCCGCAGTGTCACCATGGTCTCTTTTGATCCGCACTGTCATCATGGACAATTGGTTCCATGAGGCCCCGCAGTGTCACAATGGTCCCTTGCTTCCATAGGTTTGATGTTGTAACAATGGACTCCTTGCTTCTATGAGCTAGCCTGCTTTTTGCAGAGGTGTCTTTGGTTCCAACAAGGCCCCGCTGTGTCTCAGTGCACCCTGGCTTCCATGTGGATCTGGAGTATCACAAAGGCTCCTTGGTTCCACCAGGTCCTGCTGTGTCACAATGGGTCCTGTGGTCCCCGAGGCCCTCCAAAGTCATCATGGAGGCTTGCTTCCATGAGGTTCCATTATGTGCCAGTGGTCATCTTGGTTCCAGGAGTTTCCTTAGTGTCACAATGCTCTCCATGCTTCCATGATTCCCCACAATGTCACAATGCTCTCCAGGCTTCCATTAGGCCCTGCTTTGCCACAATGGTCCCCTTGTTTCCATGAGGCCCCGCTGTGTCACAATGGACCTATGGTTCCATGATGTTGCGTGGTGTCACCGTGCTCTTCTTGAATCCGCCGTGTAACCATGGACCATTGGGTCCATGCGGCCTGGCCGTGTCACAATGGGCTCCGTGATTCCATGATTCCCCACGGTGTCACAATGGAGCCTTGTTTCTAGGAGGTTCTGTACTGTCACAATTGCCTCCTTGATGCCATCAGCCCCTGCAGTGTCACAATGGCTCCTTGGTTCCATGAGGAACACAATAGCTTGGCATAAGCATTGAGCAACAGCTGCTGAACACACCTGGCAACATCTGCTTGCATCAAAAGAGGGCTTCAAGCTGACAATGGCACCAGCAGCTTCCATCTGCAACAGAGACCCAGGAAAGGACAGGCTGTGCCGGTTTGGACAAATGTGGAGGAAAATATCCTCTGATAGAAGGCAGGTTACATCCAGCCCTCCCCCACCAGCTTCGGGAAAAAAGAATTTTCCTGGGAAGAAAGTGAAAGAGATAAAAACTATTTTTTTAACAAACACCCAGGAAAAGGATAACAATGCTAAATATTAAAAGCTCTCGCTGTGCAGAGAAAGCTGGGATAATTTGAGAGTCCTTCCGTGTTTCGGTGGGGTCTCCTGAAACATCCATAGACAGCGAGGCCCGTGCAAAGAAATAGGGAGCCATTCTTGAGAGAAGTTTCAGAGCTCTTTCTTCTCCAGCCACATGGGCGGGGCACTGCCAAAGAACTGAGCAATCACGGCACAACCAGGGCCCTCCTGGCACAGGGCAACACAAAATAAGCAGTGCTGAACAGGATTAGGGCACATGTCAGCAGGGAGCAGGGAGACCCCGTGCCCAGGCCATGCCTCTACCCCAGGGTCCCCTCTCCCATGACCTCATGGCAGGGGGGAGGAACCCCAACACTTCCGGAGGTGTAGTCTCTCTCCTCCTCCTTGCAGCTGGCTCATGGGCCCACATTCAGGGCCCCCACCTCGGGAGAAAATTCTCCCAATGTGGTCTGATGTTGAAAGAGTCAAGAAGAGAAGAAGGGAAAAAAAACCCCAAAGTCCCAGGAAAACAAAGTTCAACTCTCCATCTCCCCCCAGAGAAAAGGAGCTGAAAACTGGCTAAAAAGAAACAAAGTTGCTTCCTCTGCTCTTGCTGCAAGCAGGATGCAGAGGAGTGTGTATGTGTGTCCTTGAACAAACGCTCTGAGAAGTTTGTCCGGTTTTTTTTCCCTCTCCCCCCTCTCAGGCTCAGTTGAAAGGCACAGAAATGCACAAAGTTCACTTCTGGGCATAGAGCAGCGATAGGGGATACACATGATAAAGTCACCCCAAGACACAGGGACAGAGAATTCAGTGGAAAGACTCCGAGAATTCTGCTCCCAGAGAATTCTGCTCACCCTGACCCTTGTAGAAAGGGGACATCGTTCCCGGCAGCCTGTACTGAGCATGTGGCTCCTGAGTGGGGTTTGTTGTTTGGGAAACCTGCTCCGGCTTTTCCATTCTTTCCTTCCAAACAGGAAAACTTCTCCTGGGGCTGTGTGCAGGCAGAGCCCTGAGGAGAGCAGGTGGCACATGGTGCGCTGGGCTGGGACAGCCAGCTGCAGAGCTCAAGGGAAGAAGCCCAAAGTGTCACAATGGCTCCTTGCCTTCACATGCAACACCTGGGTCACAATGGTCTCCTTGATTCCATGAGGCCCCACTGTGTCACAATGGCTCCTTGGTTCCATCGGGTTCCGCAGTGTCACCATGGTCTCTTTTGATCCGCACTGTCATCATGGACAATTGGTTCCATGAGGCCCCGCAGTGTCACAATGGTCCCTTGCTTCCATAGGTTTGATGTTGTAACAATGGACTCCTTGCTTCTATGAGCTAGCCTGCTTTTTGCAGAGGTGTCTTTGGTTCCAACAAGGCCCCGCTGTGTCTCAGTGCACCCTGGCTTCCATGTGGATCTGGAGCATCGCAAAGGCTCCTTGGTTCCACCAGGTCCTGCTGTGTCACAATGGGTCCTGTGGTCCCCGAGGCCCTCCAAAGTCATCATGGAGGCTTGCTTCCATGAGGTTCCATTATGTGCCAGTGGTCATCTTGGTTCCAGGAGTTTCCTTAGTGTCACAATGCTCTCCATGCTTCCATGATTCCCCACAATGTCACAATGCTCTCCATGCTTCCATTAGGCCCTGCTTTGCCACAATGGTCCCCTTGTTTCCATGAGGCCCCGCTGTGTCACAATGGACCTATGGTTCCATGATGTTGCGTGGTGTCACCGTGCTCTTCTTGAATCCGCCGTGTTACCATGGACCATTGGTTCCATGCGGCCTGGCCGTGTCACAATGGGCTCCGTGATTCCATGATTCCCCACGGTGTCACAATGGAGCCTTGTTTCTAGGAGGTTCTGTACTGTCACAATTGCCTCCTTGATGCCATCAGCCCCTGCAGTGTCACAATGGCTCCTTGGTTCCATGAGGAACACAATAGCTTGGCATAAGCATTGAGCAACAGCTGCTGAACACACCTGGCAACATCTGCTTGCATCAAAAGAGGGCTTCAAGCTGACAATGGCACCAGCAGCTTCCATCTGCAACAGAGACCCAGGAAAGGACAGGCTGTGCCGGTTTGGACAAATGTGGAGGAAAATATCCTCTGATAGAAGGCAGGTTACACCCAGCCCTCCCCCACCAGCTTCGGGAAAAAAGAATTTTCCTGGGAAGAAAGTGAAAGAGATAAAAACCATTTTTTAACAAACACCCAGGAAAAGGAGAACAATGCTAAATATTAAAAGCTCTCGCTGTGCAGAGAAAGCTGGGATAATTTGAGAGTCCTTCCGTGTTTCGGTGGGGTCTCCTGAAACATCCATAGACAGCGAGGCCCGTGCAAAGAAATAGGGAGCGATTCTTGAGAGAAGTTTCAGAGCTCTTTCTTCTCCAGCCACATGGGCGGGGCACTGCCAAAGAACTGAGCAATCACGGCACATCCAGGGCCCTCCTGGCACAGGGCAACACAAAATAAGCAGTGCTGAACAGGATTAGGGCACATGTCAGCAGGGAGCAGGGAGACCCCGTGCCCAGGCCATGCCTCTACCCCAGGGTCCCCTCTCCCATGACCTCATGGCAGGGGGGAGGAACCCCAACACTTCCGGAGGTGTAGTCTCTCTCCTCCTCCTTGCAGCTGGCTCGTGGGCCCACATTCAGGGCCCCCACCTCGGGAGAAAATTCTCCCAATGTGGTCTGATGTTGAAAGAGTCAAGAAGAGAAGAAGGGAAAAAAAACCCCAAAGTCCCAGGAAAACAAAGTTCAACTCTCCAGCTCCCCCCAGAGAAAAGGAGCTGAAAACTGGCTAAAAAGAAACAAAGTTGCTTCCTCTGCTCTTGCTGCAAGCAGGATGCAGAGGAGTGTGTATGTGTGTCCTTGAACAAACGCTCTGAGAAGTTTGTCCGGTTTTTTTTCCCTCTCCCCCCTCTCAGGCTCAGTTGAAAGGCACAGAAATGCACAAAGTTCACTTCTGGGCATAGAGCAGCGATAGGGGATACACATGATAAAGTCACCCCAAGACACAGGGACAGAGAATTCAGTGGAAAGACTCCAAGAATTCTACTCCCAGAGAATTCTGCTCACCCTGACCCTTGTAGAAAGGGGACATCGTTCCCGGCAGCCTGTACTGAGCATGTGGCTCCTGAGTGGGGTTTGTTGTTTGGGAAACCTGCTCCGGCTTTTCCATTCTTTCCTTCCAAACAGGAAAACTTCTCCTGGGGCTGTGTGCAGGCAGAGCCCTGAGGAGAGCAGGTGGCACATGGTGCGCTGGGCTGGGACAGCCAGCTGCAGAGCTCAAGGGAAGAAGCCCAAAGTGTCACAATGGCTCCTTGCCTTCACATGCAACACCTGGGTCACAGTGGTCTCCTTGATTCCATGAGGCCCCACTGTGTCACAATGGCTCCTTGGTTCCATCGGGTTCCGCAGTGTCACCATGGTCTCTTTTGATCCGCACTGTCATCATGGACAATTGGTTCCATGAGGCCCCGCAGTGTCACAATGGTCCCTTGCTTCCATAGGTTTGATGTTGTAACAATGGACTCCTTGCTTCTATGAGCTAGCCTGCTTTTTGCAGAGGTGTCTTTGGTTCCAACAAGGCCCCGCTGTGTCTCAGTGCACCCTGGCTTCCATGTGGATCTGGAGCATCGCAAAGGCTCCTTGGTTCCACCAGGTCCTGCTGTGTCACAATGGGTCCTGTGGTCCCTGAGGCCCTCCAAAGTCATCATGGAGGCTTGCTTCCATGAGGTTCCATTATGTGCCAGTGGTCATCTTGGTTCCAGGAGTTTCCTTAGTGTCACAATGCTCTCCATGCTTCCATGATTCCCCACAATGTCACAATGCTCTCCAGGCTTCCATTAGGCCCTGCTTTGCCACAATGGTCCCCTTGTTTCCATGAGGCCCCGCTGTGTAACAATGGACCTATGGTTCCAGGATGTTGCGTGGTGTCACCGTGCTCTTCTTGAATCCGCCGTGTAACCATGGACCATTGGTTCCATGCGGCCTGGCCGTGTCACAATGGGCTCCGTGATTCCATGATTCCCCACGGTGTCACAATGGAGCCTTGTTTCTAGGAGGTTCTGTACTGTCACAATTGCCTCCTTGATGCCATCAGCCCCTGCAGTGTCACAATGGCTCCTTGGTTCCATGAGGAACACAATAGCTTGGCATAAGCATTGAGCAACAGCTGCTGAACACACCTGGCAACATCTGCTTGCATCAGAAGAGGGCTTCAAGCTGAGAATGGCACCAGCAGCTTCCATCTGACACAGACACCCAGGGAAAGGACAGGCTGTGCCGGTTTGGACAAATGTGGAGGAAAATATCCTCTGATAGAAGGCAGGTTACACCCAGCCCTCCCCCACCAGCTTCGGGAAAAAAGAATTTTCCTGGGAAGAAAGTGAAAGAGATAAAAACCATTTTTTAACAAACACCCAGGAAAAGGAGAACAATGCTAAATGTTAAAAGCTCTCGCTGTGCAGAGAAAGCTGGGATAATTTGAGAGTCCTTCCGTGTTTCGGTGGGGTCTCCTGAAACATCCATAGACAGCGAGGCCCGTGCAAAGAAATAGGGAGCGATTCTTGAGAGAAGTTTCAGAGCTCTTTCTTCTCCAGCCACATGGGCGGGGCACTGCCAAAGAACTGAGCAATCACAGCACAACCAGGGCCCTCCTGGCACAGGGCAACACAAAATAAGCAGTGCTGAACAGGATTAGGGCACATGTCAGCAGGGAGCAGGGAGACCCCGTGCCCAGGCCATGCCTCTACCCCAGGGTCCCCTCTCCCATGACCTCATGGCAGGGGGGAGGAACCCCAACACTTCCGGAGGTGTAGTCTCTCTCCTCCTCCTTGCAGCTGGCTCGTGGGCCCACATTCAGGGCCCCCACCTCGGTAGAAAATTCTCCCAATGTGGTCTGATGTTGAAAGAGTCAAGAAGAGAAGAAGGGAAAAAAAACCCCAAAGTCCCAGGAAAACAAAGTTCAACTCTCCAGCTCCCCCCAGAGAAAAGGAGCTGAAAACTGGCTAAAAAGAAACAAAGTTGCTTCCTCTGCTCTTGCTGCAAGCAGGATGCAGAGGAGTGTGTATGTGTGTCCTTGAACAAACGCTCTGAGAAGTTTGTCCGGTTTTTTTTCCCTCTCCCCCCTCTCAGGCTCAGTTGAAAGGCACAGAAATGCACAAAGTTCACTTCTGGGCATAGAGCAGCGATAGGGGATACACATGATAAAGTCACCCCAAGACACAGGGACAGAGAATTCAGTGGAAAGACTCCGAGAATTCTGCTCCCAGAGAATTCTGCTCACCCTGACCCTTGTAGAAAGGGGACATCGTTCCCGGCAGCCTGTACTGAGCATGTGGCTCCTGAGTGGGGTTTGTTGTTTGGGAAACCTGCTCCGGCTTTTCCATTCTTTCCTTCCAAACAGGAAAACTTCTCCTGGGGCTGTGTGCAGGCAGAGCCCTGAGGAGAGCAGGTGGCACATGGTGCGCTGGGCTGGGACAGCCAGCTGCAGAGCTCAAGGGAAGAAGCCCAAAGTGTCACAATGGCTCCTTGCCTTCACATGCAACACCTGGGTCACAATGGTCTCCTTGATTCCATGAGGCCCCACTGTGTCACAATGGCTCCTTGGTTCCATCGGGTTCCGCAGTGTCACCATGGTCTCTTTTGATCCGCACTGTCATCATGGACAATTGGTTCCATGAGGCCCCGCAGTGTCACAATGGTCCCTTGCTTCCATAGGTTTGATGTTGTAACAATGGACTCCTTGCTTCTATGAGCTAGCCTGCTTTTTGCAGAGGTGTCTTTGGTTCCAACAAGGCCCCGCTGTGTCTCAGTGCACCCTGGCTTCCATGTGGATCTGGAGTATCACAAAGGCTCCTTGGTTCCACCAGGTCCTGCTGTGTCACAATGGGTCCTGTGGTCCCCGAGGCCCTCCAAAGTCATCATGGAGGCTTGCTTCCATGAGGTTCCATTATGTGCCAGTGGTCATCTTGGTTCCAGGAGTTTCCTTAGTGTCACAATGCTCTCCATGCTTCCATGATTCCCCACAATGTCACAATGCTCTCCATGCTTCCATTAGGCCCTGCTTTGCCACAATGGTCCCCTTGTTTCCATGAGGCCCCGCTGTGTCACAATGGACCTATGGTTCCATGATGTTGCGTGGTGTCACCGTGCTCTTCTTGAATCCGCAGTGTAACCATGGACCATTGGTTCCATGCGGCCTGGCCGTGTCACAACGGGCTCCGTGATTCCATGATTCCCCACGGTGTCACAATGGAGCCTTGTTTCTAGGAGGTTCTGTACTGTCACAATTGCCTCCTTGATGCCATCAGCCCCTGCAGTGTCACAATGGCTCCTTGGTTCCATGAGGAACACAATAGCTTGGCATAAGCATTGAGCAACAGCTGCTGAACACACCTGGCAACATCTGCTTGCATCAAAAGAGTGCTTCAAGCTGACAATGGCACCAGCAGCTTCCATCTGCAACAGAGACCCAGGAAAGGACAGGCTGTGCCGGTTTGGACAAATGTGGAGGAAAATATCCTCTGATAGAAGGCAGGTTACATCCAGCCCTCCCCCACCAGCTTCGGGAAAAAAGAATTTTCCTGGGAAGAAAGTGAAAGAGATAAAAACTATTTTTTTAACAAACACACAGGAAAAGGATAACAATGCTAAATGTTAAAAGCTCTCGCTGTGCAGAGAAAGCTGGGATAATTTGAGAGTCCTTCCGTGTTTCGGTGGGGTCTCCTGAAACATCCATAGACAGCGAGGCCCGTGCAAAGAAATAGGGAGCGATTCTTGAGAGAAGTTTCAGAGCTCTTTCTTCTCCAGCCACATGGGCGGGGCACTGCCAAAGAACTGAGCAATCACGGCACAACCAGGGCCCTCCTGGCACAGGGCAACACAAAATAAGCAGTGCTGAACAGGATTAGGGCACATGTCAGCAGGGAGCAGGGAGACCCCGTGCCCAGGCCATGCCTCTACCCCAGGGTCCCCTCTCCCATGACCTCATGGCAGGGGGGAGGAACCCCAACACTTCCGGAGGTGTAGTCTCTCTCCTCCTCCTTGCAGCTGGCTCATGGGCCCACATTCAGGGCCCCCACCTCGGGAGAAAATTCTCCCAATGTGGTCTGATGTTGAAAGAGTCAAGAAGAGAAGAAGGGAAAAAAACCCCCAAAGTCCCAGGAAAACAAATTCAACTCTCCATCTCTCCCCAGAGAAAAGGAGCTGAAAACTGGCTAAAAAGAAACAAAGTTGCTTCCTCCGCTCTTGCTGCAAGCAGGATGCAGAGGAGTGTGTATGTGTGTCCTTGAACAAACGCTCTGAGAAGTTTGTCCGGTTTTTTTTTCCTCTCCCCCCTCTCAGGCTCAGTTGAAAGGCACAGAAATGCACAAAGTTCACTTCTGGGCATAGAGCAGCAATAGGGGATACACATGATAAAGTCACCCCAAGACACAGGGACAGAGAATTCAGTGGAAAGACTCCGAGAATTCTGCTCCCAGAGATCATTCATTCCTGCTCACCCTGACCCTTGTAGAAAGGGGACATCATTCCCGGCAGCCTGTACTGAGCATGTGGCTCCTGAGTGGGGTTTGTTGTTTGGGAAACCTGCTCCGGCTTTTCCATTCTTTCCTTCCAAACAGGAAAACTTCTCCTGGGGCTGTGTGCAGGCAGAGCCCTGAGGAGAGCAGGTGGCACATGGTGCGCTGGGCTGGGACAGCCAGCTGCAGAGCTCAAGGGAAGAAGCCCAAAGTGTCACAATGGCTCCTTGCCTTCACATGCAACACCTGGGTCACAATGGTCTCCTTGATTCCATGAGGCCCCACTGTGTCACAATGGCTCCTTGGTTCCATCGGGTTCCGCAGTGTCACCATGGTCTCTTTTGATCCGCACTGTCATCATGGACAATTGGTTCCATGAGGCCCCGCAGTGTCACAATGGTCCCTTGCTTCCATAGGTTTGATGTTGTAACAATGGACTCCTTGCTTCTATGAGCTAGCCTGCTTTTTGCAGAGGTGTCTTTGGTTCCAACAAGGCCCCGCTGTGTCTCAGTGCACCCTGGCTTCCATGTGGATCTGGAGTATCACAAAGGCTCCTTGGTTCCACCAGGTCCTGCTGTGTCACAATGGGTCCTGTGGTCCCCGAGGCCCTCCAAAGTCATCATGGAGGCTTGCTTCCATGAGGTTCCATTATGTGCCAGTGGTCATCTTGGTTCCAGGAGTTTCCTTAGTGTCACAATGCTCTCCATGCTTCCATGATTCCCCACAATGTCACAATGCTCTCCAGGCTTCCATTAGGCCCTGCTTTGCCACAATGGTCCCCTTGTTTCCATGAGGCCCCGCTGTGTCACAATGGACCTATGGTTCCATGATGTTGCGTGGTGTCACCGTGCTCTTCTTGAATCCGCCGTGTAACCATGGACCATTGGGTCCATGCGGCCTGGCCGTGTCACAATGGGCTCCGTGATTCCATGATTCCCCACGGTGTCACAATGGAGCCTTGTTTCTAGGAGGTTCTGTACTGTCACAATTGCCTCCTTGATGCCATCAGCCCCTGCAGTGTCACAATGGCTCCTTGGTTCCATGAGGAACACAATAGCTTGGCATAAGCATTGAGCAACAGCTGCTGAACACACCTGGCAACATCTGCTTGCATCAAAAGAGGGCTTCAAGCTGACAATGGCACCAGCAGCTTCCATCTGCAACAGAGACCCAGGAAAGGACAGGCTGTGCCGGTTTGGACAAATGTGGAGGAAAATATCCTCTGATAGAAGGCAGGTTACATCCAGCCCTCCCCCACCAGCTTCGGGAAAAAAGAATTTTCCTGGGAAGAAAGTGAAAGAGATAAAAACTATTTTTTTAACAAACACCCAGGAAAAGGATAACAATGCTAAATATTAAAAGCTCTCGCTGTGCAGAGAAAGCTGGGATAATTTGAGAGTCCTTCCGTGTTTCGGTGGGGTCTCCTGAAACATCCATAGACAGCGAGGCCCGTGCAAAGAAATAGGGAGCCATTCTTGAGAGAAGTTTCAGAGCTCTTTCTTCTCCAGCCACATGGGCGGGGCACTGCCAAAGAACTGAGCAATCACGGCACAACCAGGGCCCTCCTGGCACAGGGCAACACAAAATAAGCAGTGCTGAACAGGATTAGGGCACATGTCAGCAGGGAGCAGGGAGACCCCGTGCCCAGGCCATGCCTCTACCCCAGGGTCCCCTCTCCCATGACCTCATGGCAGGGGGGAGGAACCCCAACACTTCCGGAGGTGTAGTCTCTCTCCTCCTCCTTGCAGCTGGCTCATGGGCCCACATTCAGGGCCCCCACCTCGGGAGAAAATTCTCCCAATGTGGTCTGATGTTGAAAGAGTCAAGAAGAGAAGAAGGGAAAAAAAACCCCAAAGTCCCAGGAAAACAAAGTTCAACTCTCCATCTCCCCCCAGAGAAAAGGAGCTGAAAACTGGCTAAAAAGAAACAAAGTTGCTTCCTCTGCTCTTGCTGCAAGCAGGATGCAGAGGAGTGTGTATGTGTGTCCTTGAACAAACGCTCTGAGAAGTTTGTCCGGTTTTTTTTCCCTCTCCCCCCTCTCAGGCTCAGTTGAAAGGCACAGAAATGCACAAAGTTCACTTCTGGGCATAGAGCAGCGATAGGGGATACACATGATAAAGTCACCCCAAGACACAGGGACAGAGAATTCAGTGGAAAGACTCCGAGAATTCTGCTCCCAGAGAATTCTGCTCACCCTGACCCTTGTAGAAAGGGGACATCGTTCCCGGCAGCCTGTACTGAGCATGTGGCTCCTGAGTGGGGTTTGTTGTTTGGGAAACCTGCTCCGGCTTTTCCATTCTTTCCTTCCAAACAGGAAAACTTCTCCTGGGGCTGTGTGCAGGCAGAGCCCTGAGGAGAGCAGGTGGCACATGGTGCGCTGGGCTGGGACAGCCAGCTGCAGAGCTCAAGGGAAGAAGCCCAAAGTGTCACAATGGCTCCTTGCCTTCACATGCAACACCTGGGTCACAATGGTCTCCTTGATTCCATGAGGCCCCACTGTGTCACAATGGCTCCTTGGTTCCATCGGGTTCCGCAGTGTCACCATGGTCTCTTTTGATCCGCACTGTCATCATGGACAATTGGTTCCATGAGGCCCCGCAGTGTCACAATGGTCCCTTGCTTCCATAGGTTTGATGTTGTAACAATGGACTCCTTGCTTCTATGAGCTAGCCTGCTTTTTGCAGAGGTGTCTTTGGTTCCAACAAGGCCCCGCTGTGTCTCAGTGCACCCTGGCTTCCATGTGGATCTGGAGCATCACAAAGGCTCCTTGGTTCCACCAGGTCCTGCTGTGTCACAATGGGTCCTGTGGTCCCCGAGGCCCTCCAAAGTCATCATGGAGGCTTGCTTCCATGAGGTTCCATTATGTGCCAGTGGTCATCTTGGTTCCAGGAGTTTCCTTAGTGTCACAATGCTCTCCATGCTTCCATGATTCCCCACAATGTCACAATGCTCTCCATGCTTCCATTAGGCCCTGCTTTGCCACAATGGTCCCCTTGTTTCCATGAGGCCCCGCTGTGTCACAATGGACCTATGGTTCCATGATGTTGCGTGGTGTCACCGTGCTCTTCTTGAATCCGCAGTGTTACCATGGACCATTGGTTCCATGCGGCCTGGCCGTGTCACAATGGGCTCCGTGATTCCATGATTCCCCACGGTGTCACAATGGAGCCTTGTTTCTAGGAGGTTCTGTACTGTCACAATTGCCTCCTTGATGCCATCAGCCCCTGCAGTGTCACAATGGCTCCTTGGTTCCATGAGGAACACAATAGCTTGGCATAAGCATTGAGCAACAGCTGCTGAACACACCTGGCAACATCTGCTTGCATCAAAAGAGGGCTTCAAGCTGAGAATGGCACCAGCAGCTTCCATCTGCAACAGAGACCCAGGAAAGGACAGGCTGTGCCGGTTTTGACAAATGTGGAGGAAAATATCCTCTGATAGAAGGCAGGTTACACCCAGCCCTCCCCCACCAGCTTCGGGAAAAAAGAATTTTCCTGGGAAGAAAGTGAAAGAGATAAAAACCATTTTTTAACAAACACCCAGGAAAAGGAGAACAATGCTAAATATTAAAAGCTCTCGCTGTGCAGAGAAAGCTGGGATAATTTGAGAGTCCTTCCGTGTTTCGGTGGGGTCTCCTGAAACATCCATAGACAGCGAGGCCCGTGCAAAGAAATAGGGAGCCATTCATGAGAGAAGTTTCAGAGCTCTTTCTTCTCCAGCCACATGGGCGGGGCACTGCCAAAGAACTGAGCAGTCACGGCACAACCAGGGCCCTCCTGGCACAGGTCAACACAAAATAAGCAGTGCTGAACAGGATTAGGGCACATGTCAGCAGGGAGCAGGGAGACCCCGTGCCCAGGCCATGCCTCTACCCCAGGGTCCCCTCTCCCATGACCTCATGGCAGTGGGGAGGAACCCCAACACTTCCGGAGGTGTAGTCTCTCTCCTCCTCCTTGCAGCTGGCTCATGGGCCCACATTCAGGGCCCCCACCTCAGTAGAAAATTCTCCCAATGTGGTCTGATGTTGAAAGAGTCAAGAAGAGAAGAAGGGAAATAAAACCCCAAAGTCCCAGGAAAACAAAGTTCAACTCTCCATCTCCCCCCAGAGAAAAGGAGCTGAAAACTGGCTAAAAAGAAACAAAGTTGCTTCCTCTGCTCTTGCTGCAAGCAGGATGCAGAGGAGTGTGTATGTGTGTCCTTGAACAAACACTCTGAGAAGTTTGTCCGGTTTTTTTTCCTCTCCCCCCTCTCAGGCTCAGTTGAAAGGCACAGAAATGCACAAAGTTCACTTCTGGGCATAGAGCAGCAATAGGGGATACACATGATAAAGTCACCCCAAGACACAGGGACAGAGAATTCAGTGGAAAGACTCCGAGAATTCTGCTCCCAGAGAATTCTGCTCACCCTGACCCTTGTAGAAAGGGGACATCGTTCCCGGCAGCCTGTACTGAGCATGTGGCTCCTGAGTGGGGTTTGTTGTTTGGGAAACCTGCTCCGGCTTTTCCATTCTTTCCTTCCAAACAGGAAAACTTCTCCTGGGGCTGTGTGCAGGCAGAGCCCTGAGGAGAGCAGGTGGCACATGGTGCGCTGGGCTGGGACAGCCAGCTGCAGAGCTCAAGGGAAGAAGCCCAAAGTGTCACAATGGCTCCTTGCCTTCACATGCAACACCTGGGTCACAATGGTCTCCTTGATTCCATGAGGCCCCACTGTGTCACAATGGCTCCTTGGTTCCATCGGGTTCCGCAGTGTCACCATGGTCTCTTTTGATCCGCACTGTCATCATGGACAATTGGTTCCATGAGGCCCCGCAGTGTCACAATGGTCCCTTGCTTCCATAGGTTTGATGTTGTAACAATGGACTCCTTGCTTCTATGAGCTAGCCTGCTTTTTGCAGAGGTGTCTTTGGTTCCAACAAGGCCCCGCTGTGTCTCAGTGCACCCTGGCTTCCATGTGGATCTGGAGCATCACAAAGGCTCCTTGGTTCCACCAGGTCCTGCTGTGTCACAATGGGTCCTGTGGTCCCCGAGGCCCTCCAAAGTCATCATGGAGGCTTGCTTCCATGAGGTTCCATTATGTGCCAGTGGTCATCTTGGTTCCAGGAGTTTCCTTAGTGTCACAATGCTCTCCATGCTTCCATGATTCCCCACAATGTCACAATGCTCTCCAGGCTTCCATTAGGCCCTGCTTTGCCACAATGGTCCCCTTGTTTCCATGAGGCCCCGCTGTGTCACAATGGACCTATGGTTCCATGATGTTGCGTGGTGTCACCGTGCTCTTCTTGAATCCGCAGTGTTACCATGGACCATTGGTTCCATGCGGCCTGGCCGTGTCACAATGGGCTCCGTGATTCCATGATTCCCCACGGTGTCACAATGGAGCCTTGTTTCTAGGAGGTTCTGTACTGTCACAATTGCCTCCTTGATGCCATCAGCCCCTGCAGTGTCACAATGGCTCCTTGGTTCCATGAGGAACACAATAGCTTGGCATAAGCATTGAGCAACAGCTGCTGAACACACCTGGCAACATCTGCTTGCATCAAAAGAGGGCTTCAAGCTGACAATGGCACCAGCAGCTTCCATCTGCAACAGAGACCCAGGAAAGGACAGGCTGTGCCGGTTTTGACAAATGTGGAGGAAAATATCCTCTGATAGAAGGCAGGTTACACCCAGCCCTCCCCCACCAGCTTCGGGAAAAAAGAATTTTCCTGGGAAGAAAGTGAAAGAGATAAAAACCATTTTTTAACAAACACCCAGGAAAAGGAGAACAATGCTAAATATTAAAAGCTCTCGCTGTGCAGAGAAAGCTGGGATAATTTGAGAGTCCTTCCGTGTTTCGGTGGGGTCTCCTGAAACATCCATAGACAGCGAGGCCCGTGCAAAGAAATAGGGAGCGATTCTTGAGAGAAGTTTCAGAGCTCTTTCTTCTCCAGCCACATGGGCGGGGCACTGCCAAAGAACTGAGCAATCACGGCACAACCAGGGCCCTCCTGGCACAAGGCAACACAAAATAAGCAGTGCTGAACAGGATTAGGGCACATGTCAGCAGGGAGCAGGGAGACCCCCGTGCCCAGGCCATGCCTCTACCCCAGGGTCCCCTCTCCCATGACCTCATGGCAGGGGGGAGGAACCCCAACACTTCCGTAGGTGCAGTCTCTCTCCTCCTCCTTGCAGCTGGCTCATGGGCCCACATTCAGGGCCCCCACCTCGGTAGAAAATTCTCCCAATGTGGTCTGATGTTGAAAGAGTCAAGAAGAGAAGAAGGGAAAAAAACCCCCAAAGTCCCAGGAAAACAAAGTTCAACTCTCCATCTCCCCCCAGAGAAAAGGAGCTGAAAACTGGCTAAAAAGAAACAAGGTTGCTTCCTCTGCTCTTGCTGCAAGCAGGATGCAGAGGAGTGTGTATGTGTGTCCTTGAACAAACGCTCTGAGAAGTTTGTCCGGTTTTTTTTCCCTCTCCCCCCTCTCAGGCTCAGTTGAAAGGCACAGAAATGCACAAAGTTCACTTCTGGGCATAGAGCAGCAATAGGGGATACACATGATAAAGTCACCCCAAGACACAGGGACAGAGAATTCAGTGGAAAGACTCCGAGAATTCTGCTCCCAGAGAATTCTGCTCACCCTGACCCTTGTAGAAAGGGGACATCGTTCCCGGCAGCCTGTACTGAGCATGTGGCTCCTGAGTGGGGTTTGTTGTTTGGGAAACCTGCTCCGGCTTTTCCATTCTTTCCTTCCAAACAGGAAAACTTCTCCTGGGGCTGTGTGCAGGCAGAGCCCTGAGGAGAGCAGGTGGCACATGGTGCGCTGGGCTGGGACAGCCAGCTGCAGAGCTCAAGGGAAGAAGCCCAAAGTGTCACAATGGCTCCTTGCCTTCACATGCAACACCTGGGTCACAATGGTCTCCTTGATTCCATGAGGCCCCACTGTGTCACAATGGCTCCTTGGTTCCATCGGGTTCCGCAGTGTCACCATGGTCTCCTTTGATCCGCACTGTCATCATGGACAATTGGTTCCATGAGGCCCCGCAGTGTCACAATGGTCCCTTGCTTCCATAGGTTTGATGTTGTAACAATGGACTCCTTGCTTCTATGAGCTAGCCTGCTTTTTGCAGAGGTGTCTTTGGTTCCAACAAGGCCCCGCTGTGTCTCAGTGCACCCTGGCTTCCATGTGGATCTGGAGTATCACAAAGGCTCCTTGGTTCCACCAGGTCCTGCTGTGTCACAATGGGTCCTGTGGTCCCCGAGGCCCTCCAAAGTCATCATGGAGGCTTGCTTCCATGAGGTTCCATTATGTGCCAGTGGTCATCTTGGTTCCAGGAGTTTCCTTAGTGTCACAATGCTCTCCATGCTTCCATGATTCCCCACAATGTCACAATGCTCTCCATGCTTCCATTAGGCCCTGCTTTGCCACAATGGTCCCCTTGTTTCCATGAGGCCCCGCTGTGTCACAATGGACCTATGGTTCCATGATGTTGCGTGGTGTCACCGTGCTCTTCTTGAATCCGCAGTGTAACCATGGACCATTGGTTCCATGCGGCCTGGCCGTGTCACAACGGGCTCCGTGATTCCATGATTCCCCACGGTGTCACAATGGAGCCTTGTTTCTAGGAGGTTCTGTACTGTCACAATTGCCTCCTTGATGCCATCAGCCCCTGCAGTGTCACAATGGCTCCTTGGTTCCATGAGGAACACAATAGCTTGGCATAAGCATTGAGAAACAGCTGCTGAACACACCTGGCAACATCTGCTTGCATCAAAAGAGGGCTTCAAGCTGACAATGGCACCAGCAGCTTCCATCTGCAACAGAGACCCAGGAAAGGACAGGCTGTGCCGGTTTGGACAAATGTGGAGGAAAATATCCTCTGATAGAAGGCAGGTTACATCCAGCCCTCCCCCACCAGCTTCGGGAAAAAAGAATTTTCCTGGGAAGAAAGTGAAAGAGATAAAAACTATTTTTTTAACAAACACCCAGGAAAAGGATAACAATGCTAAATGTTAAAAGCTCTCGCTGTGCAGAGAAAGCTGGGATAATTTGAGAGTCCTTCCGTGTTTCGGTGGGGTCTCCTGAAACATCCATAGACAGCGAGGCCCGTGCAAAGAAATAGGGAGCGATTCTTGAGAGAAGTTTCAGAGCTCTTTCTTCTCCAGCCACATGGGCGGGGCACTGCCAAAGAACTGAGCAATCACGGCACAACCAGGGCCCTCCTGGCACAGGGCAACACAAAATAAGCAGTGCTGAACAGGATTAGGGCACATGTCAGCAGGGAGCAGGGAGACCCCGTGCCCAGGCCATGCCTCTACCCCAGGGTCCCCTCTCCCATGACCTCATGGCAGGGGGGAGGAACCCCAACACTTCCGGAGGTGTAGTCTCTCTCCTCCTCCTTGCAGCTGGCTCATGGGCCCACATTCAGGGCCCCCACCTCGGGAGAAAATTCTCCCAATGTGGTCTGATGTTGAAAGAGTCAAGAAGAGAAGAAGGGAAAAAAAACCCCAAAGTCCCAGGAAAACAAATTCAACTCTCCATCTCTCCCCAGAGAAAAGGAGCTGAAAACTGGCTAAAAAGAAACAAAGTTGCTTCCTCCGCTCTTGCTGCAAGCAGGATGCAGAGGAGTGTGTATGTGTGTCCTTGAACAAACGCTCTGAGAAGTTTGTCCGGTTTTTTTTTCCTCTCCCCCCTCTCAGGCTCAGTTGAAAGGCACAGAAATGCACAAAGTTCACTTCTGGGCATAGAGCAGCAATAGGGGATACACATGATAAAGTCACCCCAAGACACAGGGACAGAGAATTCAGTGGAAAGACTCCGAGAATTCTGCTCCCAGAGATCATTCATTCCTGCTCACCCTGACCCTTGTAGAAAGGGGACATCGTTCCCGGCAGCCTGTACTGAGCATGTGGCTCCTGAGTGGGGTTTGTTGTTTGGGAAACCTGCTCCGGCTTTTCCATTCTTTCCTTCCAAACAGGAAAACTTCTCCTGGGGCTGTGTGCAGGCAGAGCCCTGAGGAGAGCAGGTGGCACATGGTGCGCTGGGCTGGGACAGCCAGCTGCAGAGCTCAAGGGAAGAAGCCCAAAGTGTCACAATGGCTCCTTGCCTTCACATGCAACACCTGGGTCACAATGGTCTCCTTGATTCCATGAGGCCCCACTGTGTCACAATGGCTCCTTGGTTCCATCGGGTTCCGCAGTGTCACCATGGTCTCTTTTGATCCGCACTGTCATCATGGACAATTGGTTCCATGAGGCCCCGCAGTGTCACAATGGTCCCTTGCTTCCATAGGTTTGATGTTGTAACAATGGACTCCTTGCTTCTATGAGCTAGCCTGCTTTTTGCAGAGGTGTCTTTGGTTCCAACAAGGCCCCGCTGTGTCTCAGTGCACCCTGGCTTCCATGTGGATCTGGAGTATCACAAAGGCTCCTTGGTTCCACCAGGTCCTGCTGTGTCACAATGGGTCCTGTGGTCCCCGAGGCCCTCCAAAGTCATCATGGAGGCTTGCTTCCATGAGGTTCCATTATGTGCCAGTGGTCATCTTGGTTCCAGGAGTTTCCTTAGTGTCACAATGCTCTCCATGCTTCCATGATTCCCCACAATGTCACAATGCTCTCCAGGCTTCCATTAGGCCCTGCTTTGCCACAATGGTCCCCTTGTTTCCATGAGGCCCCGCTGTGTCACAATGGACCTATGGTTCCATGATGTTGCGTGGTGTCACCGTGCTCTTCTTGAATCCGCCGTGTAACCATGGACCATTGGGTCCATGCGGCCTGGCCGTGTCACAATGGGCTCCGTGATTCCATGATTCCCCACGGTGTCACAATGGAGCCTTGTTTCTAGGAGGTTCTGTACTGTCACAATTGCCTCCTTGATGCCATCAGCCCCTGCAGTGTCACAATGGCTCCTTGGTTCCATGAGGAACACAATAGCTTGGCATAAGCATTGAGCAACAGCTGCTGAACACACCTGGCAACATCTGCTTGCATCAAAAGAGGGCTTCAAGCTGACAATGGCACCAGCAGCTTCCATCTGCAACAGAGACCCAGGAAAGGACAGGCTGTGCCGGTTTGGACAAATGTGGAGGAAAATATCCTCTGATAGAAGGCAGGTTACATCCAGCCCTCCCCCACCAGCTTCGGGAAAAAAGAATTTTCCTGGGAAGAAAGTGAAAGAGATAAAAACTATTTTTTTAACAAACACCCAGGAAAAGGATAACAATGCTAAATATTAAAAGCTCTCGCTGTGCAGAGAAAGCTGGGATAATTTGAGAGTCCTTCCGTGTTTCGGTGGGGTCTCCTGAAACATCCATAGACAGCGAGGCCCGTGCAAAGAAATAGGGAGCCATTCTTGAGAGAAGTTTCAGAGCTCTTTCTTCTCCAGCCACATGGGCGGGGCACTGCCAAAGAACTGAGCAATCACGGCACAACCAGGGCCCTCCTGGCACAGGGCAACACAAAATAAGCAGTGCTGAACAGGATTAGGGCACATGTCAGCAGGGAGCAGGGAGACCCCGTGCCCAGGCCATGCCTCTACCCCAGGGTCCCCTCTCCCATGACCTCATGGCAGGGGGGAGGAACCCCAACACTTCCGGAGGTGTAGTCTCTCTCCTCCTCCTTGCAGCTGGCTCATGGGCCCACATTCAGGGCCCCCACCTCGGGAGAAAATTCTCCCAATGTGGTCTGATGTTGAAAGAGTCAAGAAGAGAAGAAGGGAAAAAAAACCCCAAAGTCCCAGGAAAACAAAGTTCAACTCTCCATCTCCCCCCAGAGAAAAGGAGCTGAAAACTGGCTAAAAAGAAACAAAGTTGCTTCCTCTGCTCTTGCTGCAAGCAGGATGCAGAGGAGTGTGTATGTGTGTCCTTGAACAAACGCTCTGAGAAGTTTGTCCGGTTTTTTTTCCCTCTCCCCCCTCTCAGGCTCAGTTGAAAGGCACAGAAATGCACAAAGTTCACTTCTGGGCATAGAGCAGCGATAGGGGATACACATGATAAAGTCACCCCAAGACACAGGGACAGAGAATTCAGTGGAAAGACTCCGAGAATTCTGCTCCCAGAGAATTCTGCTCACCCTGACCCTTGTAGAAAGGGGACATCGTTCCCGGCAGCCTGTACTGAGCATGTGGCTCCTGAGTGGGGTTTGTTGTTTGGGAAACCTGCTCCGGCTTTTCCATTCTTTCCTTCCAAACAGGAAAACTTCTCCTGGGGCTGTGTGCAGGCAGAGCCCTGAGGAGAGCAGGTGGCACATGGTGCGCTGGGCTGGGACAGCCAGCTGCAGAGCTCAAGGGAAGAAGCCCAAAGTGTCACAATGGCTCCTTGCCTTCACATGCAACACCTGGGTCACAATGGTCTCCTTGATTCCATGAGGCCCCACTGTGTCACAATGGCTCCTTGGTTCCATCGGGTTCCGCAGTGTCACCATGGTCTCTTTTGATCCGCACTGTCATCATGGACAATTGGTTCCATGAGGCCCCGCAGTGTCACAATGGTCCCTTGCTTCCATAGGTTTGATGTTGTAACAATGGACTCCTTGCTTCTATGAGCTAGCCTGCTTTTTGCAGAGGTGTCTTTGGTTCCAACAAGGCCCCGCTGTGTCTCAGTGCACCCTGGCTTCCATGTGGATCTGGAGCATCACAAAGGCTCCTTGGTTCCACCAGGTCCTGCTGTGTCACAATGGGTCCTGTGGTCCCCGAGGCCCTCCAAAGTCATCATGGAGGCTTGCTTCCATGAGGTTCCATTATGTGCCAGTGGTCATCTTGGTTCCAGGAGTTTCCTTAGTGTCACAATGCTCTCCATGCTTCCATGATTCCCCACAATGTCACAATGCTCTCCATGCTTCCATTAGGCCCTGCTTTGCCACAATGGTCCCCTTGTTTCCATGAGGCCCCGCTGTGTCACAATGGACCTATGGTTCCATGATGTTGCGTGGTGTCACCGTGCTCTTCTTGAATCCGCAGTGTTACCATGGACCATTGGTTCCATGCGGCCTGGCCGTGTCACAATGGGCTCCGTGATTCCATGATTCCCCACGGTGTCACAATGGAGCCTTGTTTCTAGGAGGTTCTGTACTGTCACAATTGCCTCCTTGATGCCATCAGCCCCTGCAGTGTCACAATGGCTCCTTGGTTCCATGAGGAACACAATAGCTTGGCATAAGCATTGAGCAACAGCTGCTGAACACACCTGGCAACATCTGCTTGCATCAAAAGAGGGCTTCAAGCTGAGAATGGCACCAGCAGCTTCCATCTGCAACAGAGACCCAGGAAAGGACAGGCTGTGCCGGTTTTGACAAATGTGGAGGAAAATATCCTCTGATAGAAGGCAGGTTACACCCAGCCCTCCCCCACCAGCTTCGGGAAAAAAGAATTTTCCTGGGAAGAAAGTGAAAGAGATAAAAACCATTTTTTAACAAACACCCAGGAAAAGGAGAACAATGCTAAATATTAAAAGCTCTCGCTGTGCAGAGAAAGCTGGGATAATTTGAGAGTCCTTCCGTGTTTCGGTGGGGTCTCCTGAAACATCCATAGACAGCGAGGCCCGTGCAAAGAAATAGGGAGCCATTCATGAGAGAAGTTTCAGAGCTCTTTCTTCTCCAGCCACATGGGCGGGGCACTGCCAAAGAACTGAGCAGTCACGGCACAACCAGGGCCCTCCTGGCACAGGTCAACACAAAATAAGCAGTGCTGAACAGGATTAGGGCACATGTCAGCAGGGAGCAGGGAGACCCCGTGCCCAGGCCATGCCTCTACCCCAGGGTCCCCTCTCCCATGACCTCATGGCAGTGGGGAGGAACCCCAACACTTCCGGAGGTGTAGTCTCTCTCCTCCTCCTTGCAGCTGGCTCATGGGCCCACATTCAGGGCCCCCACCTCAGTAGAAAATTCTCCCAATGTGGTCTGATGTTGAAAGAGTCAAGAAGAGAAGAAGGGAAATAAAACCCCAAAGTCCCAGGAAAACAAAGTTCAACTCTCCATCTCCCCCCAGAGAAAAGGAGCTGAAAACTGGCCAAAAAGAAACAAAGTTGCTTCCTCTGCTCTTGCTGCAAGCAGGATGCAGAGGAGTGTGTATGTGTGTCCTTGAACAAACACTCTGAGAAGTTTGTCCGGTTTTTTTTCCTCTCCCCCCTCTCAGGCTCAGTTGAAAGGCACAGAAATGCACAAAGTTCACTTCTGGGCATAGAGCAGCAATAGGGGATACACATGATAAAGTCACCCCAAGACACAGGGACAGAGAATTCAGTGGAAAGACTCCGAGAATTCTGCTCCCAGAGAATTCTGCTCACCCTGACCCTTGTAGAAAGGGGACATCGTTCCCGGCAGCCTGTACTGAGCATGTGGCTCCTGAGTGGGGTTTGTTGTTTGGGAAACCTGCTCCGGCTTTTCCATTCTTTCCTTCCAAACAGGAAAACTTCTCCTGGGGCTGTGTGCAGGCAGAGCCCTGAGGAGAGCAGGTGGCACATGGTGCGCTGGGCTGGGACAGCCAGCTGCAGAGCTCAAGGGAAGAAGCCCAAAGTGTCACAATGGCTCCTTGCCTTCACATGCAACACCTGGGTCACAATGGTCTCCTTGATTCCATGAGGCCCCACTGTGTCACAATGGCTCCTTGGTTCCATCGGGTTCCGCAGTGTCACCATGGTCTCTTTTGATCCGCACTGTCATCATGGACAATTGGTTCCATGAGGCCCCGCAGTGTCACAATGGTCCCTTGCTTCCATAGGTTTGATGTTGTAACAATGGACTCCTTGCTTCTATGAGCTAGCCTGCTTTTTGCAGAGGTGTCTTTGGTTCCAACAAGGCCCCGCTGTGTCTCAGTGCACCCTGGCTTCCATGTGGATCTGGAGCATCACAAAGGCTCCTTGGTTCCACCAGGTCCTGCTGTGTCACAATGGGTCCTGTGGTCCCCGAGGCCCTCCAAAGTCATCATGGAGGCTTGCTTCCATGAGGTTCCATTATGTGCCAGTGGTCATCTTGGTTCCAGGAGTTTCCTTAGTGTCACAATGCTCTCCATGCTTCCATGATTCCCCACAATGTCACAATGCTCTCCATGCTTCCATTAGGCCCTGCTTTGCCACAATGGTCCCCTTGTTTCCATGAGGCCCCGCTGTGTCACAATGGACCTATGGTTCCATGATGTTGCGTGGTGTCACCGTGCTCTTCTTGAATCCGCAGTGTTACCATGGACCATTGGTTCCATGCGGCCTGGCCGTGTCACAATGGGCTCCGTGATTCCATGATTCCCCACGGTGTCACAATGGAGCCTTGTTTCTAGGAGGTTCTGTACTGTCACAATTGCCTCCTTGATGCCATCAGCCCCTGCAGTGTCACAATGGCTCCTTGGTTCCATGAGGAACACAATAGCTTGGCATAAGCATTGAGCAACAGCTGCTGAACACACCTGGCAACATCTGCTTGCATCAAAAGAGGGCTTCAAGCTGACAATGGCACCAGCAGCTTCCATCTGCAACAGAGACCCAGGAAAGGACAGGCTGTGCCGGTTTTGACAAATGTGGAGGAAAATATCCTCTGATAGAAGGCAGGTTACACCCAGCCCTCCCCCACCAGCTTCGGGAAAAAAGAATTTTCCTGGGAAGAAAGTGAAAGAGATAAAAACCATTTTTTAACAAACACCCAGGAAAAGGAGAACAATGCTAAATATTAAAAGCTCTCGCTGTGCAGAGAAAGCTGGGATAATTTGAGAGTCCTTCCGTGTTTCGGTGGGGTCTCCTGAAACATCCATAGACAGCGAGGCCCGTGCAAAGAAATAGGGAGCGATTCTTGAGAGAAGTTTCAGAGCTCTTTCTTCTCCAGCCACATGGGCGGGGCACTGCCAAAGAACTGAGCAATCACGGCACAACCAGGGCCCTCCTGGCACAAGGCAACACAAAATAAGCAGTGCTGAACAGGATTAGGGCACATGTCAGCAGGGAGCAGGGAGACCCCCGTGCCCAGGCCATGCCTCTACCCCAGGGTCCCCTCTCCCATGACCTCATGGCAGGGGGGAGGAACCCCAACACTTCCGTAGGTGCAGTCTCTCTCCTCCTCCTTGCAGCTGGCTCATGGGCCCACATTCAGGGCCCCCACCTCGGTAGAAAATTCTCCCAATGTGGTCTGATGTTGAAAGAGTCAAGAAGAGAAGAAGGGAAAAAAACCCCCAAAGTCCCAGGAAAACAAAGTTCAACTCTCCATCTCCCCCCAGAGAAAAGGAGCTGAAAACTGGCTAAAAAGAAACAAGGTTGCTTCCTCTGCTCTTGCTGCAAGCAGGATGCAGAGGAGTGTGTATGTGTGTCCTTGAACAAACGCTCTGAGAAGTTTGTCCGGTTTTTTTTCCCTCTCCCCCCTCTCAGGCTCAGTTGAAAGGCACAGAAATGCACAAAGTTCACTTCTGGGCATAGAGCAGCAATAGGGGATACACATGATAAAGTCACCCCAAGACACAGGGACAGAGAATTCAGTGGAAAGACTCCGAGAATTCTGCTCCCAGAGAATTCTGCTCACCCTGACCCTTGTAGAAAGGGGACATCGTTCCCGGCAGCCTGTACTGAGCATGTGGCTCCTGAGTGGGGTTTGTTGTTTGGGAAACCTGCTCCGGCTTTTCCATTCTTTCCTTCCAAACAGGAAAACTTCTCCTGGGGCTGTGTGCAGGCAGAGCCCTGAGGAGAGCAGGTGGCACATGGTGCGCTGGGCTGGGACAGCCAGCTGCAGAGCTCAAGGGAAGAAGCCCAAAGTGTCACAATGGCTCCTTGCCTTCACATGCAACACCTGGGTCACAATGGTCTCCTTGATTCCATGAGGCCCCACTGTGTCACAATGGCTCCTTGGTTCCATCGGGTTCCGCAGTGTCACCATGGTCTCCTTTGATCCGCACTGTCATCATGGACAATTGGTTCCATGAGGCCCCGCAGTGTCACAATGGTCCCTTGCTTCCATAGGTTTGATGTTGTAACAATGGACTCCTTGCTTCTATGAGCTAGCCTGCTTTTTGCAGAGGTGTCTTTGGTTCCAACAAGGCCCCGCTGTGTCTCAGTGCACCCTGGCTTCCATGTGGATCTGGAGTATCACAAAGGCTCCTTGGTTCCACCAGGTCCTGCTGTGTCACAATGGGTCCTGTGGTCCCCGAGGCCCTCCAAAGTCATCATGGAGGCTTGCTTCCATGAGGTTCCATTATGTGCCAGTGGTCATCTTGGTTCCAGGAGTTTCCTTAGTGTCACAATGCTCTCCATGCTTCCATGATTCCCCACAATGTCACAATGCTCTCCATGCTTCCATTAGGCCCTGCTTTGCCACAATGGTCCCCTTGTTTCCATGAGGCCCCGCTGTGTCACAATGGACCTATGGTTCCATGATGTTGCGTGGTGTCACCGTGCTCTTCTTGAATCCGCAGTGTAACCATGGACCATTGGTTCCATGCGGCCTGGCCGTGTCACAACGGGCTCCGTGATTCCATGATTCCCCACGGTGTCACAATGGAGCCTTGTTTCTAGGAGGTTCTGTACTGTCACAATTGCCTCCTTGATGCCATCAGCCCCTGCAGTGTCACAATGGCTCCTTGGTTCCATGAGGAACACAATAGCTTGGCATAAGCATTGAGAAACAGCTGCTGAACACACCTGGCAACATCTGCTTGCATCAAAAGAGGGCTTCAAGCTGACAATGGCACCAGCAGCTTCCATCTGCAACAGAGACCCAGGAAAGGACAGGCTGTGCCGGTTTGGACAAATGTGGAGGAAAATATCCTCTGATAGAAGGCAGGTTACATCCAGCCCTCCCCCACCAGCTTCGGGAAAAAAGAATTTTCCTGGGAAGAAAGTGAAAGAGATAAAAACTATTTTTTTAACAAACACCCAGGAAAAGGATAACAATGCTAAATGTTAAAAGCTCTCGCTGTGCAGAGAAAGCTGGGATAATTTGAGAGTCCTTCCGTGTTTCGGTGGGGTCTCCTGAAACATCCATAGACAGCGAGGCCCGTGCAAAGAAATAGGGAGCGATTCTTGAGAGAAGTTTCAGAGCTCTTTCTTCTCCAGCCACATGGGCGGGGCACTGCCAAAGAACTGAGCAATCACGGCACAACCAGGGCCCTCCTGGCACAGGGCAACACAAAATAAGCAGTGCTGAACAGGATTAGGGCACATGTCAGCAGGGAGCAGGGAGACCCCGTGCCCAGGCCATGCCTCTACCCCAGGGTCCCCTCTCCCATGACCTCATGGCAGGGGGGAGGAACCCCAACACTTCCGGAGGTGTAGTCTCTCTCCTCCTCCTTGCAGCTGGCTCATGGGCCCACATTCAGGGCCCCCACCTCGGGAGAAAATTCTCCCAATGTGGTCTGATGTTGAAAGAGTCAAGAAGAGAAGAAGGGAAAAAAAACCCCAAAGTCCCAGGAAAACAAATTCAACTCTCCATCTCTCCCCAGAGAAAAGGAGCTGAAAACTGGCTAAAAAGAAACAAAGTTGCTTCCTCCGCTCTTGCTGCAAGCAGGATGCAGAGGAGTGTGTATGTGTGTCCTTGAACAAACGCTCTGAGAAGTTTGTCCGGTTTTTTTTTCCTCTCCCCCCTCTCAGGCTCAGTTGAAAGGCACAGAAATGCACAAAGTTCACTTCTGGGCATAGAGCAGCAATAGGGGATACACATGATAAAGTCACCCCAAGACACAGGGACAGAGAATTCAGTGGAAAGACTCCGAGAATTCTGCTCCCAGAGATCATTCATTCCTGCTCACCCTGACCCTTGTAGAAAGGGGACATCGTTCCCGGCAGCCTGTACTGAGCATGTGGCTCCTGAGTGGGGTTTGTTGTTTGGGAAACCTGCTCCGGCTTTTCCATTCTTTCCTTCCAAACAGGAAAACTTCTCCTGGGGCTGTGTGCAGGCAGAGCCCTGAGGAGAGCAGGTGGCACATGGTGCGCTGGGCTGGGACAGCCAGCTGCAGAGCTCAAGGGAAGAAGCCCAAAGTGTCACAATGGCTCCTTGCCTTCACACGCAACACCTGGGTCACAATGGTCTCCTTGATTCCATGAGGCCCCACTGTGTCACAATGGCTCCTTGGTTCCATCGGGTTCCGCAGTGTCACCATGGTCTCTTTTGATCCGCACTGTCATCATGGACAATTGGTTCCATGAGGCCCCGCAGTGTCACAATGGTCCCTTGCTTCCATAGGTTTGATGTTGTAACAATGGACTCCTTGCTTCTATGAGCTAGCCTGCTTTTTGCAGAGGTGTCTTTGGTTCCAACAAGGCCCCGCTGTGTCTCAGTGCACCCTGGCTTCCATGTGGATCTGGAGTATCACAAAGGCTCCTTGGTTCCACCAGGTCCTGCTGTGTCACAATGGGTCCTGTGGTCCCTGAGGCCCTCCAAAGTCATCATGGAGGCTTGCTTCCATGAGGTTCCATTATGTGCCAGTGGTCATCTTGGTTCCAGGAGTTTCCTTAGTGTCACAATGCTCTCCATGCTTCCATGATTCCCCACAATGTCACAATGCTCTCCAGGCTTCCATTAGGCCCTGCTTTGCCACAATGGTCCCCTTGTTTCCATGAGGCCCCGCTGTGTCACAATGGACCTATGGTTCCATGATGTTGCGTGGTGTCACCGTGCTCTTCTTGAATCCGCCGTGTAACCATGGACCATTGGGTCCATGCGGCCTGGCCGTGTCACAATGGGCTCCGTGATTCCATGATTCCCCACGGTGTCACAATGGAGCCTTGTTTCTAGGAGGTTCTGTACTGTCACAATTGCCTCCTTGATGCCATCAGCCCCTGCAGTGTCACAATGGCTCCTTGGTTCCATGAGGAACACAATAGCTTGGCATAAGCATTGAGCAACAGCTGCTGAACACACCTGGCAACATCTGCTTGCATCAAAAGAGGGCTTCAAGCTGACAATGGCACCAGCAGCTTCCATCTGCAACAGAGACCCAGGAAAGGACAGGCTGTGCCGGTTTGGACAAATGTGGAGGAAAATATCCTCTGATAGAAGGCAGGTTACATCCAGCCCTCCCCCACCAGCTTCGGGAAAAAAGAATTTTCCTGGGAAGAAAGTGAAAGAGATAAAAACTATTTTTTTAACAAACACCCAGGAAAAGGATAACAATGCTAAATATTAAAAGCTCTCGCTGTGCAGAGAAAGCTGGGATAATTTGAGAGTCCTTCCGTGTTTCGGTGGGGTCTCCTGAAACATCCATAGACAGCGAGGCCCGTGCAAAGAAATAGGGAGCCATTCTTGAGAGAAGTTTCAGAGCTCTTTCTTCTCCAGCCACATGGGCGGGGCACTGCCAAAGAACTGAGCAATCACGGCACAACCAGGGCCCTCCTGGCACAGGGCAACACAAAATAAGCAGTGCTGAACAGGATTAGGGCACATGTCAGCAGGGAGCAGGGAGACCCCGTGCCCAGGCCATGCCTCTACCCCAGGGTCCCCTCTCCCATGACCTCATGGCAGGGGGGAGGAACCCCAACACTTCCGGAGGTGTAGTCTCTGTCCTCCTCCTTGCAGCTGGCTCATGGGCCCACATTCAGGGCCCCCACCTCGGGAGAAAATTCTCCCAATGTGGTCTGATGTTGAAAGAGTCAAGAAGAGAAGAAGGGAAAAAAACCCCCAAAGTCCCAGGAAAACAAAGTTCAACTCTCCATCTCCCCCCAGAGAAAAGGAGCTGAAAACTGGCTAAAAAGAAACAAAGTTGCTTCCTCTGCTCTTGCTGCAAGCAGGATGCAGAGGAGTGTGTATGTGTGTCCTTGAACAAACGCTCTGAGAAGTTTGTCCGGTTTTTTTTCCCTCTCCCCCCTCTCAGGCTCAGTTGAAAGGCACAGAAATGCACAAAGTTCACTTCTGGGCATAGAGCAGCGATAGGGGATACACATGATAAAGTCACCCCAAGACACAGGGACAGAGAATTCAGTGGAAAGACTCCGAGAATTCTGCTCCCAGAGAATTCTGCTCACCCTGACCCTTGTAGAAAGGGGACATCGTTCCCGGCAGCCTGTACTGAGCATGTGGCTCCTGAGTGGGGTTTGTTGTTTGGGAAACCTGCTCCGGCTTTTCCATTCTTTCCTTCCAAACAGGAAAACTTCTCCTGGGGCTGTGTGCAGGCAGAGCCCTGAGGAGAGCAGGTGGCACATGGTGCGCTGGGCTGGGACAGCCAGCTGCAGAGCTCAAGGGAAGAAGCCCAAAGTGTCACAATGGCTCCTTGCCTTCACATGCAACACCTGGGTCACAATGGTCTCCTTGATTCCATGAGGCCCCACTGTGTCACAATGGCTCCTTGGTTCCATCGGGTTCCGCAGTGTCACCATGGTCTCTTTTGATCCGCACTGTCATCATGGACAATTGGTTCCATGAGGCCCCGCAGTGTCACAATGGTCCCTTGCTTCCATAGGTTTGATGTTGTAACAATGGACTCCTTGCTTCTATGAGCTAGCCTGCTTTTTGCAGAGGTGTCTTTGGTTCCAACAAGGCCCCGCTGTGTCTCAGTGCACCCTGGCTTCCATGTGGATCTGGAGCATCACAAAGGCTCCTTGGTTCCACCAGGTCCTGCTGTGTCACAATGGGTCCTGTGGTCCCCGAGGCCCTCCAAAGTCATCATGGAGGCTTGCTTCCATGAGGTTCCATTATGTGCCAGTGGTCATCTTGGTTCCAGGAGTTTCCTTAGTGTCACAATGCTCTCCATGCTTCCATGATTCCCCACAATGTCACAATGCTCTCCATGCTTCCATTAGGCCCTGCTTTGCCACAATGGTCCCCTTGTTTCCATGAGGCCCCGCTGTGTCACAATGGACCTATGGTTCCATGATGTTGCGTGGTGTCACCGTGCTCTTCTTGAATCCGCAGTGTTACCATGGACCATTGGTTCCATGCGGCCTGGCCGTGTCACAATGGGCTCCGTGATTCCATGATTCCCCACGGTGTCACAATGGAGCCTTGTTTCTAGGAGGTTCTGTACTGTCACAATTGCCTCCTTGATGCCATCAGCCCCTGCAGTGTCACAATGGCTCCTTGGTTCCATGAGGAACACAATAGCTTGGCATAAGCATTGAGCAACAGCTGCTGAACACACCTGGCAACATCTGCTTGCATCAAAAGAGGGCTTCAAGCTGACAATGGCACCAGCAGCTTCCATCTGCAACAGAGACCCAGGAAAGGACAGGCTGTGCCGGTTTGGACAAATGTGGAGGAAAATATCCTCTGATAGAAGGCAGGTTACACCCAGCCCTCCCCCACCAGCTTCGGGAAAAAAGAATTTTCCTGGGAAGAAAGTGAAAGAGATAAAAACCATTTTTTAACAAACACCCAGGAAAAGGAGAACAATGCTAAATATTAAAAGCTCTCGCTGTGCAGAGAAAGCTGGGATAATTTGAGAGTCCTTCCGTGTTTCGGTGGGGTCTCCTGAAACATCCATAGACAGCGAGGCCCGTGCAAAGAAATAGGGAGCCATTCATGAGAGAAGTTTCAGAGCTCTTTCTTCTCCAGCCACATGGGCGGGGCACTGCCAAAGAACTGAGCAGTCACGGCACAACCAGGGCCCTCCTGGCACAGGTCAACACAAAATAAGCAGTGCTGAACAGGATTAGGGCACATGTGAGCAGGGAGCAGGGAGACCCCGTGCCCAGGCCATGCCTCTACCCCAGGGTCCCCTCTCCCATGACCTCATGGCAGGGGGGAGGAACCCCAACACTTCCGGAGGTGTAGTCTCTCTCCTCCTCCTTGCAGCTGGCTCATGGGCCCACATTCAGGGCCCCCACCTCAGTAGAAAATTCTCCCAATGTGGTCTGATGTTGAAAGAGTCAAGAAGAGAAGAAGGGAAATAAAACCCCAAAGTCCCAGGAAAACAAAGTTCAACTCTCCATCTCCCCCCAGAGAAAAGGAGCTGAAAACTGGCTAAAAAGAAACAAAGTTGCTTCCTCTGCTCTTGCTGCAAGCAGGATGCAGAGGAGTGTGTATGTGTGTCCTTGAACAAACACTCTGAGAAGTTTGTCCGGTTTTTTTTCCTCTCCCCCCTCTCAGGCTCAGTTGAAAGGCACAGAAATGCACAAAGTTCACTTCTGGGCATAGAGCAGCAATAGGGGATACACATGATAAAGTCACCCCAAGACACAGGGACAGAGAATTCAGTGGAAAGACTCCGAGAATTCTGCTCCCAGAGAATTCTGCTCACCCTGACCCTTGTAGAAAGGGGACATCGTTCCCGGCAGCCTGTACTGAGCATGTGGCTCCTGAGTGGGGTTTGTTGTTTGGGAAACCTGCTCCGGCTTTTCCATTCTTTCCTTCCAAACAGGAAAACTTCTCCTGGGGCTGTGTGCAGGCAGAGCCCTGAGGAGAGCAGGTGGCACATGGTGCGCTGGGCTGGGACAGCCAGCTGCAGAGCTCAAGGGAAGAAGCCCAAAGTGTCACAATGGCTCCTTGCCTTCACATGCAACACCTGGGTCACAATGGTCTCCTTGATTCCATGAGGCCCCACTGTGTCACAATGGCTCCTTGGTTCCATCGGGTTCCGCAGTGTCACCATGGTCTCTTTTGATCCGCACTGTCATCATGGACAATTGGTTCCATGAGGCCCCGCAGTGTCACAATGGTCCCTTGCTTCCATAGGTTTGATGTTGTAACAATGGACTCCTTGCTTCTATGAGCTAGCCTGCTTTTTGCAGAGGTGTCTTTGGTTCCAACAAGGCCCCGCTGTGTCTCAGTGCACCCTGGCTTCCATGTGGATCTGGAGCATCACAAAGGCTCCTTGGTTCCACCAGGTCCTGCTGTGTCACAATGGGTCCTGTGGTCCCCGAGGCCCTCCAAAGTCATCATGGAGGCTTGCTTCCATGAGGTTCCATTATGTGCCAGTGGTCATCTTGGTTCCAGGAGTTTCCTTAGTGTCACAATGCTCTCCATGCTTCCATGATTCCCCACAATGTCACAATGCTCTCCATGCTTCCATTAGGCCCTGCTTTGCCACAATGGTCCCCTTGTTTCCATGAGGCCCCGCTGTGTCACAATGGACCTATGGTTCCATGATGTTGCGTGGTGTCACCGTGCTCTTCTTGAATCCGCAGTGTTACCATGGACCATTGGTTCCATGCGGCCTGGCCGTGTCACAATGGGCTCCGTGATTCCATGATTCCCCACGGTGTCACAATGGAGCCTTGTTTCTAGGAGGTTCTGTACTGTCACAATTGCCTCCTTGATGCCATCAGCCCCTGCAGTGTCACAATGGCTCCTTGGTTCCATGAGGAACACAATAGCTTGGCATAAGCATTGAGCAACAGCTGCTGAACACACCTGGCAACATCTGCTTGCATCAAAAGAGGGCTTCAAGCTGACAATGGCACCAGCAGCTTCCATCTGCAACAGAGACCCAGGAAAGGACAGGCTGTGCCGGTTTGGACAAATGTGGAGGAAAATATCCTCTGATAGAAGGCAGGTTACACCCAGCCCTCCCCCACCAGCTTCGGGAAAAAAGAATTTTCCTGGGAAGAAAGTGAAAGAGATAAAAACCATTTTTTAACAAACACCCAGGAAAAGGAGAACAATGCTAAATATTAAAAGCTCTCGCTGTGCAGAGAAAGCTGGGATAATTTGAGAGTCCTTCCGTGTTTCGGTGGGGTCTCCTGAAACATCCATAGACAGCGAGGCCCGTGCAAAGAAATAGGGAGCGATTCTTGAGAGAAGTTTCAGAGCTCTTTCTTCTCCAGCCACATGGGCGGGGCACTGCCAAAGAACTGAGCAATCACGGCACAACCAGGGCCCTCCTGGCACAAGGCAACACAAAATAAGCAGTGCTGAACAGGATTAGGGCACATGTCAGCAGGGAGCAGGGAGACCCCCGTGCCCAGGCCATGCCTCTACCCCAGGGTCCCCTCTCCCATGACCTCATGGCAGGGGGGAGGAACCCCAACACTTCCGTAGGTGCAGTCTCTCTCCTCCTCCTTGCAGCTGGCTCATGGGCCCACATTCAGGGCCCCCACCTCGGTAGAAAATTCTCCCAATGTGGTCTGATGTTGAAAGAGTCAAGAAGAGAAGAAGGGAAAAAAACCCCCAAAGTCCCAGGAAAACAAAGTTCAACTCTCCATCTCCCCCCAGAGAAAAGGAGCTGAAAACTGGCTAAAAAGAAACAAGGTTGCTTCCTCTGCTCTTGCTGCAAGCAGGATGCAGAGGAGTGTGTATGTGTGTCCTTGAACAAACGCTCTGAGAAGTTTGTCCGGTTTTTTTTCCCTCTCCCCCCTCTCAGGCTCAGTTGAAAGGCACAGAAATGCACAAAGTTCACTTCTGGGCATAGAGCAGCAATAGGGGATACACATGATAAAGTCACCCCAAGACACAGGGACAGAGAATTCAGTGGAAAGACTCCGAGAATTCTGCTCCCAGAGAATTCTGCTCACACTGACCCTTGTAGAAAGGGGACATCGTTCCCGGCAGCCTGTACTGAGCATGTGGCTCCTGAGTGGGGTTTGTTGTTTGGGAAACCTGCTCCGGCTTTTCCATTCTTTCCTTCCAAACAGGAAAACTTCTCCTGGGGCTGTGTGCAGGCAGAGCCCTGAGGAGAGCAGGTGGCACATGGTGCGCTGGGCTGGGACAGCCAGCTGCAGAGCTCAAGGGAAGAAGCCCAAAGTGTCACAATGGCTCCTTGCCTTCACATGCAACACCTGGGTCACAATGGTCTCCTTGATTCCATGAGGCCCCACTGTGTCACAATGGCTCCTTGGTTCCATCGGGTTCCGCAGTGTCACCATGGTCTCCTTTGATCCGCACTGTCATCATGGACAATTGGTTCCATGAGGCCCCGCAGTGTCACAATGGTCCCTTGCTTCCATAGGTTTGATGTTGTAACAATGGACTCCTTGCTTCTATGAGCTAGCCTGCTTTTTGCAGAGGTGTCTTTGGTTCCAACAAGGCCCCGCTGTGTCTCAGTGCACCCTGGCTTCCATGTGGATCTGGAGTATCACAAAGGCTCCTTGGTTCCACCAGGTCCTGCTGTGTCACAATGGGTCCTGTGGTCCCCGAGGCCCTCCAAAGTCATCATGGAGGCTTGCTTCCATGAGGTTCCATTATGTGCCAGTGGTCATCTTGGTTCCAGGAGTTTCCTTAGTGTCACAATGCTCTCCATGCTTCCATGATTCCCCACAATGTCACAATGCTCTCCATGCTTCCATTAGGCCCTGCTTTGCCACAATGGTCCCCTTGTTTCCATGAGGCCCCGCTGTGTCACAATGGACCTATGGTTCCATGATGTTGCGTGGTGTCACCGTGCTCTTCTTGAATCCGCCGTGTTACCATGGACCATTGGTTCCATGCGGCCTGGCCGTGTCACAATGGGCTCCGTGATTCCATGATTCCCCACGGTGTCACAATGGAGCCTTGTTTCTAGGAGGTTCTGTACTGTCACAATTGCCTCCTTGATGCCATCAGCCCCTGCAGTGTCACAATGGCTCCTTGGTTCCATGAGGAACACAATAGCTTGGCATAAGCATTGAGCAACAGCTGCTGAACACACCTGGCAACATCTGCTTGCATCAAAAGAGGGCTTCAAGCTGACAATGGCACCAGCAGCTTCCATCTGCAACAGAGACCCAGGAAAGGACAGGCTGTGCCGGTTTGGACAAATGTGGAGGAAAATATCCTCTGATAGAAGGCAGGTTACACCCAGCCCTCCCCCACCAGCTTCGGGAAAAAAGAATTTTCCTGGGAAGAAAGTGAAAGAGATAAAAACCATTTTTTAACAAACACCCAGGAAAAGGAGAACAATGCTAAATATTAAAAGCTCTCGCTGTGCAGAGAAAGCTGGGATAATTTGAGAGTCCTTCCGTGTTTCGGTGGGGTCTCCTGAAACATCCATAGACAGCGAGGCCCGTGCAAAGAAATAGGGAGCCATTCATGAGAGAAGTTTCAGAGCTCTTTCTTCTCCAGCCACATGGGCGGGGCACTGCCAAAGAACTGAGCAGTCACGGCACAACCAGGGCCCTCCTGGCACAGGTCAACACAAAATAAGCAGTGCTGAACAGGATTAGGGCACATGTCAGCAGGGAGCAGGGAGACCCCGTGCCCAGGCCATGCCTCTACCCCAGGGTCCCCTCTCCCATGACCTCATGGCAGGGGGGAGGAACCCCAACACTTCCGGAGGTGTAGTCTCTCTCCTCCTCCTTGCAGCTGGCTCATGGGCCCACATTCAGGGCCCCCACCTCAGTAGAAAATTCTCCCAATGTGGTCTGATGTTGAAAGAGTCAAGAAGAGAAGAAGGGAAAAAAACCCCCAAAGTCCCAGGAAAACAAAGTTCAACTCTCCATCTCCCCCCAGAGAAAAGGAGCTGAAAACTGGCTAAAAAGAAACAAGGTTGCTTCCTCTGCTCTTGCTGCAAGCAGGATGCAGAGGAGTGTGTATGTGTGTCCTTGAACAAACGCTCTGAGAAGTTTGTCCGGTTTTTTTTTCCTCTCCCCCCTCTCAGGCTCAGTTGAAAGGCACAGAAATGCACAAAGTTCACTTCTGGGCATAGAGCAGCAATAGGGGATACACATGATAAAGTCACCCCAAGACACAGGGACAGAGAATTCAGTGGAAAGACTCCGAGAATTCTGCTCCCAGAGAATTCTGCTCACCCTGACCCTTGTAGAAAGGGGACATCGTTCCCGGCAGCCTGTACTGAGCATGTGGCTCCTGAGTGGGGTTTGTTGTTTGGGAAACCTGCTCCGGCTTTTCCATTCTTTCCTTCCAAACAGGAAAACTTCTCCTGGGGCTGTGTGCAGGCAGAGCCCTGAGGAGAGCAGGTGGCACATGGTGCGCTGGGCTGGGACAGCCAGCTGCAGAGCTCAAGGGAAGAAGCCCAAAGTGTCACAATGGCTCCTTGCCTTCACATGCAACACCTGGGTCACAATGGTCTCCTTGATTCCATGAGGCCCCACTGTGTCACAATGGCTCCTTGGTTCCATCGGGTTCCGCAGTGTCACCATGGTCTCCTTTGATCCGCACTGTCATCATGGACAATTGGTTCCATGAGGCCCCGCAGTGTCACAATGGTCCCTTGCTTCCATAGGTTTGATGTTGTAACAATGGACTCCTTGCTTCTATGAGCTAGCCTGCTTTTTGCAGAGGTGTCTTTGGTTCCAACAAGGCCCCGCTGTGTCTCAGTGCACCCTGGCTTCCATGTGGATCTGGAGTATCACAAAGGCTCCTTGGTTCCACCAGGTCCTGCTGTGTCACAATGGGTCCTGTGGTCCCCGAGGCCCTCCAAAGTCATCATGGAGGCTTGCTTCCATGAGGTTCCATTATGTGCCAGTGGTCATCTTGGTTCCAGGAGTTTCCTTAGTGTCACAATGCTCTCCATGCTTCCATGATTCCCCACAATGTCACAATGCTCTCCATGCTTCCATTAGGCCCTGCTTTGCCACAATGGTCCCCTTGTTTCCATGAGGCCCCGCTGTGTCACAATGGACCTATGGTTCCATGATGTTGCGTGGTGTCACCGTGCTCTTCTTGAATCCGCCGTGTTACCATGGACCATTGGTTCCATGCGGCCTGGCCGTGTCACAATGGGCTCCGTGATTCCATGATTCCCCACGGTGTCACAATGGAGCCTTGTTTCTAGGAGGTTCTGTACTGTCACAATTGCCTCCTTGATGCCATCAGCCCCTGCAGTGTCACAATGGCTCCTTGGTTCCATGAGGAACACAATAGCTTGGCATAAGCATTGAGCAACAGCTGCTGAACACACCTGGCAACATCTGCTTGCATCAAAAGAGGGCTTCAAGCTGACAATGGCACCAGCAGCTTCCATCTGCAACAGAGACCCAGGAAAGGACAGGCTGTGCCGGTTTGGACAAATGTGGAGGAAAATATCCTCTGATAGAAGGCAGGTTACACCCAGCCCTCCCCCACCAGCTTCGGGAAAAAAGAATTTTCCTGGGAAGAAAGTGAAAGAGATAAAAACCATTTTTTAACAAACACCCAGGAAAAGGAGAACAATGCTAAATATTAAAAGCTCTCGCTGTGCAGAGAAAGCTGGGATAATTTGAGAGTCCTTCCGTGTTTCGGTGGGGTCTCCTGAAACATCCATAGACAGCGAGGCCCGTGCAAAGAAATAGGGAGCCATTCATGAGAGAAGTTTCAGAGCTCTTTCTTCTCCAGCCACATGGGCGGGGCACTGCCAAAGAACTGAGCAGTCACGGCACAACCAGGGCCCTCCTGGCACAGGTCAACACAAAATAAGCAGTGCTGAACAGGATTAGGGCACATGTCAGCAGGGAGCAGGGAGACCCCGTGCCCAGGCCATGCCTCTACCCCAGGGTCCCCTCTCCCATGACCTCATGGCAGGGGGGAGGAACCCCAACACTTCCGGAGGTGTAGTCTCTCTCCTCCTCCTTGCAGCTGGCTCATGGGCCCACATTCAGGGCCCCCACCTCAGTAGAAAATTCTCCCAATGTGGTCTGATGTTGAAAGAGTCAAGAAGAGAAGAAGGGAAAAAAACCCCCAAAGTCCCAGGAAAACAAAGTTCAACTCTCCATCTCCCCCCAGAGAAAAGGAGCTGAAAACTGGCTAAAAAGAAACAAGGTTGCTTCCTCTGCTCTTGCTGCAAGCAGGATGCAGAGGAGTGTGTATGTGTGTCCTTGAACAAACGCTCTGAGAAGTTTGTCCGGTTTTTTTTTCCTCTCCCCCCTCTCAGGCTCAGTTGAAAGGCACAGAAATGCACAAAGTTCACTTCTGGGCATAGAGCAGCAATAGGGGATACACATGATAAAGTCACCCCAAGACACAGGGACAGAGAATTCAGTGGAAAGACTCCGAGAATTCTGCTCCCAGAGAATTCTGCTCACCCTGACCCTTGTAGAAAGGGGACATCGTTCCCGGCAGCCTGTACTGAGCATGTGGCTCCTGAGTGGGGTTTGTTGTTTGGGAAACCTGCTCCGGCTTTTCCATTCTTTCCTTCCAAACAGGAAAACTTCTCCTGGGGCTGTGTGCAGGCAGAGCCCTGAGGAGAGCAGGTGGCACATGGTGCGCTGGGCTGGGACAGCCAGCTGCAGAGCTCAAGGGAAGAAGCCCAAAGTGTCACAATGGCTCCTTGCCTTCACATGCAACACCTGGGTCACAATGGTCTCCTTGATTCCATGAGGCCCCACTGTGTCACAATGGCTCCTTGGTTCCATCGGGTTCCGCAGTGTCACCATGGTCTCCTTTGATCCGCACTGTCATCATGGACAATTGGTTCCATGAGGCCCCGCAGTGTCACAATGGTCCCTTGCTTCCATAGGTTTGATGTTGTAACAATGGACTCCTTGCTTCTATGAGCTAGCCTGCTTTTTGCAGAGGTGTCTTTGGTTCCAACAAGGCCCCGCTGTGTCTCAGTGCACCCTGGCTTCCATGTGGATCTGGAGTATCACAAAGGCTCCTTGGTTCCACCAGGTCCTGCTGTGTCACAATGGGTCCTGTGGTCCCCGAGGCCCTCCAAAGTCATCATGGAGGCTTGCTTCCATGAGGTTCCATTATGTGCCAGTGGTCATCTTGGTTCCAGGAGTTTCCTTAGTGTCACAATGCTCTCCATGCTTCCATGATTCCCCACAATGTCACAATGCTCTCCATGCTTCCATTAGGCCCTGCTTTGCCACAATGGTCCCCTTGTTTCCATGAGGCCCCGCTGTGTCACAATGGACCTATGGTTCCATGATGTTGCGTGGTGTCACCGTGCTCTTCTTGAATCCGCCGTGTTACCATGGACCATTGGTTCCATGCGGCCTGGCCGTGTCACAATGGGCTCCGTGATTCCATGATTCCCCACGGTGTCACAATGGAGCCTTGTTTCTAGGAGGTTCTGTACTGTCACAATTGCCTCCTTGATGCCATCAGCCCCTGCAGTGTCACAATGGCTCCTTGGTTCCATGAGGAACACAATAGCTTGGCATAAGCATTGAGCAACAGCTGCTGAACACACCTGGCAACATCTGCTTGCATCAAAAGAGGGCTTCAAGCTGACAATGGCACCAGCAGCTTCCATCTGCAACAGAGACCCAGGAAAGGACAGGCTGTGCCGGTTTGGACAAATGTGGAGGAAAATATCCTCTGATAGAAGGCAGGTTACACCCAGCCCTCCCCCACCAGCTTCGGGAAAAAAGAATTTTCCTGGGAAGAAAGTGAAAGAGATAAAAACCATTTTTTAACAAACACCCAGGAAAAGGAGAACAATGCTAAATATTAAAAGCTCTCGCTGTGCAGAGAAAGCTGGGATAATTTGAGAGTCCTTCCGTGTTTCGGTGGGGTCTCCTGAAACATCCATAGACAGCGAGGCCCGTGCAAAGAAATAGGGAGCGATTCATGAGAGAAGTTTCAGAGCTCTTTCTTCTCCAGCCACATGGGCGGGGCACTGCCAAAGAACTGAGCAGCCACGGCACAACCAGGGCCCTCCTGGCACAGGGCAACACAAAATAAACAGTGCTGAACAGGATTAGGGCACATGTCAGCAGGGAGCAGGGAGACCCCGTGCCCAGGCCATGCCTCTACCCCAGGGTCCCCTCTCCCATGACCTCATGGCAGGGGGGAGGAACCCCAACACTTCCGGAGGTGTAGTCTCTCTCCTCCTCCTTGCAGCTGGCTCGTGGGCCCACATTCAGGGCCCCCACCTCGGGAGAAAATTCTCCCAATGTGGTCTGATGTTGAAAGAGTCAAGAAGAGAAGAAGGGAAAAAAAACCCCAAAGTCCCAGGAAAACAAAGTTCAACTCTCCATCTCCCCCCAGAGAAAAGGAGCTGAAAACTGGCTAAAAAGAAACAAAGTTGCTTCCTCTGCTCTTGCTGCAAGCAGGATGCAGAGGAGTGTGTATGTGTGTCCTTGAACAAACGCTCTGAGAAGTTTGTCCGGTTTTTTTTCCCTCTCCCCCCTCTCAGGCTCAGTTGAAAGGCACAGAAATGCACAAAGTTCACTTCTGGGCATAGAGCAGCAATAGGGGATACACATGATAAAGTCACCCCAAGACACAGGGACAGAGAATTCAGTGGAAAGACTCCGAGAATTCTGCTCCCAGAGAATTCTGCTCACCCTGACCCTTGTAGAAAGGGGACATCGTTCCCGGCAGCCTGTACTGAGCATGTGGCTCCTGAGTGGGGTTTGTTGTTTGGGAAACCTGCTCCGGCTTTTCCATTCTTTCCTTCCAAACAGGAAAACTTCTCCTGGGGCTGTGTGCAGGCAGAGCCCTGAGGAGAGCAGGTGGCACATGGTGCGCTGGGCTGGGACAGCCAGCTGCAGAGCTCAAGGGAAGAAGCCCAAAGTGTCACAATGGCTCCTTGCCTTCACATGCAACACCTGGGTCACAATGGTCTCCTTGATTCCATGAGGCCCCACTGTGTCACAATGGCTCCTTGGTTCCATCGGGTTCCGCAGTGTCACCATGGTCTCTTTTGATCCGCACTGTCATCATGGACAATTGGTTCCATGAGGCCCCGCAGTGTCACAATGGTCCCTTGCTTCCATAGGTTTGATGTTGTAACAATGGACTCCTTGCTTCTATGAGCTAGCCTGCTTTTTGCAGAGGTGTCTTTGGTTCCAACAAGGCCCCGCTGTGTCTCAGTGCACCCTTGCTTCCATGTGGATCTGGAGCATCCCAAAGGCTCCTTGGTTCCACCAGGTCCTGCTGTGTCACAATGGGTCCTGTGGTCCCCGAGGCCCTCCAAAGTCATCATGGAGGCTTGCTTCCATGAGGTTCCATTATGTGCCAGTGGTCATCTTGGTTCCAGGAGTTTCCTTAGTGTCACAATGCTCTCCATGCTTCCATGATTCCCCACAATGTCACAATGCTCTCCATGCTTCCATTAGGCCCTGCTTTGCCACAATGGTCCCCTTGTTTCCATGAGGCCCCGCTGTGTCACAATGGACCTATGGTTCCATGATGTTGCGTGGTGTCACCGTGCTCTTCTTGAATCCGCAGTGTTACCATGGACCATTGGTTCCATGCGGCCTGGCCGTGTCACAATGGGCTCCGTGATTCCATGATTCCCCACGGTGTCACAATGGAGCCTTGTTTCTAGGAGGTTCTGTACTGTCACAATTGCCTCCTTGATGCCATCAGCCCCTGCAGTGTCACAATGGCTCCTTGGTTCCATGAGGAACACAATAGCTTGGCACAAGCATTGAGCAACAGCTGCTGAACACACCTGGCAACATCTGCTTGCATCAAAAGAGGGCTTCAAGCTGACAATGGCACCAGCAGCTTCCATCTGCAACAGAGACCCAGGAAAGGACAGGCTGTGCCGGTTTGGACAAATGTGGAGGAAAATATCCTCTGATAGAAGGCAGGTTACACCCAGCCCTCCCCCACCAGCTTCGGGAAAAAAGAATTTTCCTGGGAAGAAAGTGAAAGAGATAAAAACCATTTTTTAACAAACACCCAGGAAAAGGAGAACAATGCTAAATATTAAAAGCTCTCGCTGTGCAGAGAAAGCTGGGATAATTTGAGAGTCCTTCCGTGTTTCGGTGGGGTCTCCTGAAACATCCATAGACAGCGAGGCCCGTGCAAAGAAATAGGGAGCGATTCTTGAGAGAAGTTTCAGAGCTCTTTCTTCTCCAGCCACATGGGCGGGGCACTGCCAAAGAACTGAGCAATCACGGCACAACCAGGGCCCTCCTGGCACAAGGCAACACAAAATAAGCAGTGCTGAACAGGATTAGGGCACATGTCAGCAGGGAGCAGGGAGACCCCCGTGCCCAGGCCATGCCTCTACCCCAGGGTCCCCTCTCCCATGACCTCATGGCAGGGGGGAGGAACCCCAACACTTCCGTAGGTGCAGTCTCTCTCCTCCTCCTTGCAGCTGGCTCATGGGCCCACATTCAGGGCCCCCACCTCGGTAGAAAATTCTCCCAATGTGGTCTGATGTTGAAAGAGTCAAGAAGAGAAGAAGGGAAAAAAACCCCCAAAGTCCCAGGAAAACAAAGTTCAACTCTCCATCTCCCCCCAGAGAAAAGGAGCTGAAAACTGGCTAAAAAGAAACAAGGTTGCTTCCTCTGCTCTTGCTGCAAGCAGGATGCAGAGGAGTGTGTATGTGTGTCCTTGAACAAACGCTCTGAGAAGTTTGTCCGGTTTTTTTTCCCTCTCCCCCCTCTCAGGCTCAGTTGAAAGGCACAGAAATGCACAAAGTTCACTTCTGGGCATAGAGCAGCAATAGGGGATACACATGATAAAGTCACCCCAAGACACAGGGACAGAGAATTCAGTGGAAAGACTCCGAGAATTCTGCTCCCAGAGAATTCTGCTCACCCTGACCCTTGTAGAAAGGGGACATCGTTCCCGGCAGCCTGTACTGAGCATGTGGCTCCTGAGTGGGGTTTGTTGTTTGGGAAACCTGCTCCGGCTTTTCCATTCTTTCCTTCCAAACAGGAAAACTTCTCCTGGGGCTGTGTGCAGGCAGAGCCCTGAGGAGAGCAGGTGGCACATGGTGCGCTGGGCTGGGACAGCCAGCTGCAGAGCTCAAGGGAAGAAGCCCAAAGTGTCACAATGGCTCCTTGCCTTCACATGCAACACCTGGGTCACAATGGTCTCCTTGATTCCATGAGGCCCCACTGTGTCACAATGGCTCCTTGGTTCCATCGGGTTCCGCAGTGTCACCATGGTCTCCTTTGATCCGCACTGTCATCATGGACAATTGGTTCCATGAGGCCCCGCAGTGTCACAATGGTCCCTTGCTTCCATAGGTTTGATGTTGTAACAATGGACTCCTTGCTTCTATGAGCTAGCCTGCTTTTTGCAGAGGTGTCTTTGGTTCCAACAAGGCCCCGCTGTGTCTCAGTGCACCCTGGCTTCCATGTGGATCTGGAGTATCACAAAGGCTCCTTGGTTCCACCAGGTCCTGCTGTGTCACAATGGGTCCTGTGGTCCCCGAGGCCCTCCAAAGTCATCATGGAGGCTTGCTTCCATGAGGTTCCATTATGTGCCAGTGGTCATCTTGGTTCCAGGAGTTTCCTTAGTGTCACAATGCTCTCCATGCTTCCATGATTCCCCACAATGTCACAATGCTCTCCATGCTTCCATTAGGCCCTGCTTTGCCACAATGGTCCCCTTGTTTCCATGAGGCCCCGCTGTGTCACAATGGACCTATGGTTCCATGATGTTGCGTGGTGTCACCGTGCTCTTCTTGAATCCGCCGTGTTACCATGGACCATTGGTTCCATGCGGCCTGGCCGTGTCACAATGGGCTCCGTGATTCCATGATTCCCCACGGTGTCACAATGGAGCCTTGTTTCTAGGAGGTTCTGTACTGTCACAATTGCCTCCTTGATGCCATCAGCCCCTGCAGTGTCACAATGGCTCCTTGGTTCCATGAGGAACACAATAGCTTGGCATAAGCATTGAGAAACAGCTGCTGAACACACCTGGCAACATCTGCTTGCATCAAAAGAGGGCTTCAAGCTGACAATGGCACCAGCAGCTTCCATCTGCAACAGAGACCCAGGAAAGGACAGGCTGTGCCGGTTTGGACAAATGTGGAGGAAAATATCCTCTGATAGAAGGCAGGTTACACCCAGCCCTCCCCCACCAGCTTCGGGAAAAAAGAATTTTCCTGGGAAGAAAGTGAAAGAGATAAAAACCATTTTTTAACAAACACCCAGGAAAAGGAGAACAATGCTAAATGTTAAAAGCTCTCGCTGTGCAGAGAAAGCTGGGATAATTTGAGAGTCCTTTTGTGTTTCGGTGGGGTCTCCTGAAACATCCATAGACAGCGAGGCCCGTGCAAAGAAATAGGGAGCCATTCATGAGAGAAGTTTCAGAGCTCTTTCTTCTCCAGCCACATGGGCGGGGCACTGCCAAAGAACTGAGCAGTCACGGCACAACCAGGGCCCTCCTGGCACAGGTCAACACAAAATAAGCAGTGCTGAACAGGATTAGGGCACATGTCAGCAGGGAGCAGGGAGACCCCGTGCCCAGGCCATGCCTCTACCCCAGGGTCCCCTCTCCCATGACCTCATGGCAGGGGGGAGGAACCCCAACACTTCCGGAGGTGTAGTCTCTCTCCTCCTCCTTGCAGCTGGCTCATGGGCCCACATTCAGGGCCCCCACCTCAGTAGAAAATTCTCCCAATGTGGTCTGATGTTGAAAGAGTCAAGAAGAGAAGAAGGGAAAAAAACCCCCAAAGTCCCAGGAAAGCAAAGTTCAACTCTCCATCTCCCCCCAGAGAAAAGGAGCTGAAAACTGGCTAAAAAGAAACAAGGTTGCTTCCTCTGCTCTTGCTGCAAGCAGGATGCAGAGGAGTGTGTATGTGTGTCCTTGAACAAACGCTCTGAGAAGTTTGTCCGGTTTTTTTTCCCTCTCCCCCCTCTCAGGCTCAGTTGAAAGGCACAGAAATGCACAAAGTTCACTTCTGGGCATAGAGCAGCAATAGGGGATACACATGATAAAGTCACCCCAAGACACAGGGACAGAGAATTCAGTGGAAAGACTCCGAGAATTCTGCTCCCAGAGAATTCTGCTCACACTGACCCTTGTAGAAAGGGGACATCGTTCCCGGCAGCCTGTACTGAGCATGTGGCTCCTGAGTGGGGTTTGTTGTTTGGGAAACCTGCTCCGGCTTTTCCATTCTTTCCTTCCAAACAGGAAAACTTCTCCTGGGGCTGTGTGCAGGCAGAGCCCTGAGGAGAGCAGGTGGCACATGGTGCGCTGGGCTGGGACAGCCAGCTGCAGAGCTCAAGGGAAGAAGCCCAAAGTGTCACAATGGCTCCTTGCCTTCACATGCAACACCTGGGTCACAATGGTCTCCTTGATTCCATGAGGCCCCACTGTGTCACAATGGCTCCTTGGTTCCATCGGGTTCCGCAGTGTCACCATGGTCTCCTTTGATCCGCACTGTCATCATGGACAATTGGTTCCATGAGGCCCCGCAGTGTCACAATGGTCCCTTGCTTCCATAGGTTTGATGTTGTAACAATGGACTCCTTGCTTCTATGAGCTAGCCTGCTTTTTGCAGAGGTGTCTTTGGTTCCAACAAGGCCCCGCTGTGTCTCAGTGCACCCTGGCTTCCATGTGGATCTGGAGTATCACAAAGGCTCCTTGGTTCCACCAGGTCCTGCTGTGTCACAATGGGTCCTGTGGTCCCCGAGGCCCTCCAAAGTCATCATGGAGGCTTGCTTCCATGAGGTTCCATTATGTGCCAGTGGTCATCTTGGTTCCAGGAGTTTCCTTAGTGTCACAATGCTCTCCATGCTTCCATGATTCCCCACAATGTCACAATGCTCTCCATGCTTCCATTAGGCCCTGCTTTGCCACAATGGTCCCCTTGTTTCCATGAGGCCCCGCTGTGTCACAATGGACCTATGGTTCCATGATGTTGCGTGGTGTCACCGTGCTCTTCTTGAATCCGCCGTGTTACCATGGACCATTGGTTCCATGCGGCCTGGCCGTGTCACAATGGGCTCCGTGATTCCATGATTCCCCACGGTGTCACAATGGAGCCTTGTTTCTAGGAGGTTCTGTACTGTCACAATTGCCTCCTTGATGCCATCAGCCCCTGCAGTGTCACAATGGCTCCTTGGTTCCATGAGGAACACAATAGCTTGGCATAAGCATTGAGCAACAGCTGCTGAACACACCTGGCAACATCTGCTTGCATCAAAAGAGGGCTTCAAGCTGACAATGGCACCAGCAGCTTCCATCTGCAACAGAGACCCAGGAAAGGACAGGCTGTGCCGGTTTGGACAAATGTGGAGGAAAATATCCTCTGATAGAAGGCAGGTTACACCCAGCCCTCCCCCACCAGCTTCGGGAAAAAAGAATTTTCCTGGGAAGAAAGTGAAAGAGATAAAAACCATTTTTTAACAAACACCCAGGAAAAGGAGAACAATGCTAAATGTTAAAAGCTCTCGCTGTGCAGAGAAAGCTGGGATAATTTGAGAGTCCTTCCGTGTTTCGGTGGGGTCTCCTGAAACATCCATAGACAGCGAGGCCCGTGCAAAGAAATAGGGAGCCATTCATGAGAGAAGTTTCAGAGCTCTTTCTTCTCCAGCCACATGGGCGGGGCACTGCCAAAGAACTGAGCAGTCACGGCACAACCAGGGCCCTCCTGGCACAGGTCAACACAAAATAAGCAGTGCTGAACAGGATTAGGGCACATGTCAGCAGGGAGCAGGGAGACCCCGTGCCCAGGCCATGCCTCTACCCCAGGGTCCCCTCTCCCATGACCTCATGGCAGGGGGGAGGAACCCCAACACTTCCGGAGGTGTAGTCTCTCTCCTCCTCCTTGCAGCTGGCTCATGGGCCCACATTCAGGGCCCCCACCTCAGTAGAAAATTCTCCCAATGTGGTCTGATGTTGAAAGAGTCAAGAAGAGAAGAAGGGAAAAAAACCCCCAAAGTCCCAGGAAAACAAAGTTCAACTCTCCATCTCCCCCCAGAGAAAAGGAGCTGAAAACTGGCTAAAAAGAAACAAGGTTGCTTCCTCTGCTCTTGCTGCAAGCAGGATGCAGAGGAGTGTGTATGTGTGTCCTTGAACAAACGCTCTGAGAAGTTTGTCCGGTTTTTTTTCCCTCTCCCCCCTCTCAGGCTCAGTTGAAAGGCACAGAAATGCACAAAGTTCACTTCTGGGCATAGAGCAGCAATAGGGGATACACATGATAAAGTCACCCCAAGACACAGGGACAGAGAATTCAGTGGAAAGACTCCGAGAATTCTGCTCCCAGAGAATTCTGCTCACACTGACCCTTGTAGAAAGGGGACATCGTTCCCGGCAGCCTGTACTGAGCATGTGGCTCCTGAGTGGGGTTTGTTGTTTGGGAAACCTGCTCCGGCTTTTCCATTCTTTCCTTCCAAACAGGAAAACTTCTCCTGGGGCTGTGTGCAGGCAGAGCCCTGAGGAGAGCAGGTGGCACATGGTGCGCTGGGCTGGGACAGCCAGCTGCAGAGCTCAAGGGAAGAAGCCCAAAGTGTCACAATGGCTCCTTGCCTTCACATGCAACACCTGGGTCACAATGGTCTCCTTGATTCCATGAGGCCCCACTGTGTCACAATGGCTCCTTGGTTCCATCGGGTTCCGCAGTGTCACCATGGTCTCCTTTGATCCGCACTGTCATCATGGACAATTGGTTCCATGAGGCCCCGCAGTGTCACAATGGTCCCTTGCTTCCATAGGTTTGATGTTGTAACAATGGACTCCTTGCTTCTATGAGCTAGCCTGCTTTTTGCAGAGGTGTCTTTGGTTCCAACAAGGCCCCGCTGTGTCTCAGTGCACCCTGGCTTCCATGTGGATCTGGAGTATCACAAAGGCTCCTTGGTTCCACCAGGTCCTGCTGTGTCACAATGGGTCCTGTGGTCCCCGAGGCCCTCCAAAGTCATCATGGAGGCTTGCTTCCATGAGGTTCCATTATGTGCCAGTGGTCATCTTGGTTCCAGGAGTTTCCTTAGTGTCACAATGCTCTCCATGCTTCCATGATTCCCCACAATGTCACAATGCTCTCCATGCTTCCATTAGGCCCTGCTTTGCCACAATGGTCCCCTTGTTTCCATGAGGCCCCGCTGTGTCACAATGGACCTATGGTTCCATGATGTTGCGTGGTGTCACCGTGCTCTTCTTGAATCCGCCGTGTTACCATGGACCATTGGTTCCATGCGGCCTGGCCGTGTCACAATGGGCTCCGTGATTCCATGATTCCCCACGGTGTCACAATGGAGCCTTGTTTCTAGGAGGTTCTGTACTGTCACAATTGCCTCCTTGATGCCATCAGCCCCTGCAGTGTCACAATGGCTCCTTGGTTCCATGAGGAACACAATAGCTTGGCATAAGCATTGAGCAACAGCTGCTGAACACACCTGGCAACATCTGCTTGCATCAAAAGAGGGCTTCAAGCTGACAATGGCACCAGCAGCTTCCATCTGCAACAGAGACCCAGGAAAGGACAGGCTGTGCCGGTTTGGACAAATGTGGAGGAAAATATCCTCTGATAGAAGGCAGGTTACACCCAGCCCTCCCCCACCAGCTTCGGGAAAAAAGAATTTTCCTGGGAAGAAAGTGAAAGAGATAAAAACCATTTTTTAACAAACACCCAGGAAAAGGAGAACAATGCTAAATGTTAAAAGCTCTCGCTGTGCAGAGAAAGCTGGGATAATTTGAGAGTCCTTCCGTGTTTCGGTGGGGTCTCCTGAAACATCCATAGACAGCGAGGCCCGTGCAAAGAAATAGGGAGCCATTCATGAGAGAAGTTTCAGAGCTCTTTCTTCTCCAGCCACATGGGCGGGGCACTGCCAAAGAACTGAGCAGTCACGGCACAACCAGGGCCCTCCTGGCACAGGTCAACACAAAATAAGCAGTGCTGAACAGGATTAGGGCACATGTGAGCAGGGAGCAGGGAGACCCCGTGCCCAGGCCATGCCTCTACCCCAGGGTCCCCTCTCCCATGACCTCATGGCAGGGGGGAGGAACCCCAACACTTCCGGAGGTGTAGTCTCTCTCCTCCTCCTTGCAGCTGGCTCATGGGCCCACATTCAGGGCCCCCACCTCAGTAGAAAATTCTCCCAATGTGGTCTGATGTTGAAAGAGTCAAGAAGAGAAGAAGGGAAAAAAACCCCCAAAGTCCCAGGAAAACAAAGTTCAACTCTCCATCTCCCCCCAGAGAAAAGGAGCTGAAAACTGGCTAAAAAGAAACAAAGTTGCTTCCTCTGCTCTTGCTGCAAGCAGGATGCAGAGGAGTGTGTATGTGTGTCCTTGAACAAACGCTCTGAGAAGTTTGTCCGGTTTTTTTTCCTCTCCCCCCTCTCAGGCTCAGTTGAAAGGCACAGAAATGCACAAAGTTCACTTCTGGGCATAGAGCAGCAATAGGGGATACACATGATAAAGTCACCCCAAGACACAGGGACAGAGAATTCAGTGGAAAGACTCCGAGAATTCTGCTCCCAGAGAATTCTGCTCACCCTGACCCTTGTAGAAAGGGGACATCGTTCCCGGCAGCCTGTACTGAGCATGTGGCTCCTGAGTGGGGTTTGTTGTTTGGGAAACCTGCTCCGGCTTTTCCATTCTTTCCTTCCAAACAGGAAAACTTCTCCTGGGGCTGTGTGCAGGCAGAGCCCTGAGGAGAGCAGGTGGCACATGGTGCGCTGGGCTGGGACAGCCAGCTGCAGAGCTCAAGGGAAGAAGCCCAAAGTGTCACAATGGCTCCTTGCCTTCACATGCAACACCTGGGTCACAATGGTCTCCTTGATTCCATGAGGCCCCACTGTGTCACAATGGCTCCTTGGTTCCATCGGGTTCCGCAGTGTCACCATGGTCTCCTTTGATCCGCACTGTCATCATGGACAATTGGTTCCATGAGGCCCCGCAGTGTCACAATGGTCCCTTGCTTCCATAGGTTTGATGTTGTAACAATGGACTCCTTGCTTCTATGAGCTAGCCTGCTTTTTGCAGAGGTGTCTTTGGTTCCAACAAGGCCCCGCTGTGTCTCAGTGCACCCTGGCTTCCATGTGGATCTGGAGTATCACAAAGGCTCCTTGGTTCCACCAGGTCCTGCTGTGTCACAATGGGTCCTGTGGTCCCCGAGGCCCTCCAAAGTCATCATGGAGGCTTGCTTCCATGAGGTTCCATTATGTGCCAGTGGTCATCTTGGTTCCAGGAGTTTCCTTAGTGTCACAATGCTCTCCATGCTTCCATGATTCCCCACAATGTCACAATGCTCTCCATGCTTCCATTAGGCCCTGCTTTGCCACAATGGTCCCCTTGTTTCCATGAGGCCCCGCTGTGTCACAATGGACCTATGGTTCCATGATGTTGCGTGGTGTCACCGTGCTCTTCTTGAATCCGCCGTGTTACCATGGACCATTGGTTCCATGCGGCCTGGCCGTGTCACAATGGGCTCCGTGATTCCATGATTCCCCACGGTGTCACAATGGAGCCTTGTTTCTAGGAGGTTCTGTACTGTCACAATTGCCTCCTTGATGCCATCAGCCCCTGCAGTGTCACAATGGCTCCTTGGTTCCATGAGGAACACAATAGCTTGGCATAAGCATTGAGCAACAGCTGCTGAACACACCTGGCAACATCTGCTTGCATCAAAAGAGGGCTTCAAGCTGACAATGGCACCAGCAGCTTCCATCTGCAACAGAGACCCAGGAAAGGACAGGCTGTGCCGGTTTGGACAAATGTGGAGGAAAATATCCTCTGATAGAAGGCAGGTTACATCCAGCCCTCCCCCACCAGCTTCGGGAAAAAAGAATTTTCCTGGGAAGAAAGTGAAAGAGATAAAAACCATTTTTTAACAAACACCCAGGAAAAGGAGAACAATGCTAAATGTTAAAAGCTCTCGCTGTGCAGAGAAAGCTGGGATAATTTGAGAGTCCTTCCGTGTTTCGGTGGGGTCTCCTGAAACATCCATAGACAGCGAGGCCCGTGCAAAGAAATAGGGAGCGATTCTTGAGAGAAGTTTCAGAGCTCTTTCTTCTCCAGCCACATGGGCGGGGCACTGCCAAAGAACTGAGCAGTCACGGCACAACCAGGGCCCTCCTGGCACAGGGCAACACAAAATAAGCAGTGCTGAACAGGATTAGGGCACATGTCAGCAGGGAGCAGGGAGACCCCGTGCCCAGGCCATGCCTCTACCCCAGGGTCCCCTCTCCCATGACCTCATGGCAGGGGGGAGGAACCCCAACACTTCCGGAGGTGTAGTCTCTCTCCTCCTCCTTGCAGCTGGCTCGTGGGCCCACATTCAGGGCCCCCACCTCGGGAGAAAATTCTCCCAATGTGCTCTGATGTTGAAAGAGTCAAGAAGAGAAGAAGGGAAAAAAAACCCCAAAGTCCCAGGAAAACAAAGTTCAACTCTCCAGCTCCCCCCAGAGAAAAGGAGCTGAAAACTGGCTAAAAAGAAACAAAGTTGCTTCCTCTGCTCTTGCTGCAAGCAGGATGCAGAGGAGTGTGTATGTGTGTCCTTGAACAAACGCTCTGAGAAGTTTGTCCGGTTTTTTTTCCCTCTCCCCCCTCTCAGGCTCAGTTGAAAGGCACAGAAATGCACAAAGTTCACTTCTGGGCATAGAGCAGCGATAGGGGATACACATGATAAAGTCACCCCAAGACACAGGGACAGAGAATTCAGTGGAAAGACTCCGAGAATTCTGCTCCCAGAGAATTCTGCTCACCCTGACCCTTGTAGAAAGGGGACATCGTTCCCGGCAGCCTGTACTGAGCATGTGGCTCCTGAGTGGGGTTTGTTGTTTGGGAAACCTGCTCCGGCTTTTCCATTCTTTCCTTCCAAACAGGAAAACTTCTCCTGGGGCTGTGTGCAGGCAGAGCCCTGAGGAGAGCAGGTGGCACATGGTGCGCTGGGCTGGGACAGCCAGCTGCAGAGCTCAAGGGAAGAAGCCCAAAGTGTCACAATGGCTCCTTGCCTTCACATGCAACACCTGGGTCACAATGGTCTCCTTGATTCCATGAGGCCCCACTGTGTCACAATGGCTCCTTGGTTCCATCGGGTTCCGCAGTGTCACCATGGTCTCTTTTGATCCGCACTGTCATCATGGACAATTGGTTCCATGAGGCCCCGCAGTGTCACAATGGTCCCTTGCTTCCATAGGTTTGATGTTGTAACAATGGACTCCTTGCTTCTATGAGCTAGCCTGCTTTTTGCAGAGGTGTCTTTGGTTCCAACAAGGCCCCGCTGTGTCTCAGTGCACCCTGGCTTCCATGTGGATCTGGAGCATCACAAAGGCTCCTTGGTTCCACCAGGTACTGCTGTGTCACAATGGGTCCTGTGGTCCCCGAGGCCCTCCAAAGTCATCATGGAGGCTTGCTTCCATGAGGTTCCATTATGTGCCAGTGGTCATCTTGGTTCCAGGAGTTTCCTTAGTGTCACAATGCTCTCCATGCTTCCATGATTCCCCACAATGTCACAATGCTCTCCATGCTTCCATTAGGCCCTGCTTTGCCACAATGGTCCCCTTGTTTCCATGAGGCCCCGCTGTGTCACAATGGACCTATGGTTCCATGATGTTGCGTGGTGTCACCGTGCTCTTCTTGAATCCGCAGTGTTACCATGGACCATTGGTTCCATGCGGCCTGGCCGTGTCACAATGGGCTCCGTGATTCCATGATTCCCCACGGTGTCACAATGGAGCCTTGTTTCTAGGAGGTTCTGTACTGTCACAATTGCCTCCTTGATGCCATCAGCCCCTGCAGTGTCACAATGGCTCCTTGGTTCCATGAGGAACACAATAGCTTGGCATAAGCATTGAGCAACAGCTGCTGAACACACCTGGCAACATCTGCTTGCATCAAAAGAGGGCTTCAAGCTGAGAATGGCACCAGCAGCTTCCATCTGCAACAGAGACCCAGGAAAGGACAGGCTGTGCCGGTTTGGACAAATGTGGAGGAAAATATCCTCTGATAGAAGGCAGGTTACACCCAGCCCTCCCCCACCAGCTTCGGGAAAAAAGAATTTTCCTGGGAAGAAAGTGAAAGAGATAAAAACCATTTTTTAACAAACACCCAGGAAAAGGAGAACAATGCTAAATATTAAAAGCTCTCGCTGTGCAGAGAAAGCTGGGATAATTTGAGAGTCCTTTTGTGTTTCGGTGGGGTCTCCTGAAACATCCATAGACAGCGAGGCCCGTGCAAAGAAATAGGGAGCGATTCTTGAGAGAAGTTTCAGAGCTCTTTCTTCTCCAGCCACATGGGCGGGGCACTGCCAAAGAACTGAGCAATCACGGCACAATCAGGGCCCTCCTGGCACAGGTCAACACAAAATAAGCAGTGCTGAACAGGATTAGGGCACATGTCAGCAGGGAGCAGGGAGACCCCCGTGCCCAGGCCATGCCTCTACCCCAGGGTCCCCTCTCCCATGACCTCATGGCAGGGGGGAGGAACCCCAACACTTCCGTAGGTGCAGTCTCTCTCCTCCTCCTTGCAGCTGGCTCATGGGCCCACATTCAGGGCCCCCACCTCGGGAGAAAATTCTCCCAATGTGGTCTGATGTTGAAAGAGTCAAGAAGAGAAGAAGGGAAAAAAACCCCCAAAGTCCCAGGAAAACAAAGTTCAACTCTCCATCTCCCCCCAGAGAAAAGGAGCTGAAAACTGGCTAAAAAGAAACAAGGTTGCTTCCTCTGCTCTTGCTGCAAGCAGGATGCAGAGGAGTGTGTATTGTGTGTCCTTGAACAAACGCTCTGAGAAGTTTGTCCGGTTTTTTTTCCCTCTCCCCCCTCTCAGGCTCAGTTGAAAGGCACAGAAATGCACAAAGTTCACTTCTGGGCATAGAGCAGCGATAGGGGATACACATGATAAAGTCACCCCAAGACACAGGGACAGAGAATTCAGTGGAAAGACTCCGAGAATTCTGCTCCCAGAGAATTCTGCTCACCCTGACCCTTGTAGAAAGGGGACATCGTTCCCGGCAGCCTGTACTGAGCATGTGGCTCCTGAGTGGGGTTTGTTGTTTGGGAAACCTGCTCCGGCTTTTCCATTCTTTCCTTCCAAACAGGAAAACTTCTCCTGGGGCTGTGTGCAGGCAGAGCCCTGAGGAGAGCAGGTGGCACATGGTGCGCTGGGCTGGGACAGCCAGCTGCAGAGCTCAAGGGAAGAAGCCCAAAGTGTCACAATGGCTCCTTGCCTTCACATGCAACACCTGGGTCACAATGGTCTCCTTGATTCCATGAGGCCCCACTGTGTCACAATGGCTCCTTGGTTCCATCGGGTTCCGCAGTGTCACCATGGTCTCCTTTGATCCGCACTGTCATCATGGACAATTGGTTCCATGAGGCCCCGCAGTGTCACAATGGTCCCTTGCTTCCATAGGTTTGATGTTGTAACAATGGACTCCTTGCTTCTATGAGCTAGCCTGCTTTTTGCAGAGGTGTCTTTGGTTCCAACAAGGCCCCGCTGTGTCTCAGTGCACCCTGTCTTCCATGTGGATCTGGAGTATCACAAAGGCTCCTTGGTTCCACCAGGTCCTGCTGTGTCACAATGGGTCCTGTGGTCCCCGAGGCCCTCCAAAGTCATCATGGAGGCTTGCTTCCATGAGGTTCCATTATGTGCCAGTGGTCATCTTGGTTCCAGGAGTTTCCTTAGTGTCACAATGCTCTCCATGCTTCCATGATTCCCCACAATGTCACAATGCTCTCCAGGCTTCCATTAGGCCCTGCTTTGCCACAATGGTCCCCTTGTTTCCATGAGGCCCCGCTGTGTCACAATGGACCTATGGTTCCATGATGTTGCGTGGTGTCACCGTGCTCTTCTTGAATCCGCCGTGTTACCATGGACCATTGGTTCCATGCGGCCTGGCCGTGTCACAATGGGCTCCGTGATTCCATGATTCCCCACGGTGTCACAATGGAGCCTTGTTTCTAGGAGGTTCTGTACTGTCACAATTGCCTCCTTGATGCCATCAGCCCCTGCAGTGTCACAATGGCTCCTTGGTTCCATGAGGAACACAATAGCTTGGCATAAGCATTGAGCAACAGCTGCTGAACACACCTGGCAACATCTGCTTGCATCAAAAGAGGGCTTCAAGCTGACAATGGCACCAGCAGCTTCCATCTGCAACAGAGACCCAGGAAAGGACAGGCTGTGCCGGTTTGGACAAATGTGGAGGAAAATATCCTCTGATAGAAGGCAGGTTACACCCAGCCCTCCCCCACCAGCTTCGGGAAAAAAGAATTTTCCTGGGAAGAAAGTGAAAGAGATAAAAACCATTTTTTAACAAACACCCAGGAAAAGGAGAACAATGCTAAATATTAAAAGCTCTCGCTGTGCAGAGAAAGCTGGGATAATTTGAGAGTCCTTCCGTGTTTCGGTGGGGTCTCCTGAAACATCCATAGACAGCGAGGCCCGTGCAAAGAAATAGGGAGCCATTCATGAGAGAAGTTTCAGAGCTCTTTCTTCTCCAGCCACATGGGCGGGGCACTGCCAAAGAACTGAGCAGCCACGGCACAACCAGGGCCCTCCTGGCACAGGGCAACACAAAATAAGCAGTGCTGAACAGGATTAGGGCACATGTCAGCAGGGAGCAGGGAGACCCCGTGCCCAGGCCATGCCTCTACCCCAGGGTCCCCTCTCCCATGACCTCATGGCAGGGGGGAGGAACCCCAACACTTCCGGAGGTGTAGTCTCTCTCCTCCTCCTTGCAGCTGGCTCGTGGGCCCACATTCAGGGCCCCCACCTCGGGAGAAAATTCTCCCAATGTGGTCTGATGTTGAAAGAGTCAAGAAGAGAAGAAGGGAAAAAAAACCCCAAAGTCCCAGGAAAACAAAGTTCAACTCTCCATCTCCCCCCAGAGAAAAGGAGCTGAAAACTGGCTAAAAAGAAACAAAGTTGCTTCCTCCGCTCTTGCTGCAAGCAGGATGCAGAGGAGTGTGTATGTGTGTCCTTGAACAAACGCTCTGAGAAGTTTGTCCGGTTTTTTTTCCCTCTCCCCCCTCTCAGGCTCAGTTGAAAGGCACAGAAATGCACAAAGTTCACTTCTGGGCATAGAGCAGCGATAGGGGATACACATGATAAAGTCACCCCAAGACACAGGGACAGAGAATTCAGTGGAAAGACTCCGAGAATTCTGCTCCCAGAGAATTCTGCTCACCCTGACCCTTGTAGAAAGGGGACATCGTTCCCGGCAGCCTGTACTGAGCATGTGGCTCCTGAGTGGGGTTTGTTGTTTGGGAAACCTGCTCCGGCTTTTCCATTCTTTCCTTCCAAACAGGAAAACTTCTCCTGGGGCTGTGTGCAGGCAGAGCCCTGAGGAGAGCAGGTGGCACATGGTGCGCTGGGCTGGGACAGCCAGCTGCAGAGCTCAAGGGAAGAAGCCCAAAGTGTCACAATGGCTCCTTGCCTTCACATGCAACACCTGGGTCACAATGGTCTCCTTGATTCCATGAGGCCCCACTGTGTCACAATGGCTCCTTGGTTCCATCGGGTTCCGCAGTGTCACCATGGTCTCTTTTGATCCGCACTGTCATCATGGACAATTGGTTCCATGAGGCCCCGCAGTGTCACAATGGTCCCTTGCTTCCATAGGTTTGATGTTGTAACAATGGACTCCTTGCTTCTATGAGCTAGCCTGCTTTTTGCAGAGGTGTCTTTGGTTCCAACAAGGCCCCGCTGTGTCTCAGTGCACCCTGGCTTCCATGTGGATCTGGAGCATCACAAAGGCTCCTTGGTTCCACCAGGTCCTGCTGTGTCACAATGGGTCCTGTGGTCCCCGAGGCCCTCCAAAGTCATCATGGAGGCTTGCTTCCATGAGGTTCCATTATGTGCCAGTGGTCATCTTGGTTCCAGGAGTTTCCTTAGTGTCACAATGCTCTCCATGCTTCCATGATTCCCCACAATGTCACAATGCTCTCCATGCTTCCATTAGGCCCTGCTTTGCCACAATGGTCCCCTTGTTTCCATGAGGCCCCGCTGTGTCACAATGGACCTATGGTTCCATGATGTTGCGTGGTGTCACCGTGCTCTTCTTGAATCCGCAGTGTTACCATGGACCATTGGTTCCATGCGGCCTGGCCGTGTCACAATGGGCTCCGTGATTCCATGATTCCCCACGGTGTCACAATGGAGCCTTGTTTCTAGGAGGTTCTGTACTGTCACAATTGCCTCCTTGATGCCATCAGCCCCTGCAGTGTCACAATGGCTCCTTGGTTCCATGAGGAACACAATAGCTTGGCATAAGCATTGAGCAACAGCTGCTGAACACACCTGGCAACATCTGCTTGCATCAAAAGAGGGCTTCAAGCTGACAATGGCACCAGCAGCTTCCATCTGCAACAGAGACCCAGGAAAGGACAGGCTGTGCCGGTTTGGACAAATTTGGAGGAAAATATCCTCTGATAGAAGGCAGGTTACACCCAGCCCTCCCCCACCAGCTTCGGGAAAAAAGAATTTTCCTGGGAAGAAAGTGAAAGAGATAAAAACCATTTTTTAACAAACACCCAGGAAAAGGAGAACAATGCTAAATATTAAAAGCTCTCGCTGTGCAGAGAAAGCTGGGATAATTTGAGAGTCCTTTTGTGTTTCGGTGGGGTCTCCTGAAACATCCATAGACAGCGAGGCCCGTGCAAAGAAATAGGGAGCGATTCTTGAGAGAAGTTTCAGAGCTCTTTCTTCTCCAGCCACATGGGCGGGGCACTGCCAAAGAACTGAGCAATCACGGCACAACCAGGGCCCTCCTGGCACAAGGCAACACAAAATAAGCAGTGCTGAACAGGATTAGGGCACATGTCAGCAGGGAGCAGGGAGACCCCCGTGCCCAGGCCATGCCTCTACCCCAGGGTCCCCTCTCCCATGACCTCATGGCAGGGGGGAGGAACCCCAACACTTCCGGAGGTGCAGTCTCTCTCCTCCTCCTTGCAGCTGGCTCATGGGCCCACATTCAGGGCCCCCACCTTGGGAGAAAATTCTCCCAATGTGGTCTGATGTTGAAAGAGTCAAGAAGAGAAGAAGGGAAAAAAACCCCCAAAGTCCCAGGAAAACAAAGTTCAACTCTCCATCTCCCCCCAGAGAAAAGGAGCTGAAAACTGGCTAAAAAGAAACAAGGTTGCTTCCTCTGCTCTTGCTGCAAGCAGGATGCAGAGGAGTGTGTATGTGTGTCCTTGAACAAACGCTCTGAGAAGTTTGTCCGGTTTTTTTTCCCTCTCCCCCCTCTCAGGCTCAGTTGAAAGGCACAGAAATGCACAAAGTTCACTTCTGGGCATAGAGCAGCGATAGGGGATACACATGATAAAGTCACCCCAAGACACAGGGACAGAGAATTCAGTGGAAAGACTCCGAGAATTCTGCTCCCAGAGAATTCTGCTCACCCTGACCCTTGTAGAAAGGGGACATCGTTCCCGGCAGCCTGTACTGAGCATGTGGCTCCTGAGTGGGGTTTGTTGTTTGGGAAACCTGCTCCGGCTTTTCCATTCTTTCCTTCCAAACAGGAAAACTTCTCCTGGGGCTGTGTGCAGGCAGAGCCCTGAGGAGAGCAGGTGGCACATGGTGCGCTGGGCTGGGACAGCCAGCTGCAGAGCTCAAGGGAAGAAGCCCAAAGTGTCACAATGGCTCCTTGCCTTCACATGCAACACCTGGGTCACAATGGTCTCCTTGATTCCATGAGGCCCCACTGTGTCACAATGGCTCCTTGGTTCCATCGGGTTCCGCAGTGTCACCATGGTCTCTTTTGATCCGCACTGTCATCATGGACAATTGGTTCCATGAGGCCCCGCAGTGTCACAATGGTCCCTTGCTTCCATAGGTTTGATGTTGTAACAATGGACTCCTTGCTTCTATGAGCTAGCCTGCTTTTTGCAGAGGTGTCTTTGGTTCCAACAAGGCCCCGCTGTGTCTCAGTGCACCCTGGCTTCCATGTGGATCTGGAGTATCACAAAGGCTCCTTGGTTCCACCAGGTCCTGCTGTGTCACAATGGGTCCTGTGGTCCCCGAGGCCCTCCAAAGTCATCATGGAGGCTTGCTTCCATGAGGTTCCATTATGTGCCAGTGGTCATCTTGGTTCCAGGAGTTTCCTTAGTGTCACAATGCTCTCCATGCTTCCATGATTCCCCACAATGTCACAATGCTCTCCATGCTTCCATTAGGCCCTGCTTTGCCACAATGGTCCCCTTGTTTCCATGAGGCCCCGCTGTGTCACAATGGACCTATGGTTCCATGATGTTGCGTGGTGTCACCGTGCTCTTCTTGAATCCGCCGTGTTACCATGGACCATTGGTTCCATGCGGCCTGGCCGTGTCACAATGGGCTCCGTGATTCCATGATTCCCCACGGTGTCACAATGGAGCCTTGTTTCTAGGAGGTTCTGTACTGTCACAATTGCCTCCTTGATGCCATCAGCCCCTGCAGTGTCACAATGGCTCCTTGGTTCCATGAGGAACACAATAGCTTGGCATAAGCATTGAGAAACAGCTGCTGAACACACCTGGCAACATCTGCTTGCATCAAAAGAGGGCTTCAAGCTGACAATGGCACCAGCAGCTTCCATCTGCAACAGAGACCCAGGAAAGGACAGGCTGTGCCGGTTTTGACAAATGTGGAGGAAAATATCCTCTGATAGAAGGCAGGTTACATCCAGCCCTCCCCCACCAGCTTCGGGAAAAAAGAATTTTCCTGGGAAGAAAGTGAAAGAGATAAAAACCATTTTTTAACAAACACCCAGGAAAAGGAGAACAATGCTAAATGTTAAAAGCTCTCGCTGTGCAGAGAAAGCTGGGATAATTTGAGAGTCCTTCCGTGTTTCGGTGGGGTCTCCTGAAACATCCATAGACAGCGAGGCCCGTGCAAAGAAATAGGGAGCGATTCTTGAGAGAAGTTTCAGAGCTCTTTCTTCTCCAGCCACATGGGCGGGGCACTGCCAAAGAACTGAGCAGTCACGGCACAACCAGGGCCCTCCTGGCACAGGGCAACACAAAATAAACAGTGCTGAACAGGATTAGGGCACATGTCAGCAGGGAGCAGGGAGACCCCGTGCCCAGGCCATGCCTCTACCCCAGGGTCCCCTCTCCCATGACCTCATGGCAGGGGGGAGGAACCCCAACACTTCCGGAGGTGTAGTCTCTCTCCTCCTCCTTGCAGCTGGCTCATGGGCCCACATTCAGGGCCCCCACCTCAGTAGAAAATTCTCCCAATGTGGTCTGATGTTGAAAGAGTCAAGAAGAGAAGAAGGGAAAAAAAACCCCAAAGTCCCAGGAAAACAAAGTTCAACTCTCCATCTCTCCCCAGAGAAAAGGAGCTGAAAACTGGCTAAAAAGAAACAAAGTTGCTTCCTCTGCTCTTGCTGCAAGCAGGATGCAGAGGAGTGTGTATGTGTGTCCTTGAACAAACGCTCTGAGAAGTTTGTCCGGTTTTTTTTCCTCTCCCCCCTCTCAGGCTCAGTTGAAAGGCACAGAAATGCACAAAGTTCACTTCTGGGCATAGAGCAGCAATAGGGGATACACATGATAAAGTCACCCCAAGACACAGGGACAGAGAATTCAGTGGAAAGACTCCGAGAATTCTGCTCCCAGAGAATTCTGCTCACCCTGACCCTTGTAGAAAGGGGACATCGTTCCCGGCAGCCTGTACTGAGCATGTGGCTCCTGAGTGGGGTTTGTTGTTTGGGAAACCTGCTCCGGCTTTTCCATTCTTTCCTTCCAAACAGGAAAACTTCTCCTGGGGCTGTGTGCAGGCAGAGCCCTGAGGAGAGCAGGTGGCACATGGTGCGCTGGGCTGGGACAGCCAGCTGCAGAGCTCAAGGGAAGAAGCCCAAAGTGTCACAATGGCTCCTTGCCTTCACATGCAACACCTGGGTCACAATGGTCTCCTTGATTCCATGAGGCCCCACTGTGTCACAATGGCTCCTTGGTTCCATCGGGTTCCGCAGTGTCACCATGGTCTCCTTTGATCCGCACTGTCATCATGGACAATTGGTTCCATGAGGCCCCGCAGTGTCACAATGGTCCCTTGCTTCCATAGGTTTGATGTTGTAACAATGGACTCCTTGCTTCTATGAGCTAGCCTGCTTTTTGCAGAGGTGTCTTTGGTTCCAACAAGGCCCCGCTGTGTCTCAGTGCACCCTGGCTTCCATGTGGATCTGGAGTATCACAAAGGCTCCTTGGTTCCACCAGGTACTGCTGTGTCACAATCGGTCCTGTGGTCCCCGAGGCCCTCCAAAGTCATCATGGAGGCTTGCTTCCATGAGGTTCCATTATGTGCCAGTGGTCATCTTGGTTCCAGGAGTTTCCTTAGTGTCACAATGCTCTCCATGCTTCCATGATTCCCCACAATGTCACAATGCTCTCCAGGCTTCCATTAGGCCCTGCTTTGCCACAATGGTCCCCTTGTTTCCATGAGGCCCCGCTGTGTCACAATGGACCTATGGTTCCATGATGTTGCGTGGTGTCACCGTGCTCTTCTTGAATCCGCCGTGTTACCATGGACCATTGGTTCCATGCGGCCTGGCCGTGTCACAATGGGCTCCGTGATTCCATGATTCCCCACGGTGTCACAATGGAGCCTTGTTTCTAGGAGGTTCTGTACTGTCACAATTGCCTCCTTGATGCCATCAGCCCCTGCAGTGTCACAATGGCTCCTTGGTTCCATGAGGAACACAATAGCTTGGCATAAGCATTGAGCAACAGCTGCTGAACACACCTGGCAACATCTGCTTGCATCAAAAGAGGGCTTCAAGCTGACAATGGCACCAGCAGCTTCCATCTGCAACAGAGACCCAGGAAAGGACAGGCTGTGCCGGTTTGGACAAATGTGGAGGAAAATATCCTCTGATAGAAGGCAGGTTACACCCAGCCCTCCCCCACCAGCTTCGGGAAAAAAGAATTTTCCTGGGAAGAAAGTGAAAGAGATAAAAACCATTTTTTAACAAACACCCAGGAAAAGGAGAACAATGCTAAATATTAAAAGCTCTCGCTGTGCAGAGAAAGCTGGGATAATTTGAGAGTCCTTCCGTGTTTCGGTGGGGTCTCCTGAAACATCCATAGACAGCGAGGCCCGTGCAAAGAAATAGGGAGCGATTCATGAGAGAAGTTTCAGAGCTCTTTCTTCTCCAGCCACATGGGCGGGGCACTGCCAAAGAACTGAGCAGCCACGGCACAACCAGGGCCCTCCTGGCACAGGGCAACACAAAATAAGCAGTGCTGAACAGGATTAGGGCACATGTCAGCAGGGAGCAGGGAGACCCCGTGCCCAGGCCATGCCTCTACCCCAGGGTCCCCTCTCCCATGACCTCATGGCAGGGGGGAGGAACCCCAACACTTCCGGAGGTGTAGTCTCTCTCCTCCTCCTTGCAGCTGGCTCGTGGGCCCACATTCAGGGCCCCCACCTCGGGAGAAAATTCTCCCAATGTGGTCTGATGTTGAAAGAGTCAAGAAGAGAAGAAGGGAAAAAAACCCCCAAAGTCCCAGGAAAACAAAGTTCAACTCTCCATCTCCCCCCAGAGAAAAGGAGCTAAAAACTGGCTAAAAAGAAACAAAGTTGCTTCCTCCGCTCTTGCTGCAAGCAGGATGCAGAGGAGTGTGTATGTGTGTCCTTGAACAAACGCTCTGAGAAGTTTGTCCGTTTTTTTTTCCCTCTCCCCCCTCTCAGGCTCAGTTGAAAGGCACAGAAATGCACAAAGTTCACTTCTGGGCATAGAGCAGCGATAGGGGATACACATGATAAAGTCACCCCAAGACACAGGGACAGAGAATTCAGTGGAAAGACTCCGAGAATTCTGCTCCCAGAGAATTCTGCTCACCCTGACCCTTGTAGAAAGGGGACATCGTTCCCGGCAGCCTGTACTGAGCATGTGGCTCCTGAGTGGGGTTTGTTGTTTGGGAAACCTGCTCCGGCTTTTCCATTCTTTCCTTCCAAACAGGAAAACTTCTCCTGGGGCTGTGTGCAGGCAGAGCCCTGAGGAGAGCAGGTGGCACATGGTGCGCTGGGCTGGGACAGCCAGCTGCAGAGCTCAAGGGAAGAAGCCCAAAGTGTCACAATGGCTCCTTGCCTTCACATGCAACACCTGGGTCACAATGGTCTCCTTGATTCCATGAGGCCCCACTGTGTCACAATGGCTCCTTGGTTCCATCGGGTTCCGCAGTGTCACCATGGTCTCTTTTGATCCGCACTGTCATCATGGACAATTGGTTCCATGAGGCCCCGCAGTGTCACAATGGTCCCTTGCTTCCATAGGTTTGATGTTGTAACAATGGACTCCTTGCTTCTATGAGCTAGCCTGCTTTTTGCAGAGGTGTCTTTGGTTCCAACAAGGCCCCGCTGTGTCTCAGTGCACCCTGGCTTCCATGTGGATCTGGAGCATCACAAAGGCTCCTTGGTTCCACCAGGTCCTGCTGTGTCACAATGGGTCCTGTGGTCCCCGAGGCCCTCCAAAGTCATCATGGAGGCTTGCTTCCATGAGGTTCCATTATGTGCCAGTGGTCATCTTGGTTCCAGGAGTTTCCTTAGTGTCACAATGCTCTCCATGCTTCCATGATTCCCCACAATGTCACAATGCTCTCCAGGCTTCCATTAGGCCCTGCTTTGCCACAATGGTCCCCTTGTTTCCATGAGGCCCCGCTGTGTCACAATGGACCTATGGTTCCATGATGTTGCGTGGTGTCACCGTGCTCTTCTTGAATCCGCAGTGTTACCATGGACCATTGGTTCCATGCGGCCTGGCCGTGTCACAATGGGCTCCGTGATTCCATGATTCCCCACGGTGTCACAATGGAGCCTTGTTTCTAGGAGGTTCTGTACTGTCACAATTGCCTCCTTGATGCCATCAGCCCCTGCAGTGTCACAATGGCTCCTTGGTTCCATGAGGAACACAATAGCTTGGCATAAGCATTGAGCAACAGCTGCTGAACACACCTGGCAACATCTGCTTGCATCAAAAGAGGGCTTCAAGCTGAGAATGGCACCAGCAGCTTCCATCTGCAACAGAGACCCAGGAAAGGACAGGCTGTGCCGGTTTGGACAAATGTGGAGGAAAATATCCTCTGATAGAAGGCAGGTTACACCCAGCCCTCCCCCACCAGCTTCGGGAAAAAAGAATTTTCCTGGGAAGAAAGTGAAAGAGATAAAAACCATTTTTTAACAAACACCCAGGAAAAGGAGAACAATGCTAAATATTAAAAGCTCTCGCTGTGCAGAGAAAGCTGGGATAATTTGAGAGTCCTTTTGTGTTTCGGTGGGGTCTCCTGAAACATCCATAGACAGCGAGGCCCGTGCAAAGAAATAGGGAGCGATTCTTGAGAGAAGTTTCAGAGCTCTTTCTTCTCCAGCCACATGGGCGGGGCACTGCCAAAGAACTGAGCAATCACGGCACAACCAGGGCCCTCCTGGCACAAGGCAACACAAAATAAGCAGTGCTGAACAGGATTAGGGCACATGTCAGCAGGGAGCAGGGAGACCCCCGTGCCCAGGCCATGCCTCTACCCCAGGGTCCCCTCTCCCATGACCTCATGGCAGGGGGGAGGAACCCCAACACTTCCGTAGGTGCAGTCTCTCTCCTCCTCCTTGCAGCTGGCTCATGGGCCCACATTCAGGGCCCCCACCTCGGTAGAAAATTCTCCCAATGTGGTCTGATGTTGAAAGAGTCAAGAAGAGAAGAAGGGAAAAAAACCCCCAAAGTCCCAGGAAAACAAAGTTCAACTCTCCATCTCCCCCCAGAGAAAAGGAGCTGAAAACTGGCTAAAAAGAAACAAGGTTGCTTCCTCTGCTCTTGCTGCAAGCAGGATGCAGAGGAGTGTGTATGTGTGTCCTTGAACAAACGCTCTGAGAAGTTTGTCCGGTTTTTTTTCCCTCTCCCCCCTCTCAGGCTCAGTTGAAAGGCACAGAAATGCACAAAGTTCACTTCTGGGCATAGAGCAGCGATAGGGGATACACATGATAAAGTCACCCCAAGACACAGGGACAGAGAATTCAGTGGAAAGACTCCGAGAATTCTGCTCCCAGAGAATTCTGCTCACCCTGACCCTTGTAGAAAGGGGACATCGTTCCCGGCAGCCTGTACTGAGCATGTGGCTCCTGAGTGGGGTTTGTTGTTTGGGAAACCTGCTCCGGCTTTTCCATTCTTTCCTTCCAAACAGGAAAACTTCTCCTGGGGCTGTGTGCAGGCAGAGCCCTGAGGAGAGCAGGTGGCACATGGTGCGCTGGGCTGGGACAGCCAGCTGCAGAGCTCAAGGGAAGAAGCCCAAAGTGTCACAATGGCTCCTTGCCTTCACATGCAACACCTGGGTCACAATGGTCTCCTTGATTCCATGAGGCCCCACTGTGTCACAATGGCTCCTTGGTTCCATCGGGTTCCGCAGTGTCACCATGGTCTCTTTTGATCCGCACTGTCATCATGGACAATTGGTTCCATGAGGCCCCGCAGTGTCACAATGGTCCCTTGCTTCCATAGGTTTGATGTTGTAACAATGGACTCCTTGCTTCTATGAGCTAGCCTGCTTTTTGCAGAGGTGTCTTTGGTTCCAACAAGGCCCCGCTGTGTCTCAGTGCACCCTGGCTTCCATGTGGATCTGGAGCATCACAAAGGCTCCTTGGTTCCACCAGGTCCTGCTGTGTCACAATGGGTCCTGTGGTCCCCGAGGCCCTCCAAAGTCATCATGGAGGCTTGCTTCCATGAGGTTCCATTATGTGCCAGTGGTCATCTTGGTTCCAGGAGTTTCCTTAGTGTCACAATGCTCTCCATGCTTCCATGATTCCCCACAATGTCACAATGCTCTCCATGCTTCCATTAGGCCCTGCTTTGCCACAATGGTCCCCTTGTTTCCATGAGGCCCCGCTGTGTCACAATGGACCTATGGTTCCATGATGTTGCGTGGTGTCACCGTGCTCTTCTTGAATCCGCAGTGTTACCATGGACCATTGGTTCCATGCGGCCTGGCCGTGTCACAATGGGCTCCGTGATTCCATGATTCCCCACGGTGTCACAATGGAGCCTTGTTTCTAGGAGGTTCTGTACTGTCACAATTGCCTCCTTGATGCCATCAGCCCCTGCAGTGTCACAATGGCTCCTTGGTTCCATGAGGAACACAATAGCTTGGCATAAGCATTGAGCAACAGCTGCTGAACACACCTGGCAACATCTGCTTGCATCAAAAGAGGGCTTCAAGCTGAGAATGGCACCAGCAGCTTCCATCTGCAACAGAGACCCAGGAAAGGACAGGCTGTGCCGGTTTGGACAAATTTGGAGGAAAATATCCTCTGATAGAAGGCAGGTTACACCCAGCCCTCCCCCACCAGCTTCGGGAAAAAAGAATTTTCCTGGGAAGAAAGTGAAAGAGATAAAAACCATTTTTTAACAAACACCCAGGAAAAGGAGAACAATGCTAAATATTAAAAGCTCTCGCTGTGCAGAGAAAGCTGGGATAATTTGAGAGTCCTTCCGTGTTTCGGTGGGGTCTCCTGAAACATCCATAGACAGCGAGGCCCGTGCAAAGAAATAGGGAGCGATTCTTGAGAGAAGTTTCAGAGCTCTTTCTTCTCCAGCCACATGGGCGGGGCACTGCCAAAGAACTGAGCAATCACGGCACAACCAGGGCCCTCCTGGCACAAGGCAACACAAAATAAGCAGTGCTGAACAGGATTAGGGCACATGTCAGCAGGGAGCAGGGAGACCCCGTGCCCAGGCCATGCCTCTACCCCAGGGTCCCCTCTCCCATGACCTCATGGCAGGGGGGAGGAACCCCAACACTTCCGTAGGTGCAGTCTCTCTCCTCCTCCTTGCAGCTGGCTCATGGGCCCACATTCAGGGCCCCCACCTCGGTAGAAAATTCTCCCAATGTGGTCTGATGTTGAAAGAGTCAAGAAGAGAAGAAGGGAAAAAAACCCCCAAAGTCCCAGGAAAACAAAGTTCAACTCTCCATCTCCCCCCAGAGAAAAGGAGCTGAAAACTGGCTAAAAAGAAACAAGGTTGCTTCCTCTGCTCTTGCTGCAAGCAGGATGCAGAGGAGTGTGTATGTGTGTCCTTGAACAAACGCTCTGAGAAGTTTGTCCGGTTTTTTTTCCCTCTCCCCCCTCTCAGGCTCAGTTGAAAGGCACAGAAATGCACAAAGTTCACTTCTGGGCATAGAGCAGCGATAGGGGATACACATGATAAAGTCACCCCAAGACACAGGGACAGAGAATTCAGTGGAAAGACTCCGAGAATTCTGCTCCCAGAGAATTCTGCTCACCCTGACCCTTGTAGAAAGGGGACATCGTTCCCGGCAGCCTGTACTGAGCATGTGGCTCCTGAGTGGGGTTTGTTGTTTGGGAAACCTGCTCCGGCTTTTCCATTCTTTCCTTCCAAACAGGAAAACTTCTCCTGGGGCTGTGTGCAGGCAGAGCCCTGAGGAGAGCAGGTGGCACATGGTGCGCTGGGCTGGGACAGCCAGCTGCAGAGCTCAAGGGAAGAAGCCCAAAGTGTCACAATGGCTCCTTGCCTTCACATGCAACACCTGGGTCACAATGGTCTCCTTGATTCCATGAGGCCCCACTGTGTCACAATGGCTCCTTGGTTCCATCGGGTTCCGCAGTGTCACCATGGTCTCTTTTGATCCGCACTGTCATCATGGACAATTGGTTCCATGAGGCCCCGCAGTGTCACAATGGTCCCTTGCTTCCATAGGTTTGATGTTGTAACAATGGACTCCTTGCTTCTATGAGCTAGCCTGCTTTTTGCAGAGGTGTCTTTGGTTCCAACAAGGCCCCGCTGTGTCTCAGTGCACCCTGGCTTCCATGTGGATCTGGAGCATCACAAAGGCTCCTTGGTTCCACCAGGTCCTGCTGTGTCACAATGGGTCCTGTGGTCCCCGAGGCCCTCCAAAGTCATCATGGAGGCTTGCTTCCATGAGGTTCCATTATGTGCCAGTGGTCATCTTGGTTCCAGGAGTTTCCTTAGTGTCACAATGCTCTCCATGCTTCCATGATTCCCCACAATGTCACAATGCTCTCCAGGCTTCCATTAGGCCCTGCTTTGCCACAATGGTCCCCTTGTTTCCATGAGGCCCCGCTGTGTCACAATGGACCTATGGTTCCATGATGTTGCGTGGTGTCACCGTGCTCTTCTTGAATCCGCAGTGTTACCATGGACCATTGGTTCCATGCGGCCTGGCCGTGTCACAATGGGCTCCGTGATTCCATGATTCCCCACGGTGTCACAATGGAGCCTTGTTTCTAGGAGGTTCTGTACTGTCACAATTGCCTCCTTGATGCCATCAGCCCCTGCAGTGTCACAATGGCTCCTTGGTTCCATGAGGAACACAATAGCTTGGCATAAGCATTGAGCAACAGCTGCTGAACACACCTGGCAACATCTGCTTGCATCAAAAGAGGGCTTCAAGCTGAGAATGGCACCAGCAGCTTCCATCTGCAACAGAGACCCAGGAAAGGACAGGCTGTGCCGGTTTGGACAAATGTGGAGGAAAATATCCTCTGATAGAAGGCAGGTTACATCCAGCCCTCCCCCACCAGCTTCGGGAAAAAAGAATTTTCCTGGGAAGAAAGTGAAAGAGATAAAAACCATTTTTTAACAAACACCCAGGAAAAGGAGAACAATGCTAAATATTAAAAGCTCTCGCTGTGCAGAGAAAGCTGGGATAATTTGAGAGTCCTTCCGTGTTTCGGTGGGGTCTCCTGAAACATCCATAGACAGCGAGGCCCGTGCAAAGAAATAGGGAGCGATTCTTGAGAGAAGTTTCAGAGCTCTTTCTTCTCCAGCCACATGGGCGGGGCACTGCCAAAGAACTGAGCAGCCACGGCACATCCAGGGCCCTCCTGGCACAGGGCAACACAAAATAAGCAGTGCTGAACAGGATTAGGGCACATGTCAGCAGGGAGCAGGGAGACCCCGTGCCCAGGCCATGCCTCTACCCCAGGGTCCCCTCTCCCATGACCTCATGGCAGGGGGGAGGAACCCCAACACTTCCGGAGGTGTAGTCTCTCTCCTCCTCCTTGCAGCTGGCTCGTGGGCCCACATTCAGGGCCCCCACCTCGGGAGAAAATTCTCCCAATGTGGTCTGATGTTGAAAGAGTCAAGAAGAGAAGAAGGGAAAAAAAACCCCAAAGTCCCAGGAAAACAAAGTTCAACTCTCCAGCTCCCCCCAGAGAAAAGGAGCTGAAAACTGGCTAAAAAGAAACAAAGTTGCTTCCTCTGCTCTTGCTGCAAGCAGGATGCAGAGGAGTGTGTATGTGTGTCCTTGAACAAACGCTCTGAGAAGTTTGTCCGGTTTTTTTTCCCTCTCCCCCCTCTCAGGCTCAGTTGAAAGGCACAGAAATGCACAAAGTTCACTTCTGGGCATAGAGCAGCGATAGGGGATACACATGATAAAGTCACCCCAAGACACAGGGACAGAGAATTCAGTGGAAAGACTCCGAGAATTCTGCTCCCAGAGAATTCTGCTCACCCTGACCCTTGTAGAAAGGGGACATCGTTCCCGGCAGCCTGTACTGAGCATGTGGCTCCTGAGTGGGGTTTGTTGTTTGGGAAACCTGCTCCGGCTTTTCCATTCTTTCCTTCCAAACAGGAAAACTTCTCCTGGGGCTGTGTGCAGGCAGAGCCCTGAGGAGAGCAGGTGGCACATGGTGCGCTGGGCTGGGACAGCCAGCTGCAGAGCTCAAGGGAAGAAGCCCAAAGTGTCACAATGGCTCCTTGCCTTCACATGCAACACCTGGGTCACAATGGTCTCCTTGATTCCATGAGGCCCCACTGTGTCACAATGGCTCCTTGGTTCCATCGGGTTCCGCAGTGTCACCATGGTCTCCTTTGATCCGCACTGTCATCATGGACAATTGGTTCCATGAGGCCCCGCAGTGTCACAATGGTCCCTTGCTTCCATAGGTTTGATGTTGTAACAATGGACTCCTTGCTTCTATGAGCTAGCCTGCTTTTTGCAGAGGTGTCTTTGGTTCCAACAAGGCCCCGCTGTGTCTCAGTGCACCCTGGCTTCCATGTGGATCTGGAGTATCACAAAGGCTCCTTGGTTCCACCAGGTACTGCTGTGTCACAATCGGTCCTGTGGTCCCCGAGGCCCTCCAAAGTCATCATGGAGGCTTGCTTCCATGAGGTTCCATTATGTGCCAGTGGTCATCTTGGTTCCAGGAGTTTCCTTAGTGTCACAATGCTCTCCATGCTTCCATGATTCCCCACAATGTCACAATGCTCTCCAGGCTTCCATTAGGCCCTGCTTTGCCACAATGGTCCCCTTGTTTCCATGAGGCCCCGCTGTGTCACAATGGACCTATGGTTCCATGATGTTGCGTGGTGTCACCGTGCTCTTCTTGAATCCGCCGTGTTACCATGGACCATTGGTTCCATGCGGCCTGGCCGTGTCACAATGGGCTCCGTGATTCCATGATTCCCCACGGTGTCACAATGGAGCCTTGTTTCTAGGAGGTTCTGTACTGTCACAATTGCCTCCTTGATGCCATCAGCCCCTGCAGTGTCACAATGGCTCCTTGGTTCCATGAGGAACACAATAGCTTGGCATAAGCATTGAGCAACAGCTGCTGAACACACCTGGCAACATCTGCTTGCATCAAAAGAGGGCTTCAAGCTGAGAATGGCACCAGCAGCTTCCATCTGCAACAGAGACCCAGGAAAGGACAGGCTGTGCCGGTTTGGACAAATGTGGAGGAAAATATCCTCTGATAGAAGGCAGGTTACACCCAGCCCTCCCCCACCAGCTTCGGGAAAAAAGAATTTTCCTGGGAAGAAAGTGAAAGAGATAAAAACCATTTTTTAACAAACACCCAGGAAAAGGAGAACAATGCTAAATATTAAAAGCTCTCGCTGTGCAGAGAAAGCTGGGATAATTTGAGAGTCCTTCCGTGTTTCGGTGGGGTCTCCTGAAACATCCATAGACAGCGAGGCCCGTGCAAAGAAATAGGGAGCGATTCATGAGAGAAGTTTCAGAGCTCTTTCTTCTCCAGCCACATGGGCGGGGCACTGCCAAAGAACTGAGCAGCCACGGCACATCCAGGGCCCTCCTGGCACAGGGCAACACAAAATAAGCAGTGCTGAACAGGATTAGGGCACATGTCAGCAGGGAGCAGGGAGACCCCGTGCCCAGGCCATGCCTCTACCCCAGGGTCCCCTCTCCCATGACCTCATGGCAGGGGGGAGGAACCCCAACACTTCCGGAGGTGTAGTCTCTCTCCTCCTCCTTGCAGCTGGCTCGTGGGCCCACATTCAGGGCCCCCACCTCGGGAGAAAATTCTCCCAATGTGGTCTGATGTTGAAAGAGTCAAGAAGAGAAGAAGGGAAAAAAAACCCCAAAGTCCCAGGAAAACAAAGTTCAACTCTCCAGCTCCCCCCAGAGAAAAGGAGCTGAAAACTGGCTAAAAAGAAACAAAGTTGCTTCCTCTGCTCTTGCTGCAAGCAGGATGCAGAGGAGTGTGTATGTGTGTCCTTGAACAAACGCTCTGAGAAGTTTGTCCGGTTTTTTTTCCCTCTCCCCCCTCTCAGGCTCAGTTGAAAGGCACAGAAATGCACAAAGTTCACTTCTGGGCATAGAGCAGCGATAGGGGATACACATGATAAAGTCACCCCAAGACACAGGGACAGAGAATTCAGTGGAAAGACTCCGAGAATTCTGCTCCCAGAGAATTCTGCTCACCCTGACCCTTGTAGAAAGGGGACATCGTTCCCGGCAGCCTGTACTGAGCATGTGGCTCCTGAGTGGGGTTTGTTGTTTGGGAAACCTGCTCCGGCTTTTCCATTCTTTCCTTCCAAACAGGAAAACTTCTCCTGGGGCTGTGTGCAGGCAGAGCCCTGAGGAGAGCAGGTGGCACATGGTGCGCTGGGCTGGGACAGCCAGCTGCAGAGCTCAAGGGAAGAAGCCCAAAGTGTCACAATGGCTCCTTGCCTTCACATGCAACACCTGGGTCACAATGGTCTCCTTGATTCCATGAGGCCCCACTGTGTCACAATGGCTCCTTGGTTCCATCGGGTTCCGCAGTGTCACCATGGTCTCCTTTGATCCGCACTGTCATCATGGACAATTGGTTCCATGAGGCCCCGCAGTGTCACAATGGTCCCTTGCTTCCATAGGTTTGATGTTGTAACAATGGACTCCTTGCTTCTATGAGCTAGCCTGCTTTTTGCAGAGGTGTCTTTGGTTCCAACAAGGCCCCGCTGTGTCTCAGTGCACCCTGGCTTCCATGTGGATCTGGAGTATCACAAAGGCTCCTTGGTTCCACCAGGTCCTGCTGTGTCACAATGGGTCCTGTGGTCCCCGAGGCCCTCCAAAGTCATCATGGAGGCTTGCTTCCATGAGGTTCCATTATGTGCCAGTGGTCATCTTGGTTCCAGGAGTTTCCTTAGTGTCACAATGCTCTCCATGCTTCCATGATTCCCCACAATGTCACAATGCTCTCCATGCTTCCATTAGGCCCTGCTTTGCCACAATGGTCCCCTTGTTTCCATGCGGCCTTGCTGTGTCACAATGGACCTATGGTTCCATGATGTTGCGTGGTGTCACCGTGCTCTTCTTGAATCCGCCGTGTTACCATGGACCATTGGTTCCATGCGGCCTGGCCGTGTCACAATGGGCTCCGTGATTCCATGATTCCCCACGGTGTCACAATGGAGCCTTGTTTCTAGGAGGTTCTGTACTGTCACAATTGCCTCCTTGATGCCATCAGCCCCTGCAGTGTCACAATGGCTCCTTGGTTCCATGAGGAACACAATAGCTTGGCATAAGCATTGAGCAACAGCTGCTGAACACACCTGGCAACATCTGCTTGCATCAAAAGAGGGCTTCAAGCTGACAATGGCACCAGCAGCTTCCATCTGCAACAGAGACCCAGGAAAGGACAGGCTGTGCCGGTTTGGACAAATGTGGAGGAAAATATCCTCTGATAGAAGGCAGGTTACACCCAGCCCTCCCCCACCAGCTTCGGGAAAAAAGAATTTTCCTGGGAAGAAAGTGAAAGAGATAAAAACCATTTTTTAACAAACACCCAGGAAAAGGAGAACAATGCTAAATATTAAAAGCTCTCGCTGTGCAGAGAAAGCTGGGATAATTTGAGAGTCCTTCCGTGTTTCGGTGGGGTCTCCTGAAACATCCATAGACAGCGAGGCCCGTGCAAAGAAATAGGGAGCGATTCATGAGAGAAGTTTCAGAGCTCTTTCTTCTCCAGCCACATGGGCGGGGCACTGCCAAAGAACTGAGCAATCACGGCACAACCAGGGCCCTCCTGGCACAAGGCAACACAAAATAAGCAGTGCTGAACAGGATTAGGGCACATGTCAGCAGGGAGCAGGGAGACCCCCGTGCCCAGGCCATGCCTCTACCCCAGGGTCCCCTCTCCCATGACCTCATGGCAGGGGGGAGGAACCCCAACACTTCCGGAGGTGCAGTCTCTCTCCTCCTCCTTGCAGCTGGCTCATGGGCCCACATTCAGGGCCCCCACCTCGGTAGAAAATTCTCCCAATGTGGTCTGATGTTGAAAGAGTCAAGAAGAGAAGAAGGGAAAAAAACCCCCAAAGTCCCAGGAAAACAAAGTTCAACTCTCCATCTCCCCCCAGAGAAAAGGAGCTGAAAACTGGCTAAAAAGAAACAAGGTTGCTTCCTCTGCTCTTGCTGCAAGCAGGATGCAGAGGAGTGTGTATGTGTGTCCTTGAACAAACGCTCTGAGAAGTTTGTCCGGTTTTTTTTCCCTCTCCCCCCTCTCAGGCTCAGTTGAAAGGCACAGAAATGCACAAAGTTCACTTCTGGGCATAGAGCAGCGATAGGGGATACACATGATAAAGTCACCCCAAGACACAGGGACAGAGAATTCAGTGGAAAGACTCCGAGAATTCTGCTCCCAGAGAATTCTGCTCACCCTGACCCTTGTAGAAAGGGGACATCGTTCCCGGCAGCCTGTACTGAGCATGTGGCTCCTGAGTGGGGTTTGTTGTTTGGGAAACCTGCTCCGGCTTTTCCATTCTTTCCTTCCAAACAGGAAAACTTCTCCTGGGGCTGTGTGCAGGCAGAGCCCTGAGGAGAGCAGGTGGCACATGGTGCGCTGGGCTGGGACAGCCAGCTGCAGAGCTCAAGGGAAGAAGCCCAAAGTGTCACAATGGCTCCTTGCCTTCACATGCAACACCTGGGTCACAATGGTCTCCTTGATTCCATGAGGCCCCACTGTGTCACAATGGCTCCTTGGTTCCATCGGGTTCCGCAGTGTCACCATGGTCTCTTTTGATCCGCACTGTCATCATGGACAATTGGTTCCATGAGGCCCCGCAGTGTCACAATGGTCCCTTGCTTCCATAGGTTTGATGTTGTAACAATGGACTCCTTGCTTCTATGAGCTAGCCTGCTTTTTGCAGAGGTGTCTTTGGTTCCAACAAGGCCCCGCTGTGTCTCAGTGCACCCTGGCTTCCATGTGGATCTGGAGTATCACAAAGGCTCCTTGGTTCCACCAGGTCCTGCTGTGTCACAATGGGTCCTGTGGTCCCCGAGGCCCTCCAAAGTCATCATGGAGGCTTGCTTCCATGAGGTTCCATTATGTGCCAGTGGTCATCTTGGTTCCAGGAGTTTCCTTAGTGTCACAATGCTCTCCATGCTTCCATGATTCCCCACAATGTCACAATGCTCTCCATGCTTCCATTAGGCCCTGCTTTGCCACAATGGTCCCCTTGTTTCCATGCGGCCTTGCTGTGTCACAATGGACCTATGGTTCCATGATGTTGCGTGGTGTCACCGTGCTCTTCTTGAATCCGCCGTGTTACCATGGACCATTGGTTCCATGCGGCCTGGCCGTGTCACAATGGGCTCCGTGATTCCATGATTCCCCACGGTGTCACAATGGAGCCTTGTTTCTAGGAGGTTCTGTACTGTCACAATTGCCTCCTTGATGCCATCAGCCCCTGCAGTGTCACAATGGCTCCTTGGTTCCATGAGGAACACAATAGCTTGGCATAAGCATTGAGCAACAGCTGCTGAACATACCTGGCAACATCTGCTTGCATCAAAAGAGGGCTTCAAGCTGAGAATGGCACCAGCAGCTTCCATCTGCAACAGACACCCAGGAAAGGACAGGCTGTGCCGGTTTGGACAAATGTGGAGGAAAATATCCTCTGATAGAAGGCAGGTTACACCCAGCCCTCCCCCACCAGCTTCGGGAAAAAAGAATTTTCCTGGGAAGAAAGTGAAAGAGATAAAAACCATTTTTTAACAAACACCCAGGAAAAGGAGAACAATGCTAAATATTAAAAGCTCTCGCTGTGCAGAGAAAGCTGGGATAATTTGAGAGTCCTTCCGTGTTTCGGTGGGGTCTCCTGAAACATCCATAGACAGCGAGGCCCGTGCAAAGAAATAGGGAGCGATTCATGAGAGAAGTTTCAGAGCTCTTTCTTCTCCAGCCACATGGGCGGGGCACTGCCAAAGAACTGAGCAATCACGGCACAACCAGGGCCCTCCTGGCACAAGGCAACACAAAATAAGCAGTGCTGAACAGGATTAGGGCACATGTCAGCAGGGAGCAGGGAGACCCCCGTGCCCAGGCCATGCCTCTACCCCAGGGTCCCCTCTCCCATGACCTCATGGCAGGGGGGAGGAACCCCAACACTTCCGTAGGTGCAGTCTCTCTCCTCCTCCTTGCAGCTGGCTCATGGGCCCACATTCAGGGCCCCCACCTCGGGAGAAAATTCTCCCAATGTGGTCTGATGTTGAAAGAGTCAAGAAGAGAAGAAGGGAAAAAAACCCCCAAAGTCCCAGGAAAACAAAGTTCAACTCTCCATCTCCCCCCAGAGAAAAGGAGCTGAAAACTGGCTAAAAAGAAACAAGGTTGCTTCCTCTGCTCTTGCTGCAAGCAGGATGCAGAGGAGTGTGTATGTGTGTCCTTGAACAAACGCTCTGAGAAGTTTGTCCGGTTTTTTTTCCCTCTCCCCCCTCTCAGGCTCAGTTGAAAGGCACAGAAATGCACAAAGTTCACTTCTGGGCATAGAGCAGCGATAGGGGATACACATGATAAAGTCACCCCAAGACACAGGGACAGAGAATTCAGTGGAAAGACTCCGAGAATTCTGCTCCCAGAGAATTCTGCTCACCCTGACCCTTGTAGAAAGGGGACATCGTTCCCGGCAGCCTGTACTGAGCATGTGGCTCCTGAGTGGGGTTTGTTGTTTGGGAAACCTGCTCCGGCTTTTCCATTCTTTCCTTCCAAACAGGAAAACTTCTCCTGGGGCTGTGTGCAGGCAGAGCCCTGAGGAGAGCAGGTGGCACATGGTGCGCTGGGCTGGGACAGCCAGCTGCAGAGCTCAAGGGAAGAAGCCCAAAGTGTCACAATGGCTCCTTGCCTTCACATGCAACACCTGGGTCACAATGGTCTCCTTGATTCCATGAGGCCCCACTGTGTCACAATGGCTCCTTGGTTCCATCGGGTTCCGCAGTGTCACCATGGTCTCTTTTGATCCGCACTGTCATCATGGACAATTGGTTCCATGAGGCCCCGCAGTGTCACAATGGTCCCTTGCTTCCATAGGTTTGATGTTGTAACAATGGACTCCTTGCTTCTATGAGCTAGCCTGCTTTTTGCAGAGGTGTCTTTGGTTCCAACAAGGCCCCGCTGTGTCTCAGTGCACCCTGGCTTCCATGTGGATCTGGAGTATCACAAAGGCTCCTTGGTTCCACCAGGTCCTGCTGTGTCACAATGGGTCCTGTGGTCCCCGAGGCCCTCCAAAGTCATCATGGAGGCTTGCTTCCATGAGGTTCCATTATGTGCCAGTGGTCATCTTGGTTCCAGGAGTTTCCTTAGTGTCACAATGCTCTCCATGCTTCCATGATTCCCCACAATGTCACAATGCTCTCCATGCTTCCATTAGGCCCTGCTTTGCCACAATGGTCCCCTTGTTTCCATGAGGCCCCGCTGTGTCACAATGGACCTATGGTTCCATGATGTTGCGTGGTGTCACCGTGCTCTTCTTGAATCCGCAGTGTTACCATGGACCATTGGTTCCATGCGGCCTGGCCGTGTCACAATGGGCTCCGTGATTCCATGATTCCCCACGGTGTCACAATGGAGCCTTGTTTCTAGGAGGTTCTGTACTGTCACAATTGCCTCCTTGATGCCATCAGCCCCTGCAGTGTCACAATGGCTCCTTGGTTCCATGAGGAACACAATAGCTTGGCATAAGCATTGAGCAACAGCTGCTGAACACACCTGGCAACATCTGCTTGCATCAAAAGAGGGCTTCAAGCTGAGAATGGCACCAGCAGCTTCCATCTGCAACAGAGACCCAGGAAAGGACAGGCTGTGCCGGTTTGGACAAATTTGGAGGAAAATATCCTCTGATAGAAGGCAGGTTACACCCAGCCCTCCCCCACCAGCTTCGGGAAAAAAGAATTTTCCTGGGAAGAAAGTGAAAGAGATAAAAACCATTTTTTAACAAACACCCAGGAAAAGGAGAACAATGCTAAATATTAAAAGCTCTCGCTGTGCAGAGAAAGCTGGGATAATTTGAGAGTCCTTCCGTGTTTCGGTGGGGTCTCCTGAAACATCCATAGACAGCGAGGCCCGTGCAAAGAAATAGGGAGCCATTCTTGAGAGAAGTTTCAGAGCTCTTTCTTCTCCAGCCACATGGGCGGGGCACTGCCAAAGAACTGAGCAATCACGGCACAACCAGGGCCCTCCTGGCACAGGGCAACACAAAATAAGCAGTGCTGAACAGGATTAGGGCACATGTCAGCAGGGAGCAGGGAGACCCCGTGCCCAGGCCATGCCTCTACCCCAGGGTCCCCTCTCCCATGACCTCATGGCAGGGGGGAGGAACCCCAACACTTCCGTAGGTGCAGTCTCTCTCCTCCTCCTTGCAGCTGGCTCATGGGCCCACATTCAGGGCCCCCACCTCGGGAGAAAATTCTCCCAATGTGGTCTGATGTTGAAAGAGTCAAGAAGAGAAGAAGGGAAAAAAACCCCCAAAGTCCCAGGAAAACAAAGTTCAACTCTCCATCTCCCCCCAGAGAAAAGGAGCTGAAAACTGGCTAAAAAGAAACAAGGTTGCTTCCTCTGCTCTTGCTGCAAGCAGGATGCAGAGGAGTGTGTATGTGTGTCCTTGAACAAACGCTCTGAGAAGTTTGTCCGGTTTTTTTTCCCTCTCCCCCCTCTCAGGCTCAGTTGAAAGGCACAGAAATGCACAAAGTTCACTTCTGGGCATAGAGCAGCGATAGGGGATACACATGATAAAGTCACCCCAAGACACAGGGACAGAGAATTCAGTGGAAAGACTCCGAGAATTCTGCTCCCAGAGAATTCTGCTCACCCTGACCCTTGTAGAAAGGGGACATCGTTCCCGGCAGCCTGTACTGAGCATGTGGCTCCTGAGTGGGGTTTGTTGTTTGGGAAACCTGCTCCGGCTTTTCCATTCTTTCCTTCCAAACAGGAAAACTTCTCCTGGGGCTGTGTGCAGGCAGAGCCCTGAGGAGAGCAGGTGGCACATGGTGCGCTGGGCTGGGACAGCCAGCTGCAGAGCTCAAGGGAAGAAGCCCAAAGTGTCACAATGGCTCCTTGCCTTCACATGCAACACCTGGGTCACAATGGTCTCCTTGATTCCATGAGGCCCCACTGTGTCACAATGGCTCCTTGGTTCCATCGGGTTCCGCAGTGTCACCATGGTCTCTTTTGATCCGCACTGTCATCATGGACAATTGGTTCCATGAGGCCCCGCAGTGTCACAATGGTCCCTTGCTTCCATAGGTTTGATGTTGTAACAATGGACTCCTTGCTTCTATGAGCTAGCCTGCTTTTTGCAGAGGTGTCTTTGGTTCCAACAAGGCCCCGCTGTGTCTCAGTGCACCCTGGCTTCCATGTGGATCTGGAGCATCACAAAGGCTCCTTGGTTCCACCAGGTCCTGCTGTGTCACAATGGGTCCTGTGGTCCCCGAGGCCCTCCAAAGTCATCATGGAGGCTTGCTTCCATGAGGTTCCATTATGTGCCAGTGGTCATCTTGGTTCCAGGAGTTTCCTTAGTGTCACAATGCTCTCCATGCTTCCATGATTCCCCACAATGTCACAATGCTCTCCAGGCTTCCATTAGGCCCTGCTTTGCCACAATGGTCCCCTTGTTTCCATGAGGCCCCGCTGTGTCACAATGGACCTATGGTTCCATGATGTTGCGTGGTGTCACCGTGCTCTTCTTGAATCCGCAGTGTTACCATGGACCATTGGTTCCATGCGGCCTGGCCGTGTCACAATGGGCTCCGTGATTCCATGATTCCCCACGGTGTCACAATGGAGCCTTGTTTCTAGGAGGTTCTGTACTGTCACAATTGCCTCCTTGATGCCATCAGCCCCTGCAGTGTCACAATGGCTCCTTGGTTCCATGAGGAACACAATAGCTTGGCATAAGCATTGAGCAACAGCTGCTGAACACACCTGGCAACATCTGCTTGCATCAAAAGAGGGCTTCAAGCTGACAATGGCACCAGCAGCTTCCATCTGCAACAGACACCCAGGGAAAGGACAGGCTGTGCCGGTTTGGACAAATGTGGAGGAAAATATCCTCTGATAGAAGGCAGGTTACACCCAGCCCTCCCCCACCAGCTTCGGGAAAAAAGAATTTTCCTGGGAAGAAAGTGAAAGAGATAAGAACTATTTTTTTAACAAACACCCAGGAAAAGGAGAACAATGCTAAATATTAAAAGCTCTCGCTGTGCAGAGAAAGCTGGGATAATTTGAGAGTCCTTCCGTGTTTCGGTGGGGTCTCCTGAAACATCCATAGACAGCGAGGCCCGTGCAAAGAAATAGGGAGCGATTCATGAGAGAAGTTTCAGAGCTCTTTCTTCTCCAGCCACATGGGCGGGGCACTGCCAAAGAACTGAGCAGTCACGGCACAACCAGGGCCCTCCTGGCACAGGGCAACACAAAATAAGCAGTGCTGAACAGGATTAGGGCACATGTGAGCAGGGAGCAGGGAGACCCCGTGCCCAGGCCATGCCTCTACCCCAGGGTCCCCTCTCCCATGACCTCATGGCAGGGGGGAGGAACCCCAACACTTCCGGAGGTGTAGTCTCTCTCCTCCTCCTTGCAGCTGGCTCATGGGCCCACATTCAGGGCCCCCACCTTGGGAGAAAATTCTCCCAATGTGGTCTGATGTTGAAAGAGTCAAGAAGAGAAGAAGGGAAAAAAACGCCCAAAGTCCCAGGAAAACAAAGTTCAACTCTCCATCTCTCCCCAGAGAAAAGGAGCTGAAAACTGGCTAAAAAGAAACAAAGTTGCTTCCTCCGCTCTTGCTGCAAGCAGGATGCAGAGGAGTGTGTATGTGTGTCCTTGAACAAACGCTCTGAGAAGTTTGTCCGGTTTTTTTTTCCTCTCCCCCCTCTCAGGCTCAGTTGAAAGGCACAGAAATGCACAAAGTTCACTTCTGGGCATAGAGTAGCAATAGGGGATACACATGATAAAGTCACCCCAAGACACAGGGACAGAGAATTCAGTGGAAAGACTCCGAGAATTCTGCGCCCAGAGATCATTCATTCCTGCTCCCCCTGACCCTTGTAGAAAGGGGACATCGTTCCCGGCAGCCTGTACTGAGCATGTGGCTCCTGAGTGGGGTTTGTTGTTTGGGAAACCTGCTCCGGCTTTTCCATTCTTTCCTTCCAAACAGGAAAACTTCTCCTGGGGCTGTGTGCAGGCAGAGCCCTGAGGAGAGCAGGTGGCACATGGTGCGCTGGGCTGGGACAGCCAGCTGCAGAGCTCAAGGGAAGAAGCCCAAAGTGTCACAATGGCTCCTTGCCTTCACATGCAACACCTGGGTCACAATGGTCTCCTTGATTCCATGAGGCCCCACTGTGTCACAATGGCTCCTTGGTTCCATCGGGTTCCGCAGTGTCACCATGGTCTCCTTTGATCCGCACTGTCATCATGGACAATTGGTTCCATGAGGCCCCGCAGTGTCACAATGGTCCCTTGCTTCCATAGGTTTGATGTTGTAACAATGGACTCCTTGCTTCTATGAGCTAGCCTGCTTTTTGCAGAGGTGTCTTTGGTTCCAACAAGGCCCCGCTGTGTCTCAGTGCACCCTGGCTTCCATGTGGATCTGGAGTATCACAAAGGCTCCTTGGTTCCACCAGGTACTGCTGTGTCACAATCGGTCCTGTGGTCCCCGAGGCCCTCCAAAGTCATCATGGAGGCTTGCTTCCATGAGGTTCCATTATGTGCCAGTGGTCATCTTGGTTCCAGGAGTTTCCTTAGTGTCACAATGCTCTCCATGCTTCCATGATTCCCCACAATGTCACAATGCTCTCCAGGCTTCCATTAGGCCCTGCTTTGCCACAATGGTCCCCTTGTTTCCATGAGGCCCCGCTGTGTCACAATGGACCTATGGTTCCATGATGTTGCGTGGTGTCACCGTGCTCTTCTTGAATCCGCCGTGTTACCATGGACCATTGGTTCCATGCGGCCTGGCCGTGTCACAATGGGCTCCGTGATTCCATGATTCCCCACGGTGTCACAATGGAGCCTTGTTTCTAGGAGGTTCTGTACTGTCACAATTGCCTCCTTGATGCCATCAGCCCCTGCAGTGTCACAATGGCTCCTTGGTTCCATGAGGAACACAATAGCTTGGCATAAGCATTGAGCAACAGCTGCTGAACACACCTGGCAACATCTGCTTGCATCAAAAGAGGGCTTCAAGCTGACAATGGCACCAGCAGCTTCCATCTGCAACAGAGACCCAGGAAAGGACAGGCTGTGCCGGTTTGGACAAATGTGGAGGAAAATATCCTCTGATAGAAGGCAGGTTACACCCAGCCCTCCCCCACCAGCTTCGGGAAAAAAGAATTTTCCTGGGAAGAAAGTGAAAGAGATAAAAACCATTTTTTAACAAACACCCAGGAAAAGGAGAACAATGCTAAATATTAAAAGCTCTCGCTGTGCAGAGAAAGCTGGGATAATTTGAGAGTCCTTCCGTGTTTCGGTGGGGTCTCCTGAAACATCCATAGACAGCGAGGCCCGTGCAAAGAAATAGGGAGCGATTCATGAGAGAAGTTTCAGAGCTCTTTCTTCTCCAGCCACATGGGCGGGGCACTGCCAAAGAACTGAGCAGCCACGGCACAACCAGGGCCCTCCTGGCACAGGGCAACACAAAATAAGCAGTGCTGAACAGGATTAGGGCACATGTCAGCAGGGAGCAGGGAGACCCCGTGCCCAGGCCATGCCTCTACCCCAGGGTCCCCTCTCCCATGACCTCATGGCAGGGGGGAGGAACCCCAACACTTCCGGAGGTGTAGTCTCTCTCCTCCTCCTTGCAGCTGGCTCGTGGGCCCACATTCAGGGCCCCCACCTCGGGAGAAAATTCTCCCAATGTGGTCTGATGTTGAAAGAGTCAAGAAGAGAAGAAGGGAAAAAAAACCCCAAAGTCCCAGGAAAACAAAGTTCAACTCTCCATCTCCCCCCAGAGAAAAGGAGCTGAAAACTGGCTAAAAAGAAACAAAGTTGCTTCCTCCGCTCTTGCTGCAAGCAGGATGCAGAGGAGTGTGTATGTGTGTCCTTGAACAAACGCTCTGAGAAGTTTGTCCGGTTTTTTTTCCCTCTCCCCCCTCTCAGGCTCAGTTGAAAGGCACAGAAATGCACAAAGTTCACTTCTGGGCATAGAGCAGCGATAGGGGATACACATGATAAAGTCACCCCAAGACACAGGGACAGAGAATTCAGTGGAAAGACTCCGAGAATTCTGCTCCCAGAGAATTCTGCTCACCCTGACCCTTGTAGAAAGGGGACATCGTTCCCGGCAGCCTGTACTGAGCATGTGGCTCCTGAGTGGGGTTTGTTGTTTGGGAAACCTGCTCCGGCTTTTCCATTCTTTCCTTCCAAACAGGAAAACTTCTCCTGGGGCTGTGTGCAGGCAGAGCCCTGAGGAGAGCAGGTGGCACATGGTGCGCTGGGCTGGGACAGCCAGCTGCAGAGCTCAAGGGAAGAAGCCCAAAGTGTCACAATGGCTCCTTGCCTTCACATGCAACACCTGGGTCACAATGGTCTCCTTGATTCCATGAGGCCCCACTGTGTCACAATGGCTCCTTGGTTCCATCGGGTTCCGCAGTGTCACCATGGTCTCTTTTGATCCGCACTGTCATCATGGACAATTGGTTCCATGAGGCCCCGCAGTGTCACAATGGTCCCTTGCTTCCATAGGTTTGATGTTGTAACAATGGACTCCTTGCTTCTATGAGCTAGCCTGCTTTTTGCAGAGGTGTCTTTGGTTCCAACAAGGCCCCGCTGTGTCTCAGTGCACCCTGGCTTCCATGTGGATCTGGAGCATCACAAAGGCTCCTTGGTTCCACCAGGTCCTGCTGTGTCACAATGGGTCCTGTGGTCCCCGAGGCCCTCCAAAGTCATCATGGAGGCTTGCTTCCATGAGGTTCCATTATGTGCCAGTGGTCATCTTGGTTCCAGGAGTTTCCTTAGTGTCACAATGCTCTCCATGCTTCCATGATTCCCCACAATGTCACAATGCTCTCCATGCTTCCATTAGGCCCTGCTTTGCCACAATGGTCCCCTTGTTTCCATGAGGCCCCGCTGTGTCACAATGGACCTATGGTTCCATGATGTTGCGTGGTGTCACCGTGCTCTTCTTGAATCCGCAGTGTTACCATGGACCATTGGTTCCATGCGGCCTGGCCGTGTCACAATGGGCTCCGTGATTCCATGATTCCCCACGGTGTCACAATGGAGCCTTGTTTCTAGGAGGTTCTGTACTGTCACAATTGCCTCCTTGATGCCATCAGCCCCTGCAGTGTCACAATGGCTCCTTGGTTCCATGAGGAACACAATAGCTTGGCATAAGCATTGAGCAACAGCTGCTGAACACACCTGGCAACATCTGCTTGCATCAAAAGAGGGCTTCAAGCTGAGAATGGCACCAGCAGCTTCCATCTGCAACAGAGACCCAGGAAAGGACAGGCTGTGCCGGTTTGGACAAATTTGGAGGAAAATATCCTCTGATAGAAGGCAGGTTACACCCAGCCCTCCCCCACCAGCTTCGGGAAAAAAGAATTTTCCTGGGAAGAAAGTGAAAGAGATAAAAACCATTTTTTAACAAACACCCAGGAAAAGGAGAACAATGCTAAATATTAAAAGCTCTCGCTGTGCAGAGAAAGCTGGGATAATTTGAGAGTCCTTTTGTGTTTCGGTGGGGTCTCCTGAAACATCCATAGACAGCGAGGCCCGTGCAAAGAAATAGGGAGCGATTCTTGAGAGAAGTTTCAGAGCTCTTTCTTCTCCAGCCACATGGGCGGGGCACTGCCAAAGAACTGAGCAATCACGGCACAACCAGGGCCCTCCTGGCACAAGGCAACACAAAATAAGCAGTGCTGAACAGGATTAGGGCACATGTCAGCAGGGAGCAGGGAGACCCCCGTGCCCAGGCCATGCCTCTACCCCAGGGTCCCCTCTCCCATGACCTCATGGCAGGGGGGAGGAACCCCAACACTTCCGGAGGTGCAGTCTCTCTCCTCCTCCTTGCAGCTGGCTCATGGGCCCACATTCAGGGCCCCCACCTCGGTAGAAAATTCTCCCAATGTGGTCTGATGTTGAAAGAGTCAAGAAGAGAAGAAGGGAAAAAAACCCCCAAAGTCCCAGGAAAACAAAGTTCAACTCTCCATCTCCCCCCAGAGAAAAGGAGCTGAAAACTGGCTAAAAAGAAACAAGGTTGCTTCCTCTGCTCTTGCTGCAAGCAGGATGCAGAGGAGTGTGTATGTGTGTCCTTGAACAATTGCTCTGAGAAGTTTGTCCGGTTTTTTTTCCCTCTCCCCCCTCTCAGGCTCAGTTGAAAGGCACAGAAATGCACAAAGTTCACTTCTGGGCATAGAGCAGCGATAGGGGATACACATGATAAAGTCACCCCAAGACACAGGGACAGAGAATTCAGTGGAAAGACTCCGAGAATTCTGCTCCCAGAGAATTCTGCTCACCCTGACCCTTGTAGAAAGGGGACATCGTTCCCGGCAGCCTGTACTGAGCATGTGGCTCCTGAGTGGGGTTTGTTGTTTGGGAAACCTGCTCCGGCTTTTCCATTCTTTCCTTCCAAACAGGAAAACTTCTCCTGGGGCTGTGTGCAGGCAGAGCCCTGAGGAGAGCAGGTGGCACATGGTGCGCTGGGCTGGGACAGCCAGCTGCAGAGCTCAAGGGAAGAAGCCCAAAGTGTCACAATGGCTCCTTGCCTTCACATGCAACACCTGGGTCACAATGGTCTCCTTGATTCCATGAGGCCCCACTGTGTCACAATGGCTCCTTGGTTCCATCGGGTTCCGCAGTGTCACCATGGTCTCCTTTGATCCGCACTGTCATCATGGACAATTGGTTCCATGAGGCCCCGCAGTGTCACAATGGTCCCTTGCTTCCATAGGTTTGATGTTGTAACAATGGACTCCTTGCTTCTATGAGCTAGCCTGCTTTTTGCAGAGGTGTCTTTGGTTCCAACAAGGCCCCGCTGTGTCTCAGTGCACCCTGGCTTCCATGTGGATCTGGAGTATCACAAAGGCTCCTTGGTTCCACCAGGTCCTGCTGTGTCACAATGGGTCCTGTGGTCCCCGAGGCCCTCCAAAGTCATCATGGAGGCTTGCTTCCATGAGGTTCCATTATGTGCCAGTGGTCATCTTGGTTCCAGGAGTTTCCTTAGTGTCACAATGCTCTCCATGCTTCCATGATTCCCCACAATGTCACAATGCTCTCCATGCTTCCATTAGGCCCTGCTTTGCCACAATGGTCCCCTTGTTTCCATGAGGCCCCGCTGTGTCACAATGGACCTATGGTTCCATGATGTTGCGTGGTGTCACCGTGCTCTTCTTGAATCCGCCGTGTTACCATGGACCATTGGTTCCATGCGGCCTGGCCGTGTCACAATGGGCTCCGTGATTCCATGATTCCCCACGGTGTCACAATGGAGCCTTGTTTCTAGGAGGTTCTGTACTGTCACAATTGCCTCCTTGATGCCATCAGCCCCTGCAGTGTCACAATGGCTCCTTGGTTCCATGAGGAACACAATAGCTTGGCATAAGCATTGAGCAACAGCTGCTGAACACACCTGGCAACATCTGCTTGCATCAAAAGAGGGCTTCAAGCTGACAATGGCACCAGCAGCTTCCATCTGCAACAGAGACCCAGGAAAGGACAGGCTGTGCCGGTTTGGACAAATGTGGAGGAAAATATCCTCTGATAGAAGGCAGGTTACATCCAGCCCTCCCCCACCAGCTTCGGGAAAAAAGAATTTTCCTGGGAAGAAAGTGAAAGAGATAAAAACCATTTTTTAACAAACACCCAGGAAAAGGAGAACAATGCTAAATGTTAAAAGCTCTCGCTGTGCAGAGAAAGCTGGGATAATTTGAGAGTCCTTCCGTGTTTCGGTGGGGTCTCCTGAAACATCCATAGACAGCGAGGCCCGTGCAAAGAAATAGGGAGCGATTCTTGAGAGAAGTTTCAGAGCTCTTTCTTCTCCAGCCACATGGGCGGGGCACTGCCAAAGAACTGAGCAGTCACGGCACAACCAGGGCCCTCCTGGCACAGGGCAACACAAAATAAACAGTGCTGAACAGGATTAGGGCACATGTCAGCAGGGAGCAGGGAGACCCCGTGCCCAGGCCATGCCTCTACCCCAGGGTCCCCTTCCCATGACCTCATGGCAGGGGGGAGGAACCCCAACACTTCCGGAGGTGTAGTCTCTCTCCTCCTCCTTGCAGCTGGCTCATGGGCCCACATTCAGGGCCCCCACCTCAGTAGAAAATTCTCCCAATGTGGTCTGATGTTGAAAGAGTCAAGAAGAGAAGAAGGGAAAAAAAACCCCAAAGTCCCAGGAAAACAAAGTTCAACTCTCCATCTCTCCCCAGAGAAAAGGAGCTGAAAACTGGCTAAAAAGAAACAAAGTTGCTTCCTCTGCTCTTGCTGCAAGCAGGATGCAGAGGAGTGTGTATGTGTGTCCTTGAACAAACGCTCTGAGAAGTTTGTCCGGTTTTTTTTCCTCTCCCCCCTCTCAGGCTCAGTTGAAAGGCACAGAAATGCACAAAGTTCACTTCTGGGCATAGAGCAGCAATAGGGGATACACATGATAAAGTCACCCCAAGACACAGGGACAGAGAATTCAGTGGAAAGACTCCGAGAATTCTGCTCCCAGAGAATTCTGCTCACCCTGACCCTTGTAGAAAGGGGACATCGTTCCCGGCAGCCTGTACTGAGCATGTGGCTCCTGAGTGGGGTTTGTTGTTTGGGAAACCTGCTCCGGCTTTTCCATTCTTTCCTTCCAAACAGGAAAACTTCTCCTGGGGCTGTGTGCAGGCAGAGCCCTGAGGAGAGCAGGTGGCACATGGTGCGCTGGGCTGGGACAGCCAGCTGCAGAGCTCAAGGGAAGAAGCCCAAAGTGTCACAATGGCTCCTTGCCTTCACATGCAACACCTGGGTCACAATGGTCTCCTTGATTCCATGAGGCCCCACTGTGTCACAATGGCTCCTTGGTTCCATCGGGTTCCGCAGTGTCACCATGGTCTCCTTTGATCCGCACTGTCATCATGGACAATTGGTTCCATGAGGCCCCGCAGTGTCACAATGGTCCCTTGCTTCCATAGGTTTGATGTTGTAACAATGGACTCCTTGCTTCTATGAGCTAGCCTGCTTTTTGCAGAGGTGTCTTTGGTTCCAACAAGGCCCCGCTGTGTCTCAGTGCACCCTGGCTTCCATGTGGATCTGGAGTATCACAAAGGCTCCTTGGTTCCACCAGGTACTGCTGTGTCACAATCGGTCCTGTGGTCCCCGAGGCCCTCCAAAGTCATCATGGAGGCTTGCTTCCATGAGGTTCCATTATGTGCCAGTGGTCATCTTGGTTCCAGGAGTTTCCTTAGTGTCACAATGCTCTCCATGCTTCCATGATTCCCCACAATGTCACAATGCTCTCCAGGCTTCCATTAGGCCCTGCTTTGCCACAATGGTCCCCTTGTTTCCATGAGGCCCCGCTGTGTCACAATGGACCTATGGTTCCATGATGTTGCGTGGTGTCACCGTGCTCTTCTTGAATCCGCCGTGTTACCATGGACCATTGGTTCCATGCGGCCTGGCCGTGTCACAATGGGCTCCGTGATTCCATGATTCCCCACGGTGTCACAATGGAGCCTTGTTTCTAGGAGGTTCTGTACTGTCACAATTGCCTCCTTGATGCCATCAGCCCCTGCAGTGTCACAATGGCTCCTTGGTTCCATGAGGAACACAATAGCTTGGCATAAGCATTGAGCAACAGCTGCTGAACACACCTGGCAACATCTGCTTGCATCAAAAGAGGGCTTCAAGCTGACAATGGCACCAGCAGCTTCCATCTGCAACAGAGACCCAGGAAAGGACAGGCTGTGCCGGTTTGGACAAATGTGGAGGAAAATATCCTCTGATAGAAGGCAGGTTACACCCAGCCCTCCCCCACCAGCTTCGGGAAAAAAGAATTTTCCTGGGAAGAAAGTGAAAGAGATAAAAACCATTTTTTAACAAACACCCAGGAAAAGGAGAACAATGCTAAATGTTAAAAGCTCTCGCTGTGCAGAGAAAGCTGGGATAATTTGAGAGTCCTTCCGTGTTTCGGTGGGGTCTCCTGAAACATCCATAGACAGCGAGGCCCGTGCAAAGAAATAGGGAGCGATTCATGAGAGAAGTTTCAGAGCTCTTTCTTCTCCAGCCACATGGGCGGGGCACTGCCAAAGAACTGAGCAGCCACGGCACAACCAGGGCCCTCCTGGCACAGGGCAACACAAAATAAGCAGTGCTGAACAGGATTAGGGCACATGTCAGCAGGGAGCAGGGAGACCCCGTGCCCAGGCCATGCCTCTACCCCAGGGTCCCCTCTCCCATGACCTCATGGCAGGGGGGAGGAACCCCAACACTTCCGGAGGTGTAGTCTCTCTCCTCCTCCTTGCAGCTGGCTCGTGGGCCCACATTCAGGGCCCCCACCTCGGGAGAAAATTCTCCCAATGTGGTCTGATGTTGAAAGAGTCAAGAAGAGAAGAAGGGAAAAAAAACCCCAAAGTCCCAGGAAAACAAAGTTCAACTCTCCATCTCCCCCCAGAGAAAAGGAGCTAAAAACTGGCTAAAAAGAAACAAAGTTGCTTCCTCCGCTCTTGCTGCAAGCAGGATGCAGAGGAGTGTGTATGTGTGTCCTTGAACAAACGCTCTGAGAAGTTTGTCCGTTTTTTTTTCCCTCTCCCCCCTCTCAGGCTCAGTTGAAAGGCACAGAAATGCACAAAGTTCACTTCTGGGCATAGAGCAGCGATAGGGGATACACATGATAAAGTCACCCCAAGACACAGGGACAGAGAATTCAGTGGAAAGACTCCGAGAATTCTGCTCCCAGAGAATTCTGCTCACCCTGACCCTTGTAGAAAGGGGACATCGTTCCCGGCAGCCTGTACTGAGCATGTGGCTCCTGAGTGGGGTTTGTTGTTTGGGAAACCTGCTCCGGCTTTTCCATTCTTTCCTTCCAAACAGGAAAACTTCTCCTGGGGCTGTGTGCAGGCAGAGCCCTGAGGAGAGCAGGTGGCACATGGTGCGCTGGGCTGGGACAGCCAGCTGCAGAGCTCAAGGGAAGAAGCCCAAAGTGTCACAATGGCTCCTTGCCTTCACATGCAACACCTGGGTCACAATGGTCTCCTTGATTCCATGAGGCCCCACTGTGTCACAATGGCTCCTTGGTTCCATCGGGTTCCGCAGTGTCACCATGGTCTCTTTTGATCCGCACTGTCATCATGGACAATTGGTTCCATGAGGCCCCGCAGTGTCACAATGGTCCCTTGCTTCCATAGGTTTGATGTTGTAACAATGGACTCCTTGCTTCTATGAGCTAGCCTGCTTTTTGCAGAGGTGTCTTTGGTTCCAACAAGGCCCCGCTGTGTCTCAGTGCACCCTGGCTTCCATGTGGATCTGGAGCATCACAAAGGCTCCTTGGTTCCACCAGGTCCTGCTGTGTCACAATGGGTCCTGTGGTCCCCGAGGCCCTCCAAAGTCATCATGGAGGCTTGCTTCCATGAGGTTCCATTATGTGCCAGTGGTCATCTTGGTTCCAGGAGTTTCCTTAGTGTCACAATGCTCTCCATGCTTCCATGATTCCCCACAATGTCACAATGCTCTCCATGCTTCCATTAGGCCCTGCTTTGCCACAATGGTCCCCTTGTTTCCATGAGGCCCCGCTGTGTCACAATGGACCTATGGTTCCATGATGTTGCGTGGTGTCACCGTGCTCTTCTTGAATCCGCAGTGTTACCATGGACCATTGGTTCCATGCGGCCTGGCCGTGTCACAATGGGCTCCGTGATTCCATGATTCCCCACGGTGTCACAATGGAGCCTTGTTTCTAGGAGGTTCTGTACTGTCACAATTGTCTCCTTGATGCCATCAGCCCCTGCAGTGTCACAATGGCTCCTTGGTTCCATGAGGAACACAATAGCTTGGCATAAGCATTGAGCAACAGCTGCTGAACACACCTGGCAACATCTGCTTGCATCAAAAGAGGGCTTCAAGCTGACAATGGCACCAGCAGCTTCCATCTGCAACAGAGACCCAGGAAAGGACAGGCTGTGCCGGTTTGGACAAATTTGGAGGAAAATATCCTCTGATAGAAGGCAGGTTACACCCAGCCCTCCCCCACCAGCTTCGGGAAAAAAGAATTTTCCTGGGAAGAAAGTGAAAGAGATAAAAACCATTTTTTAACAAACACCCAGGAAAAGGAGAACAATGCTAAATATTAAAAGCTCTCGCTGTGCAGAGAAAGCTGGGATAATTTGAGAGTCCTTCCGTGTTTCGGTGGGGTCTCCTGAAACATCCATAGACAGCGAGGCCCGTGCAAAGAAATAGGGAGCGATTCTTGAGAGAAGTTTCAGAGCTCTTTCTTCTCCAGCCACATGGGCGGGGCACTGCCAAAGAACTGAGCAATCACGGCACAACCAGGGCCCTCCTGGCACAAGGCAACACAAAATAAGCAGTGCTGAACAGGATTAGGGCACATGTCAGCAGGGAGCAGGGAGACCCCCGTGCCCAGGCCATGCCTCTACCCCAGGGTCCCCTCTCCCATGACCTCATGGCAGGGGGGAGGAACCCCAACACTTCCGTAGGTGCAGTCTCTCTCCTCCTCCTTGCAGCTGGCTCATGGGCCCACATTCAGGGCCCCCACCTCGGTAGAAAATTCTCCCAATGTGGTCTGATGTTGAAAGAGTCAAGAAGAGAAGAAGGGAAAAAAACCCCCAAAGTCCCAGGAAAACAAAGTTCAACTCTCCATCTCCCCCCAGAGAAAAGGAGCTGAAAACTGGCTAAAAAGAAACAAGGTTGCTTCCTCTGCTCTTGCTGCAAGCAGGATGCAGAGGAGTGTGTATGTGTGTCCTTGAACAAACGCTCTGAGAAGTTTGTCCGGTTTTTTTTCCCTCTCCCCCCTCTCAGGCTCAGTTGAAAGGCACAGAAATGCACAAAGTTCACTTCTGGGCATAGAGCAGCGATAGGGGATACACATGATAAAGTCACCCCAAGACACAGGGACAGAGAATTCAGTGGAAAGACTCCGAGAATTCTGCTCCCAGAGAATTCTGCTCACCCTGACCCTTGTAGAAAGGGGACATCGTTCCCGGCAGCCTGTACTGAGCATGTGGCTCCTGAGTGGGGTTTGTTGTTTGGGAAACCTGCTCCGGCTTTTCCATTCTTTCCTTCCAAACAGGAAAACTTCTCCTGGGGCTGTGTGCAGGCAGAGCCCTGAGGAGAGCAGGTGGCACATGGTGCGCTGGGCTGGGACAGCCAGCTGCAGAGTTCAAGGGAAGAAGCCCAAAGTGTCACAATGGCTCCTTGCCTTCACATGCAACACCTGGGTCACAATGGTCTCCTTGATTCCATGAGGCCCCACTGTGTCACAATGGCTCCTTGGTTCCATCGGGTTCCGCAGTGTCACCATGGTCTCTTTTGATCCGCACTGTCATCATGGACAATTGGTTCCATGAGGCCCCGCAGTGTCACAATGGTCCCTTGCTTCCATAGGTTTGATGTTGTAACAATGGACTCCTTGCTTCTATGAGCTAGCCTGCTTTTTGCAGAGGTGTCTTTGGTTCCAACAAGGCCCCGCTGTGTCTCAGTGCACCCTGGCTTCCATGTGGATCTGGAGCATCACAAAGGCTCCTTGGTTCCACCAGGTCCTGCTGTGTCACAATGGGTCCTGTGGTCCCCGAGGCCCTCCAAAGTCATCATGGAGGCTTGCTTCCATGAGGTTCCATTATGTGCCAGTGGTCATCTTGGTTCCAGGAGTTTCCTTAGTGTCACAATGCTCTCCATGCTTCCATGATTCCCCACAATGTCACAATGCTCTCCATGCTTCCATTAGGCCCTGCTTTGCCACAATGGTCCCCTTGTTTCCATGAGGCCCCGCTGTGTCACAATGGACCTATGGTTCCATGATGTTGCGTGGTGTCACCGTGCTCTTCTTGAATCCGCAGTGTTACCATGGACCATTGGTTCCATGCGGCCTGGCCGTGTCACAATGGGCTCCGTGATTCCATGATTCCCCACGGTGTCACAATGGAGCCTTGTTTCTAGGAGGTTCTGTACTGTCACAATTGCCTCCTTGATGCCATCAGCCCCTGCAGTGTCACAATGGCTCCTTGGTTCCATGAGGAACACAATAGCTTGGCATAAGCATTGAGCAACAGCTGCTGAACACACCTGGCAACATCTGCTTGCATCAAAAGAGGGCTTCAAGCTGAGAATGGCACCAGCAGCTTCCATCTGCAACAGAGACCCAGGAAAGGACAGGCTGTGCCGGTTTGGACAAATGTGGAGGAAAATATCCTCTGATAGAAGGCAGGTTACACCCAGCCCTCCCCCACCAGCTTCGGGAAAAAAGAATTTTCCTGGGAAGAAAGTGAAAGAGATAAAAACCATTTTTTAACAAACACCCAGGAAAAGGAGAACAATGCTAAATATTAAAAGCTCTCGCTGTGCAGAGAAAGCTGGGATAATTTGAGAGTCCTTCCGTGTTTCGGTGGGGTCTCCTGAAACATCCATAGACAGCGAGGCCCGTGCAAAGAAATAGGGAGCGATTCTTGAGAGAAGTTTCAGAGCTCTTTCTTCTCCAGCCACATGGGCGGGGCACTGCCAAAGAACTGAGCAATCACGGCACAACCAGGGCCCTCCTGGCACAAGGCAACACAAAATAAGCAGTGCTGAACAGGATTAGGGCACATGTCAGCAGGGAGCAGGGAGACCCCGTGCCCAGGCCATGCCTCTACCCCAGGGTCCCCTCTCCCATGACCTCATGGCAGGGGGGAGGAACCCCAACACTTCCGGAGGTGCAGTCTCTCTCCTCCTCCTTGCAGCTGGCTCATGGGCCCACATTCAGGGCCCCCACCTCGGTAGAAAATTCTCCCAATGTGGTCTGATGTTGAAAGAGTCAAGAAGAGAAGAAGGGAAAAAAACCCCCAAAGTCCCAGGAAAACAAAGTTCAACTCTCCATCTCCCCCCAGAGAAAAGGAGCTGAAAACTGGCTAAAAAGAAACAAGGTTGCTTCCTCTGCTCTTGCTGCAAGCAGGATGCAGAGGAGTGTGTATGTGTGTCCTTGAACAAACGCTCTGAGAAGTTTGTCCGGTTTTTTTTCCCTCTCCCCCCTCTCAGGCTCAGTTGAAAGGCACAGAAATGCACAAAGTTCACTTCTGGGCATAGAGCAGCGATAGGGGATACACATGATAAAGTCACCCCAAGACACAGGGACAGAGAATTCAGTGGAAAGACTCCGAGAATTCTGCTCCCAGAGAATTCTGCTCACCCTGACCCTTGTAGAAAGGGGACATCGTTCCCGGCAGCCTGTACTGAGCATGTGGCTCCTGAGTGGGGTTTGTTGTTTGGGAAACCTGCTCCGGCTTTTCCATTCTTTCCTTCCAAACAGGAAAACTTCTCCTGGGGCTGTGTGCAGGCAGAGCCCTGAGGAGAGCAGGTGGCACATGGTGCGCTGGGCTGGGACAGCCAGCTGCAGAGCTCAAGGGAAGAAGCCCAAAGTGTCACAATGGCTCCTTGCCTTCACATGCAACACCTGGGTCACAATGGTCTCCTTGATTCCATGAGGCCCCACTGTGTCACAATGGCTCCTTGGTTCCATCGGGTTCCGCAGTGTCACCATGGTCTCTTTTGATCCGCACTGTCATCATGGACAATTGGTTCCATGAGGCCCCGCAGTGTCACAATGGTCCCTTGCTTCCATAGGTTTGATGTTGTAACAATGGACTCCTTGCTTCTATGAGCTAGCCTGCTTTTTGCAGAGGTGTCTTTGGTTCCAACAAGGCCCCGCTGTGTCTCAGTGCACCCTGGCTTCCATGTGGATCTGGAGCATCCCAAAGGCTCCTTGGTTCCACCAGGTCCTGCTGTGTCACAATGGGTCCTGTGGTCCCCGAGGCCCTCCAAAGTCATCATGGAGGCTTGCTTCCATGAGGTTCCATTATGTGCCAGTGGTCATCTTGGTTCCAGGAGTTTCCTTAGTGTCACAATGCTCTCCATGCTTCCATGATTCCCCACAATGTCACAATGCTCTCCAGGCTTCCATTAGGCCCTGCTTTGCCACAATGGTCCCCTTGTTTCCATGAGGCCCCGCTGTGTCACAATGGACCTATGGTTCCATGATGTTGCGTGGTGTCACCGTGCTCTTCTTGAATCCGCAGTGTTACCATGGACCATTGGTTCCATGCGGCCTGGCCGTGTCACAATGGGCTCCGTGATTCCATGATTCCCCACGGTGTCACAATGGAGCCTTGTTTCTAGGAGGTTCTGTACTGTCACAATTGCCTCCTTGATGCCATCAGCCCCTGCAGTGTCACAATGGCTCCTTGGTTCCATGAGGAACACAATAGCTTGGCATAAGCATTGAGCAACAGCTGCTGAACACACCTGGCAACATCTGCTTGCATCAAAAGAGGGCTTCAAGCTGACAATGGCACCAGCAGCTTCCATCTGCAACAGAGACCCAGGAAAGGACAGGCTGTGCCGGTTTGGACAAATGTGGAGGAAAATATCCTCTGATAGAAGGCAGGTTACACCCAGCCCTCCCCCACCAGCTTCGGGAAAAAAGAATTTTCCTGGGAAGAAAGTGAAAGAGATAAAAACCATTTTTTAACAAACACCCAGGAAAAGGAGAACAATGCTAAATATTAAAAGCTCTCGCTGTGCAGAGAAAGCTGGGATAATTTGAGAGTCCTTCCGTGTTTCGGTGGGGTCTCCTGAAACATCCATAGACAGCGAGGCCCGTGCAAAGAAATAGGGAGCGATTCTTGAGAGGAGTTTCAGAGCTCTTTCTTCTCCAGCCACATGGGCGGGGCACTGCCAAAGAACTGAGCAGCCACGGCACATCCAGGGCCCTCCTGGCACAGGGCAACACAAAATAAGCAGTGCTGAACAGGATTAGGGCACATGTCAGCAGGGAGCAGGGAGACCCCGTGCCCAGGCCATGCCTCTACCCCAGGGTCCCCTCTCCCATGACCTCATGGCAGGGGGGAGGAACCCCAACACTTCCGGAGGTGTAGTCTCTCTCCTCCTCCTTGCAGCTGGCTCGTGGGCCCACATTCAGGGCCCCCACCTCGGGAGAAAATTCTCCCAATGTGGTCTGATGTTGAAAGAGTCAAGAAGAGAAGAAGGGAAAAAAAACCCCAAAGTCCCAGGAAAACAAAGTTCAACTCTCCATCTCCCCCCAGAGAAAAGGAGCTGAAAACTGGCTAAAAAGAAACAAAGTTGCTTCCTCTGCTCTTGCTGCAAGCAGGATGCAGAGGAGTGTGTATGTGTGTCCTTGAACAAACGCTCTGAGAAGTTTGTCCGGTTTTTTTTCCCTCTCCCCCCTCTCAGGCTCAGTTGAAAGGCACAGAAATGCACAAAGTTCACTTCTGGGCATAGAGCAGCGATAGGGGATACACATGATAAAGTCACCCCAAGACACAGGGACAGAGAATTCAGTGGAAAGACTCCGAGAATTCTGCTCCCAGAGAATTCTGCTCACCCTGACCCTTGTAGAAAGGGGACATCGTTCCCGGCAGCCTGTACTGAGCATGTGGCTCCTGAGTGGGGTTTGTTGTTTGGGAAACCTGCTCCGGCTTTTCCATTCTTTCCTTCCAAACAGGAAAACTTCTCCTGGGGCTGTGTGCAGGCAGAGCCCTGAGGAGAGCAGGTGGCACATGGTGCGCTGGGCTGGGACAGCCAGCTGCAGAGCTCAAGGGAAGAAGCCCAAAGTGTCACAATGGCTCCTTGCCTTCACATGCAACACCTGGGTCACAATGGTCTCCTTGATTCCATGAGGCCCCACTGTGTCACAATGGCTCCTTGGTTCCATCGGGTTCCGCAGTGTCACCATGGTCTCCTTTGATCCGCACTGTCATCATGGACAATTGGTTCCATGAGGCCCCGCAGTGTCACAATGGTCCCTTGCTTCCATAGGTTTGATGTTGTAACAATGGACTCCTTGCTTCTATGAGCTAGCCTGCTTTTTGCAGAGGTGTCTTTGGTTCCAACAAGGCCCCGCTGTGTCTCAGTGCACCCTGGCTTCCATGTGGATCTGGAGCATCACAAAGGCTCCTTGGTTCCACCAGGTCCTGCTGTGTCACAATGGGTCCTGTGGTCCCCGAGGCCCTCCAAAGTCATCATGGAGGCTTGCTTCCATGAGGTTCCATTATGTGCCAGTGGTCATCTTGGTTCCAGGAGTTTCCTTAGTGTCACAATGCTCTCCATGCTTCCATGATTCCCCACAATGTCACAATGCTCTCCATGCTTCCATTAGGCCCTGCTTTGCCACAATGGTCCCCTTGTTTCCATGAGGCCCCGCTGTGTCACAATGGACCTATGGTTCCATGATGTTGCGTGGTGTCACCGTGCTCTTCTTGAATCCGCCCTGTAACCATGGACCATTGGTTCCATGCGGCCTGGCCGTGTCACAATGGGCTCCGTGATTCCATGATTCCCCACGGTGTCACAATGGAGCCTTGTTTCTAGGAGGTTCTGTACTGTCACAATTGCCTCCTTGATGCCATCAGCCCCTGCAGTGTCACAATGGCTCCTTGGTTCCATGAGGAACACAATAGCTTGGCATAAGCATTGAGCAACAGCTGCTGAACACACCTGGCAACATCTGCTTGCATCAAAAGAGGGCTTCAAGCTGACAATGGCACCAGCAGCTTCCATCTGCAACAGACACCCAGGGAAAGGACAGGCTGTGCCGGTTTGGACAAATGTGGAGGAAAATATCCTCTGATAGAAGGCAGGTTACACCCAGCCCTCCCCCACCAGCTTCGGGAAAAAAGAATTTTCCTGGGAAGAAAGTGAAAGAGATAAAAACTATTTTTTTAACAAACACCCAGGAAAAGGAGAACAATGCTAAATATTAAAAGCTCTCGCTGTGCAGAGAAAGCTGGGATAATTTGAGAGTCCTTCCGTGTTTCGGTGGGGTCTCCTGAAACATCCATAGACAGCGAGGCCCGTGCAAAGAAATAGGGAGCGATTCATGAGAGAAGTTTCAGAGCTCTTTCTTCTCCAGCCACATGGGCGGGGCACTGCCAAAGAACTGAGCAGTCACGGCACAACCAGGGCCCTCCTGGCACAGGGCAACACAAAATAAGCAGTGCTGAACAGGATTAGGGCACATGTGAGCAGGGAGCAGGGAGACCCCGTGCCCAGGCCATGCCTCTACCCCAGGGTCCCCTCTCCCATGACCTCATGGCAGGGGGGAGGAACCCCAACACTTCCGGAGGTGTAGTCTCTCTCCTCCTCCTTGCAGCTGGCTCATGGGCCCACATTCAGGGCCCCCACCTTGGGAGAAAATTCTCCCAATGTGGTCTGATGTTGAAAGAGTCAAGAAGAGAAGAAGGGAAAAAAACGCCCAAAGTCCCAGGAAAACAAAGTTCAACTCTCCATCTCCCCCCAGAGAAAAGGAGCTGAAAACTGGCTAAAAAGAAACAAAGTTGCTTCCTCCGCTCTTGCTGCAAGCAGGATGCAGAGGAGTGTGTATGTGTGTCCTTGAACAAACGCTCTGAGAAGTTTGTCCGGTTTTTTTTTCCTCTCCCCCCTCTCAGGCTCAGTTGAAAGGCACAGAAATGCACAAAGTTCACTTCTGGGCATAGAGCAGCAATAGGGGATACACATGATAAAGTCACCCCAAGACACAGGGACAGAGAATTCAGTGGAAAGACTCCGAGAATTCTGCGCCCAGAGATCATTCATTCCTGCTCCCCCTGACCCTTGTAGAAAGGGGACATCGTTCCCGGCAGCCTGTACTGAGCATGTGGCTCCTGAGTGGGGTTTGTTGTTTGGGAAACCTGCTCCGGCTTTTCCATTCTTTCCTTCCAAACAGGAAAACTTCTCCTGGGGCTGTGTGCAGGCAGAGCCCTGAGGAGAGCAGGTGGCACATGGTGCGCTGGGCTGGGACAGCCAGCTGCAGAGCTCAAGGGAAGAAGCCCAAAGTGTCACAATGGCTCCTTGCCTTCACATGCAACACCTGGGTCACAATGGTCTCCTTGATTCCATGAGGCCCCACTGTGTCACAATGGCTCCTTGGTTCCATCGGGTTCCGCAGTGTCACCATGGTCTCCTTTGATCCGCACTGTCATCATGGACAATTGGTTCCATGAGGCCCCGCAGTGTCACAATGGTCCCTTGCTTCCATAGGTTTGATGTTGTAACAATGGACTCCTTGCTTCTATGAGCTAGCCTGCTTTTTGCAGAGGTGTCTTTGGTTCCAACAAGGCCCCGCTGTGTCTCAGTGCACCCTGGCTTCCATGTGGATCTGGAGTATCACAAAGGCTCCTTGGTTCCACCAGGTCCTGCTGTGTCACAATCGGTCCTGTGGTCCCCGAGGCCCTCCAAAGTCATCATGGAGGCTTGCTTCCATGAGGTTCCATTATGTGCCAGTGGTCATCTTGGTTCCAGGAGTTTCCTTAGTGTCACAATGCTCTCCATGCTTCCATGATTCCCCACAATGTCACAATGCTCTCCAGGCTTCCATTAGGCCCTGCTTTGCCACAATGGTCCCCTTGTTTCCATGAGGCCCCGCTGTGTCACAATGGACCTATGGTTCCATGATGTTGCGTGGTGTCACCGTGCTCTTCTTGAATCCGCCGTGTTACCATGGACCATTGGTTCCATGCGGCCTGGCCGTGTCACAATGGGCTCCGTGATTCCATGATTCCCCACGGTGTCACAATGGAGCCTTGTTTCTAGGAGGTTCTGTACTGTCACAATTGCCTCCTTGATGCCATCAGCCCCTGCAGTGTCACAATGGCTCCTTGGTTCCATGAGGAACACAATAGCTTGGCATAAGCATTGAGCAACAGCTGCTGAACACACCTGGCAACATCTGCTTGCATCAAAAGAGGGCTTCAAGCTGAGAATGGCACCAGCAGCTTCCATCTGCAACAGAGACCCAGGAAAGGACAGGCTGTGCCGGTTTGGACAAATGTGGAGGAAAATATCCTCTGATAGAAGGCAGGTTACACCCAGCCCTCCCCCACCAGCTTCGGGAAAAAAGAATTTTCCTGGGAAGAAAGTGAAAGAGATAAAAACCATTTTTTAACAAACACCCAGGAAAAGGAGAACAATGCTAAATATTAAAAGCTCTCGCTGTGCAGAGAAAGCTGGGATAATTTGAGAGTCCTTCCGTGTTTCGGTGGGGTCTCCTGAAACATCCATAGACAGCGAGGCCCGTGCAAAGAAATAGGGAGCGATTCATGAGAGAAGTTTCAGAGCTCTTTCTTCTCCAGCCACATGGGCGGGGCACTGCCAAAGAACTGAGCAGCCACGGCACAACCAGGGCCCTCCTGGCACAGGGCAACACAAAATAAGCAGTGCTGAACAGGATTAGGGCACATGTCAGCAGGGAGCAGGGAGACCCCGTGCCCAGGCCATGCCTCTACCCCAGGGTCCCCTCTCCCATGACCTCATGGCAGGGGGGAGGAACCCCAACACTTCCGGAGGTGTAGTCTCTCTCCTCCTCCTTGCAGCTGGCTCGTGGGCCCACATTCAGGGCCCCCACCTCGGGAGAAAATTCTCCCAATGTGGTCTGATGTTGAAAGAGTCAAGAAGAGAAGAAGGGAAAAAAAACCCCAAAGTCCCAGGAAAACAAAGTTCAACTCTCCATCTCCCCCCAGAGAAAAGGAGCTGAAAACTGGCTAAAAAGAAACAAAGTTGCTTCCTCCGCTCTTGCTGCAAGCAGGATGCAGAGGAGTGTGTATGTGTGTCCTTGAACAAACGCTCTGAGAAGTTTGTCCGGTTTTTTTTCCCTCTCCCCCCTCTCAGGCTCAGTTGAAAGGCACAGAAATGCACAAAGTTCACTTCTGGGCATAGAGCAGCGATAGGGGATACACATGATAAAGTCACCCCAAGACACAGGGACAGAGAATTCAGTGGAAAGACTCCGAGAATTCTGCTCCCAGAGAATTCTGCTCACCCTGACCCTTGTAGAAAGGGGACATCGTTCCCGGCAGCCTGTACTGAGCATGTGGCTCCTGAGTGGGGTTTGTTGTTTGGGAAACCTGCTCCGGCTTTTCCATTCTTTCCTTCCAAACAGGAAAACTTCTCCTGGGGCTGTGTGCAGGCAGAGCCCTGAGGAGAGCAGGTGGCACATGGTGCGCTGGGCTGGGACAGCCAGCTGCAGAGCTCAAGGGAAGAAGCCCAAAGTGTCACAATGGCTCCTTGCCTTCACATGCAACACCTGGGTCACAATGGTCTCCTTGATTCCATGAGGCCCCACTGTGTCACAATGGCTCCTTGGTTCCATCGGGTTCCGCAGTGTCACCATGGTCTCCTTTGATCCGCACTGTCATCATGGACAATTGGTTCCATGAGGCCCCGCAGTGTCACAATGGTCCCTTGCTTCCATAGGTTTGATGTTGTAACAATGGACTCCTTGCTTCTATGAGCTAGCCTGCTTTTTGCAGAGGTGTCTTTGGTTCCAACAAGGCCCCGCTGTGTCTCAGTGCACCCTGGCTTCCATGTGGATCTGGAGCATCACAAAGGCTCCTTGGTTCCACCAGGTCCTGCTGTGTCACAATGAGTCCTGTGGTCCCTGAGGCCCTCCAAAGTCATCATGGAGGCTTGCTTCCATGAGGTTCCATTATGTGCCAGTGGTCATCTTGGTTCCAGGAGTTTCCTTAGTGTCACAATGCTCTCCATGCTTCCATGATTCCCCACAATGTCACAATGCTCTCCATGCTTCCATTAGGCCCTGCTTTGCCACAATGGTCCCCTTGTTTCCATGAGGCCCCGCTGTGTCACAATGGACCTATGGTTCCATGATGTTGCGTGGTGTCACCGTGCTCTTCTTGAATCCGCCGTGTTACCATGGACCATTGGTTCCATGCGGCCTGGCCGTGTCACAATGGGCTCCGTGATTCCATGATTCCCCACGGTGTCACAATGGAGCCTTGTTTCTAGGAGGTTCTGTACTGTCACAATTGCCTCCTTGATGCCATCAGCCCCTGCAGTGTCACAATGGCTCCTTGGTTCCATGAGGAACACAATAGCTTGGCATAAGCATTGAGCAACAGCTGCTGAACACACCTGGCAACATCTGCTTGCATCAAAAGAGGGCTTCAAGCTGACAATGGCACCAGCAGCTTCCATCTGCAACAGACACCCAGGGAAAGGACAGGCTGTGCCGGTTTGGACAAATGTGGAGGAAAATATCCTCTGATAGAAGGCAGGTTACACCCAGCCCTCCCCCACCAGCTTCGGGAAAAAAGAATTTTCCTGGGAAGAAAGTGAAAGAGATAAAAACTATTTTTTTAACAAACACCCAGGAAAAGGAGAACAATGCTAAATATTAAAAGCTCTCGCTGTGCAGAGAAAGCTGGGATAATTTGAGAGTCCTTCCGTGTTTCGGTGGGGTCTCCTGAAACATCCATAGACAGCGAGGCCCGTGCAAAGAAATAGGGAGCGATTCATGAGAGAAGTTTCAGAGCTCTTTCTTCTCCAGCCACATGGGCGGGGCACTGCCAAAGAACTGAGCAGTCACGGCACAACCAGGGCCCTCCTGGCACAGGGCAACACAAAATAAGCAGTGCTGAACAGGATTAGGGCACATGTGAGCAGGGAGCAGGGAGACCCCGTGCCCAGGCCATGCCTCTACCCCAGGGTCCCCTCTCCCATGACCTCATGGCAGGGGGGAGGAACCCCAACACTTCCGGAGGTGTAGTCTCTCTCCTCCTCCTTGCAGCTGGCTCATGGGCCCACATTCAGGGCCCCCACCTTGGGAGAAAATTCTCCCAATGTGGTCTGATGTTGAAAGAGTCAAGAAGAGAAGAAGGGAAAAAAACGCCCAAAGTCCCAGGAAAACAAAGTTCAACTCTCCATCTCCCCCCAGAGAAAAGGAGCTGAAAACTGGCTAAAAAGAAACAAAGTTGCTTCCTCCGCTCTTGCTGCAAGCAGGATGCAGAGGAGTGTGTATGTGTGTCCTTGAACAAACGCTCTGAGAAGTTTGTCCGGTTTTTTTTTCCTCTCCCCCCTCTCAGGCTCAGTTGAAAGGCACAGAAATGCACAAAGTTCACTTCTGGGCATAGAGTAGCAATAGGGGATACACATGATAAAGTCACCCCAAGACACAGGGACAGAGAATTCAGTGGAAAGACTCCGAGAATTCTGCTCCCAGAGATCATTCATTCCTGCTCCCCCTGACCCTTGTAGGAAGGGGACATCGTTCCCGGCAGCCTGTACTGAGCATGTGGCTCCTGAGTGGGGTTTGTTGTTTGGGAAACCTGCTCCGGCTTTTCCATTCTTTCCTTCCAAACAGGAAAACTTCTCCTGGGGCTGTGTGCAGGCAGAGCCCTGAGGAGAGCAGGTGGCACATGGTGCGCTGGGCTGGGACAGCCAGCTGCAGAGCTCAAGGGAAGAAGCCCAAAGTGTCACAATGGCTCCTTGCCTTCACATGCAACACCTGGGTCACAATGGTCTCCTTGATTCCATGAGGCCCCACTGTGTCACAATGGCTCCTTGGTTCCATCGGGTTCCGCAGTGTCACCATGGTCTCCTTTGATCCGCACTGTCATCATGGACAATTGGTTCCATGAGGCCCCGCAGTGTCACAATGGTCCCTTGCTTCCATAGGTTTGATGTTGTAACAATGGACTCCTTGCTTCTATGAGCTAGCCTGCTTTTTGCAGAGGTGTCTTTGGTTCCAACAAGGCCCCGCTGTGTCTCAGTGCACCCTGGCTTCCATGTGGATCTGGAGTATCACAAAGGCTCCTTGGTTCCACCAGGTCCTGCTGTGTCACAATGGGTCCTGTGGTCCCCGAGGCCCTCCAAAGTCATCATGGAGGCTTGCTTCCATGAGGTTCCATTATGTGCCAGTGGTCATCTTGGTTCCAGGAGTTTCCTTAGTGTCACAATGCTCTCCATGCTTCCATGATTCCCCACAATGTCACAATGCTCTCCAGGCTTCCATTAGGCCCTGCTTTGCCACAATGGTCCCCTTGTTTCCATGAGGCCCCGCTGTGTCACAATGGACCTATGGTTCCATGATGTTGCGTGGTGTCACCGTGCTCTTCTTGAATCCGCCGTGTAACCATGGACCATTGGTTCCATGCGGCCTGGCCGTGTCACAATGGGCTCCGTGATTCCATGATTCCCCACGGTGTCACAATGGAGCCTTGTTTCTAGGAGGTTCTGTACTGTCACAATTGCCTCCTTGATGCCATCAGCCCCTGCAGTGTCACAATGGCTCCTTGGTTCCATGAGGAACACAATAGCTTGGCATAAGCATTGAGCAACAGCTGCTGAACACACCTGGCAACATCTGCTTGCATCAAAAGAGGGCTTCAAGCTGAGAATGGCACCAGCAGCTTCCATCTGCAACAGAGACCCAGGAAAGGACAGGCTGTGCCGGTTTGGACAAATGTGGAGGAAAATATCCTCTGATAGAAGGCAGGTTACACCCAGCCCTCCCCCACCAGCTTCGGGAAAAAAGAATTTTCCTGGGAAGAAAGTGAAAGAGATAAAAACCATTTTTTAACAAACACCCAGGAAAAGGAGAACAATGCTAAATATTAAAAGCTCTCGCTGTGCAGAGAAAGCTGGGATAATTTGAGAGTCCTTCCGTGTTTCGGTGGGGTCTCCTGAAACATCCATAGACAGCGAGGCCCGTGCAAAGAAATAGGGAGCGATTCATGAGAGAAGTTTCAGAGCTCTTTCTTCTCCAGCCACATGGGCGGGGCACTGCCAAAGAACTGAGCAGCCACGGCACAACCAGGGCCCTCCTGGCACAGGGCAACACAAAATAAGCAGTGCTGAACAGGATTAGGGCACATGTCAGCAGGGAGCAGGGAGACCCCGTGCCCAGGCCATGCCTCTACCCCAGGGTCCCCTCTCCCATGACCTCATGGCAGGGGGGAGGAACCCCAACACTTCCGGAGGTGTAGTCTCTCTCCTCCTCCTTGCAGCTGGCTCGTGGGCCCACATTCAGGGCCCCCACCTCGGGAGAAAATTCTCCCAATGTGGTCTGATGTTGAAAGAGTCAAGAAGAGAAGAAGGGAAAAAAAACCCCAAAGTCCCAGGAAAACAAAGTTCAACTCTCCATCTCCCCCCAGAGAAAAGGAGCTGAAAACTGGCTAAAAAGAAACAAAGTTGCTTCCTCCGCTCTTGCTGCAAGCAGGATGCAGAGGAGTGTGTATGTGTGTCCTTGAACAAACGCTCTGAGAAGTTTGTCCGGTTTTTTTTCCCTCTCCCCCCTCTCAGGCTCAGTTGAAAGGCACAGAAATGCACAAAGTTCACTTCTGGGCATAGAGCAGCGATAGGGGATACACATGATAAAGTCACCCCAAGACACAGGGACAGAGAATTCAGTGGAAAGACTCCGAGAATTCTGCTCCCAGAGAATTCTGCTCACCCTGACCCTTGTAGAAAGGGGACATCGTTCCCGGCAGCCTGTACTGAGCATGTGGCTCCTGAGTGGGGTTTGTTGTTTGGGAAACCTGCTCCGGCTTTTCCATTCTTTCCTTCCAAACAGGAAAACTTCTCCTGGGGCTGTGTGCAGGCAGAGCCCTGAGGAGAGCAGGTGGCACATGGTGCGCTGGGCTGGGACAGCCAGCTGCAGAGCTCAAGGGAAGAAGCCCAAAGTGTCACAATGGCTCCTTGCCTTCACATGCAACACCTGGGTCACAATGGTCTCCTTGATTCCATGAGGCCCCACTGTGTCACAATGGCTCCTTGGTTCCATCGGGTTCCGCAGTGTCACCATGGTCTCTTTTGATCCGCACTGTCATCATGGACAATTGGTTCCATGAGGCCCCGCAGTGTCACAATGGTCCCTTGCTTCCATAGGTTTGATGTTGTAACAATGGACTCCTTGCTTCTATGAGCTAGCCTGCTTTTTGCAGAGGTGTCTTTGGTTCCAACAAGGCCCCGCTGTGTCTCAGTGCACCCTGGCTTCCATGTGGATCTGGAGCATCACAAAGGCTCCTTGGTTCCACCAGGTCCTGCTGTGTCACAATGGGTCCTGTGGTCCCCGAGGCCCTCCAAAGTCATCATGGAGGCTTGCTTCCATGAGGTTCCATTATGTGCCAGTGGTCATCTTGGTTCCAGGAGTTTCCTTAGTGTCACAATGCTCTCCATGCTTCCATGATTCCCCACAATGTCACAATGCTCTCCAGGCTTCCATTAGGCCCTGCTTTGCCACAATGGTCCCCTTGTTTCCATGAGGCCCCGCTGTGTCACAATGGACCTATGGTTCCATGATGTTGCGTGGTGTCACCGTGCTCTTCTTGAATCCGCAGTGTTACCATGGACCATTGGTTCCATGCGGCCTGGCCGTGTCACAATGGGCTCCGTGATTCCATGATTCCCCACGGTGTCACAATGGAGCCTTGTTTCTAGGAGGTTCTGTACTGTCACAATTGCCTCCTTGATGCCATCAGCCCCTGCAGTGTCACAATGGCTCCTTGGTTCCATGAGGAACACAATAGCTTGGCATAAGCATTGAGCAACAGCTGCTGAACACACCTGGCAACATCTGCTTGCATCAAAAGAGGGCTTCAAGCTGAGAATGGCACCAGCAGCTTCCATCTGCAACAGAGACCCAGGAAAGGACAGGCTGTGCCGGTTTGGACAAATGTGGAGGAAAATATCCTCTGATAGAAGGCAGGTTACACCCAGCCCTCCCCCACCAGCTTCGGGAAAAAAGAATTTTCCTGGGAAGAAAGTGAAAGAGATAAAAACTATTTTTTTAACAAACACCCAGGAAAAGGAGAACAATGCTAAATATTAAAAGCTCTCGCTGTGCAGAGAAAGCTGGGATAATTTGAGAGTCCTTCCGTGTTTCGGTGGGGTCTCCTGAAACATCCATAGACAGCGAGGCCCGTGCAAAGAAATAGGGAGCGATTCATGAGAGAAGTTTCAGAGCTCTTTCTTCTCCAGCCACATGGGCGGGGCACTGCCAAAGAACTGAGCAGTCACGGCACAACCAGGGCCCTCCTGGCACAGGGCAACACAAAATAAGCAGTGCTGAACAGGATTAGGGCACATGTGAGCAGGGAGCAGGGAGACCCCGTGCCCAGGCCATGCCTCTACCCCAGGGTCCCCTCTCCCATGACCTCATGGCAGGGGGGAGGAACCCCAACACTTCCGGAGGTGTAGTCTCTCTCCTCCTCCTTGCAGCTGGCTCATGGGCCCACATTCAGGGCCCCCACCTTGGGAGAAAATTCTCCCAATGTGGTCTGATGTTGAAAGAGTCAAGAAGAGAAGAAGGGAAAAAAACGCCCAAAGTCCCAGGAAAACAAAGTTCAACTCTCCATCTCCCCCCAGAGAAAAGGAGCTGAAAACTGGCTAAAAAGAAACAAAGTTGCTTCCTCCGCTCTTGCTGCAAGCAGGATGCAGAGGAGTGTGTATGTGTGTCCTTGAACAAACGCTCTGAGAAGTTTGTCCGGTTTTTTTTTCCTCTCCCCCCTCTCAGGCTCAGTTGAAAGGCACAGAAATGCACAAAGTTCACTTCTGGGCATAGAGTAGCAATAGGGGATACACATGATAAAGTCACCCCAAGACACAGGGACAGAGAATTCAGTGGAAAGACTCCGAGAATTCTGCTCCCAGAGATCATTCATTCCTGCTCCCCCTGACCCTTGTAGGAAGGGGACATCGTTCCCGGCAGCCTGTACTGAGCATGTGGCTCCTGAGTGGGGTTTGTTGTTTGGGAAACCTGCTCCGGCTTTTCCATTCTTTCCTTCCAAACAGGAAAACTTCTCCTGGGGCTGTGTGCAGGCAGAGCCCTGAGGAGAGCAGGTGGCACATGGTGCGCTGGGCTGGGACAGCCAGCTGCAGAGCTCAAGGGAAGAAGCCCAAAGTGTCACAATGGCTCCTTGCCTTCACATGCAACACCTGGGTCACAATGGTCTCCTTGATTCCATGAGGCCCCACTGTGTCACAATGGCTCCTTGGTTCCATCGGGTTCCGCAGTGTCACCATGGTCTCCTTTGATCCGCACTGTCATCATGGACAATTGGTTCCATGAGGCCCCGCAGTGTCACAATGGTCCCTTGCTTCCATAGGTTTGATGTTGTAACAATGGACTCCTTGCTTCTATGAGCTAGCCTGCTTTTTGCAGAGGTGTCTTTGGTTCCAACAAGGCCCCGCTGTGTCTCAGTGCACCCTGGCTTCCATGTGGATCTGGAGTATCACAAAGGCTCCTTGGTTCCACCAGGTCCTGCTGTGTCACAATGGGTCCTGTGGTCCCCGAGGCCCTCCAAAGTCATCATGGAGGCTTGCTTCCATGAGGTTCCATTATGTGCCAGTGGTCATCTTGGTTCCAGGAGTTTCCTTAGTGTCACAATGCTCTCCATGCTTCCATGATTCCCCACAATGTCACAATGCTCTCCAGGCTTCCATTAGGCCCTGCTTTGCCACAATGGTCCCCTTGTTTCCATGAGGCCCCGCTGTGTCACAATGGACCTATGGTTCCATGATGTTGCGTGGTGTCACCGTGCTCTTCTTGAATCCGCCGTGTAACCATGGACCATTGGTTCCATGCGGCCTGGCCGTGTCACAATGGGCTCCGTGATTCCATGATTCCCCACGGTGTCACAATGGAGCCTTGTTTCTAGGAGGTTCTGTACTGTCACAATTGCCTCCTTGATGCCATCAGCCCCTGCAGTGTCACAATGGCTCCTTGGTTCCATGAGGAACACAATAGCTTGGCATAAGCATTGAGCAACAGCTGCTGAACACACCTGGCAACATCTGCTTGCATCAAAAGAGGGCTTCAAGCTGAGAATGGCACCAGCAGCTTCCATCTGCAACAGAGACCCAGGAAAGGACAGGCTGTGCCGGTTTGGACAAATGTGGAGGAAAATATCCTCTGATAGAAGGCAGGTTACACCCAGCCCTCCCCCACCAGCTTCGGGAAAAAAGAATTTTCCTGGGAAGAAAGTGAAAGAGATAAAAACCATTTTTTAACAAACACCCAGGAAAAGGAGAACAATGCTAAATATTAAAAGCTCTCGCTGTGCAGAGAAAGCTGGGATAATTTGAGAGTCCTTCCGTGTTTCGGTGGGGTCTCCTGAAACATCCATAGACAGCGAGGCCCGTGCAAAGAAATAGGGAGCGATTCATGAGAGAAGTTTCAGAGCTCTTTCTTCTCCAGCCACATGGGCGGGGCACTGCCAAAGAACTGAGCAGCCACGGCACAACCAGGGCCCTCCTGGCACAGGGCAACACAAAATAAGCAGTGCTGAACAGGATTAGGGCACATGTCAGCAGGGAGCAGGGAGACCCCGTGCCCAGGCCATGCCTCTACCCCAGGGTCCCCTCTCCCATGACCTCATGGCAGGGGGGAGGAACCCCAACACTTCCGGAGGTGTAGTCTCTCTCCTCCTCCTTGCAGCTGGCTCGTGGGCCCACATTCAGGGCCCCCACCTCGGGAGAAAATTCTCCCAATGTGGTCTGATGTTGAAAGAGTCAAGAAGAGAAGAAGGGAAAAAAAACCCCAAAGTCCCAGGAAAACAAAGTTCAACTCTCCATCTCCCCCCAGAGAAAAGGAGCTGAAAACTGGCTAAAAAGAAACAAAGTTGCTTCCTCCGCTCTTGCTGCAAGCAGGATGCAGAGGAGTGTGTATGTGTGTCCTTGAACAAACGCTCTGAGAAGTTTGTCCGGTTTTTTTTCCCTCTCCCCCCTCTCAGGCTCAGTTGAAAGGCACAGAAATGCACAAAGTTCACTTCTGGGCATAGAGCAGCGATAGGGGATACACATGATAAAGTCACCCCAAGACACAGGGACAGAGAATTCAGTGGAAAGACTCCGAGAATTCTGCTCCCAGAGAATTCTGCTCACCCTGACCCTTGTAGAAAGGGGACATCGTTCCCGGCAGCCTGTACTGAGCATGTGGCTCCTGAGTGGGGTTTGTTGTTTGGGAAACCTGCTCCGGCTTTTCCATTCTTTCCTTGCAAACAGGAAAACTTCTCCTGGGGCTGTGTGCAGGCAGAGCCCTGAGGAGAGCAGGTGGCACATGGTGCGCTGGGCTGGGACAGCCAGCTGCAGAGCTCAAGGGAAGAAGCCCAAAGTGTCACAATGGCTCCTTGCCTTCACATGCAACACCTGGGTCACAATGGTCTCCTTGATTCCATGAGGCCCCACTGTGTCACAATGGCTCCTTGGTTCCATCGGGTTCCGCAGTGTCACCATGGTCTCTTTTGATCCGCACTGTCATCATGGACAATTGGTTCCATGAGGCCCCGCAGTGTCACAATGGTCCCTTGCTTCCATAGGTTTGATGTTGTAACAATGGACTCCTTGCTTCTATGAGCTAGCCTGCTTTTTGCAGAGGTGTCTTTGGTTCCAACAAGGCCCCGCTGTGTCTCAGTGCACCCTGGCTTCCATGTGGATCTGGAGCATCACAAAGGCTCCTTGGTTCCACCAGGTCCTGCTGTGTCACAATGGGTCCTGTGGTCCCCGAGGCCCTCCAAAGTCATCATGGAGGCTTGCTTCCATGAGGTTCCATTATGTGCCAGTGGTCATCTTGGTTCCAGGAGTTTCCTTAGTGTCACAATGCTCTCCATGCTTCCATGATTCCCCACAATGTCACAATGCTCTCCATGCTTCCATTAGGCCCTGCTTTGCCACAATGGTCCCCTTGTTTCCATGAGGCCCCGCTGTGTCACAATGGACCTATGGTTCCATGATGTTGCGTGGTGTCACCGTGCTCTTCTTGAATCCGCAGTGTTACCATGGACCATTGGTTCCATGCGGCCTGGCCGTGTCACAATGGGCTCCGTGATTCCATGATTCCCCACGGTGTCACAATGGAGCCTTGTTTCTAGGAGGTTCTGTACTGTCACAATTGCCTCCTTGATGCCATCAGCCCCTGCAGTGTCACAATGGCTCCTTGGTTCCATGAGGAACACAATAGCTTGGCATAAGCATTGAGCAACAGCTGCTGAACACACCTGGCAACATCTGCTTGCATCAAAAGAGGGCTTCAAGCTGAGAATGGCACCAGCAGCTTCCATCTGCAACAGAGACCCAGGAAAGGACAGGCTGTGCCGGTTTGGACAAATTTGGAGGAAAATATCCTCTGATAGAAGGCAGGTTACACCCAGCCCTCCCCCACCAGCTTCGGGAAAAAAGAATTTTCCTGGGAAGAAAGTGAAAGAGATAAAAACCATTTTTTAACAAACACCCAGGAAAAGGAGAACAATGCTAAATATTAAAAGCTCTCGCTGTGCAGAGAAAGCTGGGATAATTTGAGAGTCCTTCCGTGTTTCGGTGGGGTCTCCTGAAACATCCATAGACAGCGAGGCCCGTGCAAAGAAATAGGGAGCGATTCTTGAGAGAAGTTTCAGAGCTCTTTCTTCTCCAGCCACATGGGCGGGGCACTGCCAAAGAACTGAGCAATCACGGCACAACCAGGGCCCTCCTGGCACAAGGCAACACAAAATAAGCAGTGCTGAACAGGATTAGGGCACATGTCAGCAGGGAGCAGGGAGACCCCCGTGCCCAGGCCATGCCTCTACCCCAGGGTCCCCTCTCCCATGACCTCATGGCAGGGGGGAGGAACCCCAACACTTCCGTAGGTGCAGTCTCTCTCCTCCTCCTTGCAGCTGGCTCATGGGCCCACATTCAGGGCCCCCACCTCGGGAGAAAATTCTCCCAATGTGGTCTGATGTTGAAAGAGTCAAGAAGAGAAGAAGGGAAAAAAACCCCCAAAGTCCCAGGAAAACAAAGTTCAACTCTCCATCTCCCCCCAGAGAAAAGGAGCTGAAAACTGGCTAAAAAGAAACAAGGTTGCTTCCTCTGCTCTTGCTGCAAGCAGGATGCAGAGGAGTGTGTATGTGTGTCCTTGAACAAACGCTCTGAGAAGTTTGTCCGGTTTTTTTTCCCTCTCCCCCCTCTCAGGCTCAGTTGAAAGGCACAGAAATGCACAAAGTTCACTTCTGGGCATAGAGCAGCGATAGGGGATACACATGATAAAGTCACCCCAAGACACAGGGACAGAGAATTCAGTGGAAAGACTCCGAGAATTCTGCTCCCAGAGAATTCTGCTCACCCTGACCCTTGTAGAAAGGGGACATCGTTCCCGGCAGCCTGTACTGAGCATGTGGCTCCTGAGTGGGGTTTGTTGTTTGGGAAACCTGCTCCGGCTTTTCCATTCTTTCCTTCCAAACAGGAAAACTTCTCCTGGGGCTGTGTGCAGGCAGAGCCCTGAGGAGAGCAGGTGGCACATGGTGCGCTGGGCTGGGACAGCCAGCTGCAGAGCTCAAGGGAAGAAGCCCAAAGTGTCACAATGGCTCCTTGCCTTCACATGCAACACCTGGGTCACAATGGTCTCCTTGATTCCATGAGGCCCCACTGTGTCACAATGGCTCCTTGGTTCCATCGGGTTCCGCAGTGTCACCATGGTCTCTTTTGATCCGCACTGTCATCATGGACAATTGGTTCCATGAGGCCCCGCAGTGTCACAATGGTCCCTTGCTTCCATAGGTTTGATGTTGTAACAATGGACTCCTTGCTTCTATGAGCTAGCCTGCTTTTTGCAGAGGTGTCTTTGGTTCCAACAAGGCCCCGCTGTGTCTCAGTGCACCCTGGCTTCCATGTGGATCTGGAGCATCACAAAGGCTCCTTGGTTCCACCAGGTCCTGCTGTGTCACAATGGGTCCTGTGGTCCCCGAGGCCCTCCAAAGTCATCATGGAGGCTTGCTTCCATGAGGTTCCATTATGTGCCAGTGGTCATCTTGGTTCCAGGAGTTTCCTTAGTGTCACAATGCTCTCCATGCTTCCATGATTCCCCACAATGTCACAATGCTCTCCAGGCTTCCATTAGGCCCTGCTTTGCCACAATGGTCCCCTTGTTTCCATGAGGCCCCGCTGTGTCACAATGGACCTATGGTTCCATGATGTTGCGTGGTGTCACCGTGCTCTTCTTGAATCCACCGTGTAACCATGGACCATTGGTTCCATGCGGCCTGGCCGTGTCACAATGGGCTCCGTGATTCCATGATTCCCCACGGTGTCACAATGGAGCCTTGTTTCTAGGAGGTTCTGTACTGTCACAATTGCCTCCTTGATGCCATCAGCCCCTGCAGTGTCACAATGGCTCCTTGGTTCCATGAGGAACACAATAGCTTGGCATAAGCATTGAGCAACAGCTGCTGAACACACCTGGCAACATCTGCTTGCATCAAAAGAGGGCTTCAAGCTGACAATGGCACCAGCAGCTTCCATCTGCAACAGAGACCCAGGAAAGGACAGGCTGTGCCGGTTTGGACAAATTTGGAGGAAAATATCCTCTGATAGAAGGCAGGTTACACCCAGCCCTCCCCCACCAGCTTCGGGAAAAAAGAATTTTCCTGGGAAGAAAGTGAAAGAGATAAAAACCATTTTTTAACAAACACCCAGGAAAAGGAGAACAATGCTAAATATTAAAAGCTCTCGCTGTGCAGAGAAAGCTGGGATAATTTGAGAGTCCTTCCGTGTTTCGGTGGGGTCTCCTGAAACATCCATAGACAGCGAGGCCCGTGCAAAGAAATAGGGAGCGATTCTTGAGAGAAGTTTCAGAGCTCTTTCTTCTCCAGCCACATGGGCGGGGCACTGCCAAAGAACTGAGCAATCACGGCACAACCAGGGCCCTCCTGGCACAAGGCAACACAAAATAAGCAGTGCTGAACAGGATTAGGGCACATGTCAGCAGGGAGCAGGGAGACCCCCGTGCCCAGGCCATGCCTCTACCCCAGGGTCCCCTCTCCCATGACCTCATGGCAGGGGGGAGGAACCCCAACACTTCCGTAGGTGCAGTCTCTCTCCTCCTCCTTGCAGCTGGCTCATGGGCCCACATTCAGGGCCCCCACCTCGGTAGAAAATTCTCCCAATGTGGTCTGATGTTGAAAGAGTCAAGAAGAGAAGAAGGGAAAAAAACCCCCAAAGTCCCAGGAAAACAAAGTTCAACTCTCCATCTCCCCCCAGAGAAAAGGAGCTGAAAACTGGCTAAAAAGAAACAAGGTTGCTTCCTCTGCTCTTGCTGCAAGCAGGATGCAGAGGAGTGTGTATGTGTGTCCTTGAACAAACGCTCTGAGAAGTTTGTCCGGTTTTTTTTCCCTCTCCCCCCTCTCAGGCTCAGTTGAAAGGCACAGAAATGCACAAAGTTCACTTCTGGGCATAGAGCAGCGATAGGGGATACACATGATAAAGTCACCCCAAGACACAGGGACAGAGAATTCAGTGGAAAGACTCCGAGAATTCTGCTCCCAGAGAATTCTGCTCACCCTGACCCTTGTAGAAAGGGGACATCGTTCCCGGCAGCCTGTACTGAGCATGTGGCTCCTGAGTGGGGTTTGTTGTTTGGGAAACCTGCTCCGGCTTTTCCATTCTTTCCTTCCAAACAGGAAAACTTCTCCTGGGGCTGTGTGCAGGCAGAGCCCTGAGGAGAGCAGGTGGCACATGGTGCGCTGGGCTGGGACAGCCAGCTGCAGAGCTCAAGGGAAGAAGCCCAAAGTGTCACAATGGCTCCTTGCCTTCACATGCAACACCTGGGTCACAATGGTCTCCTTGATTCCATGAGGCCCCACTGTGTCACAATGGCTCCTTGGTTCCATCGGGTTCCGCAGTGTCACCATGGTCTCTTTTGATCCGCACTGTCATCATGGACAATTGGTTCCATGAGGCCCCGCAGTGTCACAATGGTCCCTTGCTTCCATAGGTTTGATGTTGTAACAATGGACTCCTTGCTTCTATGAGCTAGCCTGCTTTTTGCAGAGGTGTCTTTGGTTCCAACAAGGCCCCGCTGTGTCTCAGTGCACCCTGGCTTCCATGTGGATCTGGAGCATCACAAAGGCTCCTTGGTTCCACCAGGTCCTGCTGTGTCACAATGGGTCCTGTGGTCCCCGAGGCCCTCCAAAGTCATCATGGAGGCTTGCTTCCATGAGGTTCCATTATGTGCCAGTGGTCATCTTGGTTCCAGGAGTTTCCTTAGTGTCACAATGCTCTCCATGCTTCCATGATTCCCCACAATGTCACAATGCTCTCCAGGCTTCCATTAGGCCCTGCTTTGCCACAATGGTCCCCTTGTTTCCATGAGGCCCCGCTGTGTCACAATGGACCTATGGTTCCATGATGTTGCGTGGTGTCACCGTGCTCTTCTTGAATCCACCGTGTAACCATGGACCATTGGTTCCATGCGGCCTGGCCGTGTCACAATGGGCTCCGTGATTCCATGATTCCCCACGGTGTCACAATGGAGCCTTGTTTCTAGGAGGTTCTGTACTGTCACAATTGCCTCCTTGATGCCATCAGCCCCTGCAGTGTCACAATGGCTCCTTGGTTCCATGAGGAACACAATAGCTTGGCATAAGCATTGAGCAACAGCTGCTGAACACACCTGGCAACATCTGCTTGCATCAAAAGAGGGCTTCAAGCTGACAATGGCACCAGCAGCTTCCATCTGCAACAGAGACCCAGGAAAGGACAGGCTGTGCCGGTTTGGACAAATGTGGAGGAAAATATCCTCTGATAGAAGGCAGGTTACACCCAGCCCTCCCCCACCAGCTTCGGGAAAAAAGAATTTTCCTGGGAAGAAAGTGAAAGAGATAAAAACTATTTTTTTAACAAACACCCAGGAAAAGGAGAACAATGCTAAATGTTAAAAGCTCTCGCTGTGCAGAGAAAGCTGGGATAATTTGAGAGTCCTTCCGTGTTTCGGTGGGGTCTCCTGAAACATCCATAGACAGCGAGGCCCGTGCAAAGAAATAGGGAGCGATTCATGAGAGAAGTTTCAGAGCTCTTTCTTCTCCAGCCACATGGGCGGGGCACTGCCAAAGAACTGAGCAATCACAGCACAACCAGGGCCCTCCTGGCACAGGGCAACACAAAATAAGCAGTGCTGAACAGGATTAGGGCACATGTGAGCAGGGAGCAGGGAGACCCCGTGCCCAGGCCATGCCTCTACCCCAGGGTCCCCTCTCCCATGACCTCATGGCAGGGGGGAGGAACCCCAACACTTCCGGAGGTGTAGTCTCTCTCCTCCTCCTTGCAGCTGGCTCATGGGCCCACATTCAGGGCCCCCACCTCGGGAGAAAATTCTCCCAATGTGGTCTGATGTTGAAAGAGTCAAGAAGAGAAGAAGGGAAAAAAACCCCCAAAGTCCCAGGAAAACAAAGTTCAACTCTCCATCTCCCCCCAGAGAAAAGGAGCTGAAAACTGGCTAAAAAGAAACAAAGTTGCTTCCTCCGCTCTTGCTGCAAGCAGGATGCAGAGGAGTGTGTATGTGTGTCCTTGAACAAACGCTCTGAGAAGTTTGTCCGGTTTTTTTTTCCTCTCCCCCCTCTCAGGCTCAGTTGAAAGGCACAGAAATGCACAAAGTTCACTTCTGGGCATAGAGTAGCAATAGGGGATACACATGATAAAGTCACCCCAAGACACAGGGACAGAGAATTCAGTGGAAAGACTCCGAGAATTCTGCGCCCAGAGATCATTCATTCCTGCTCCCCCTGACCCTTGTAGAAAGGGGACATCGTTCCCGGCAGCCTGTACTGAGCATGTGGCTCCTGAGTGGGGTTTGTTGTTTGGGAAACCTGCTCCGGCTTTTCCATTCTTTCCTTCCAAACAGGAAAACTTCTCCTGGGGCTGTGTGCAGGCAGAGCCCTGAGGAGAGCAGGTGGCACATGGTGCGCTGGGCTGGGACAGCCAGCTGCAGAGCTCAAGGGAAGAAGCCCAAAGTGTCACAATGGCTCCTTGCCTTCACATGCAACACCTGGGTCACAATGGTCTCCTTGATTCCATGAGGCCCCACTGTGTCACAATGGCTCCTTGGTTCCATCGGGTTCCGCAGTGTCACCATGGTCTCCTTTGATCCGCACTGTCATCATGGACAATTGGTTCCATGAGGCCCCGCAGTGTCACAATGGTCCCTTGCTTCCATAGGTTTGATGTTGTAACAATGGACTCCTTGCTTCTATGAGCTAGCCTGCTTTTTGCAGAGGTGTCTTTGGTTCCAACAAGGCCCCGCTGTGTCTCAGTGCACCCTGGCTTCCATGTGGATCTGGAGTATCACAAAGGCTCCTTGGTTCCACCAGGTACTGCTGTGTCACAATCGGTCCTGTGGTCCCCGAGGCCCTCCAAAGTCATCATGGAGGCTTGCTTCCATGAGGTTCCATTATGTGCCAGTGGTCATCTTGGTTCCAGGAGTTTCCTTAGTGTCACAATGCTCTCCATGCTTCCATGATTCCCCACAATGTCACAATGCTCTCCAGGCTTCCATTAGGCCCTGCTTTGCCACAATGGTCCCCTTGTTTCCATGAGGCCCCGCTGTGTCACAATGGACCTATGGTTCCATGATGTTGCGTGGTGTCACCGTGCTCTTCTTGAATCCGCAGTGTAACCATGGACCATTGGTTCCATGCGGCCTGGCCGTGTCACAATGGGCTCCGTGATTCCATGATTCCCCACGGTGTCACAATGGAGCCTTGTTTCTAGGAGGTTCTGTACTGTCACAATTGCCTCCTTGATGCCATCAGCCCCTGCAGTGTCACAATGGCTCCTTGGTTCCATGAGGAACACAATAGCTTGGCATAAGCATTGAGCAACAGCTGCTGAACACACCTGGCAACATCTGCTTGCATCAAAAGAGGGCTTCAAGCTGAGAATGGCACCAGCAGCTTCCATCTGCAACAGAGACCCAGGAAAGGACAGGCTGTGCCGGTTTGGACAAATGTGGAGGAAAATATCCTCTGATAGAAGGCAGGTTACACCCAGCCCTCCCCCACCAGCTTCGGGAAAAAAGAATTTTCCTGGGAAGAAAGTGAAAGAGATAAAAACCATTTTTTAACAAACACCCAGGAAAAGGAGAACAATGCTAAATATTAAAAGCTCTCGCTGTGCAGAGAAAGCTGGGATAATTTCAGAGTCCTTCCGTGTTTCGGTGGGGTCTCCTGAAACATCCATAGACAGCGAGGCCCGTGCAAAGAAATAGGGAGCCATTCTTGAGAGAAGTTTCAGAGCTCTTTCTTCTCCAGCCACATGGGCAGGGCACTGCCAAAGAACTGAGCAGCCACGGCACAACCAGGGCCCTCCTGGCACAGGGCAACACAAAATAAGCAGTGCTGGACAGGATTAGGGCACATGTCAGCAGGGAGCAGGGAGACCCCGTGCCCAGGCCATGCCTCTACCCCAGGGTCCCCTCTCCCATGACCTCATGGCAGGGGGGAGGAACCCCAACACTTCCGGAGGTGTAGTCTCTCTCCTCCTCCTTGCAGCTGGCTCGTGGGCCCACATTCAGGGCCCCCACCTCGGGAGAAAATTCTCCCAATGTGGTCTGATGTTGAAAGAGTCAAGAAGAGAAGAAGGGAAAAAAAACCCCAAAGTCCCAGGAAAACAAAGTTCAACTCTCCATCTCCCCCCAGAGAAAAGGAGCTGAAAACTGGCTAAAAAGAAACAAAGTTGCTTCCTCCGCTCTTGCTGCAAGCAGGATGCAGAGGAGTGTGTATGTGTGTCCTTGAACAAACGCTCTGAGAAGTTTGTCCGGTTTTTTTTCCCTCTCCCCCCTCTCAGGCTCAGTTGAAAGGCACAGAAATGCACAAAGTTCACTTCTGGGCATAGAGCAGCGATAGGGGATACACATGATAAAGTCACCCCAAGACACGGGGACAGAGAATTCAGTGGAAAGACTCCGAGAATTCTGCTCCCAGAGAATTCTGCTCACCCTGACCCTTGTAGAAAGGGGACATCGTTCCCGGCAGCCTGTACTGAGCATGTGGCTCCTGAGTGGGGTTTGTTGTTTGGGAAACCTGCTCCGGCTTTTCCATTCTTTCCTTCCAAACAGGAAAACTTCTCCTGGGGCTGTGTGCAGGCAGAGCCCTGAGGAGAGCAGGTGGCACATGGTGCGCTGGGCTGGGACAGCCAGCTGCAGAGCTCAAGGGAAGAAGCCCAAAGTGTCACAATGGCTCCTTGCCTTCACATGCAACACCTGGGTCACAATGGTCTCCTTGATTCCATGAGGCCCCACTGTGTCACAATGGCTCCTTGGTTCCATCGGGTTCCGCAGTGTCACCATGGTCTCTTTTGATCCGCACTGTCATCATGGACAATTGGTTCCATGAGGCCCCGCAGTGTCACAATGGTCCCTTGCTTCCATAGGTTTGATGTTGTAACAATGGACTCCTTGCTTCTATGAGCTAGCCTGCTTTTTGCAGAGGTGTCTTTGGTTCCAACAAGGCCCCGCTGTGTCTCAGTGCACCCTGGCTTCCATGTGGATCTGGAGCATCCCAAAGGCTCCTTGGTTCCACCAGGTCCTGCTGTGTCACAATGGGTCCTGTGGTCCCCGAGGCCCTCCAAAGTCATCATGGAGGCTTGCTTCCATGAGGTTCCATTATGTGCCAGTGGTCATCTTGGTTCCAGGAGTTTCCTTAGTGTCACAATGCTCTCCATGCTTCCATGATTCCCCACAATGTCACAATGCTCTCCATGCTTCCATTAGGCCCTGCTTTGCCACAATGGTCCCCTTGTTTCCATGAGGCCCCGCTGTGTCACAATGGACCTATGGTTCCATGATGTTGCGTGGTGTCACCGTGCTCTTCTTGAATCCGCCGTGTTACCATGGACCATTGGTTCCATGCGGCCTGGCCGTGTCACAATGGGCTCCGTGATTCCATGATTCCCCACGGTGTCACAATGGAGCCTTGTTTCTAGGAGGTTCTGTACTGTCACAATTGCCTCCTTGATGCCATCAGCCCCTGCAGTGTCACAATGGCTCCTTGGTTCCATGAGGAACACAATAGCTTGGCATAAGCATTGAGCAACAGCTGCTGAACACACCTGGCAACATCTGCTTGCATCAAAAGAGGGCTTCAAGCTGAGAATGGCACCAGCAGCTTCCATCTGCAACAGAGACCCAGGAAAGGACAGGCTGTGCCGGTTTGGACAAATGTGGAGGAAAATATCCTCTGATAGAAGGCAGGTTACACCCAGCCCTCCCCCACCAGCTTCGGGAAAAAAGAATTTTCCTGGGAAGAAAGTGAAAGAGATAAAAACCATTTTTTAACAAACACCCAGGAAAAGGAGAACAATGCTAAATATTAAAAGCTCTCGCTGTGCAGAGAAAGCTGGGATAATTTGAGAGTCCTTCCGTGTTTCGGTGGGGTCTCCTGAAACATCCATAGACAGCGAGGCCCGTGCAAAGAAATAGGGAGCCATTCTTGAGAGAAGTTTCAGAGCTCTTTCTTCTCCAGCCACATGGGCGGGGCACTGCCAAAGAACTGAGCAGCCACGGCACAACCAGGGCCCTCCTGGCACAGGGCAACACAAAATAAGCAGTGCTGAACAGGATTAGGGCACATGTCAGCAGGGAGCAGGGAGACCCCGTGCCCAGGCCATGCCTCTACCCCAGGGTCCCCTCTCCCATGACCTCATGGCAGGGGGGAGGAACCCCAACACTTCCGGAGGTGTAGTCTCTCTCCTCCTCCTTGCAGCTGGCTCGTGGGCCCACATTCAGGGCCCCCACCTCGGGAGAAAATTCTCCCAATGTGGTCTGATGTTGAAAGAGTCAAGAAGAGAAGAAGGGAAAAAAAACCCCAAAGTCCCAGGAAAACAAAGTTCAACTCTCCATCTCCCCCCAGAGAAAAGGAGCTGAAAACTGGCTAAAAAGAAACAAAGTTGCTTCCTCCGCTCTTGCTGCAAGCAGGATGCAGAGGAGTGTGTATGTGTGTCCTTGAACAAACGCTCTGAGAAGTTTGTCCGGTTTTTTTTCCCTCTCCCCCCTCTCAGGCTCAGTTGAAAGGCACAGAAATGCACAAAGTTCACTTCTGGGCATAGAGCAGCGATAGGGGATACACATGATAAAGTCACCCCAAGACACGGGGACAGAGAATTCAGTGGAAAGACTCCGAGAATTCTGCTCCCAGAGAATTCTGCTCACCCTGACCCTTGTAGAAAGGGGACATCGTTCCCGGCAGCCTGTACTGAGCATGTGGCTCCTGAGTGGGGTTTGTTGTTTGGGAAACCTGCTCCGGCTTTTCCATTCTTTCCTTCCAAACAGGAAAACTTCTCCTGGGGCTGTGTGCAGGCAGAGCCCTGAGGAGAGCAGGTGGCACATGGTGCGCTGGGCTGGGACAGCCAGCTGCAGAGCTCAAGGGAAGAAGCCCAAAGTGTCACAATGGCTCCTTGCCTTCACATGCAACACCTGGGTCACAATGGTCTCCTTGATTCCATGAGGCCCCACTGTGTCACAATGGCTCCTTGGTTCCATCGGGTTCCGCAGTGTCACCATGGTCTCTTTTGATCCGCACTGTCATCATGGACAATTGGTTCCATGAGGCCCCGCAGTGTCACAATGGTCCCTTGCTTCCATAGGTTTGATGTTGTAACAATGGACTCCTTGCTTCTATGAGCTAGCCTGCTTTTTGCAGAGGTGTCTTTGGTTCCAACAAGGCCCCGCTGTGTCTCAGTGCACCCTGGCTTCCATGTGAATCTGGAGCATCCCAAAGGCTCCTTGGTTCCACCAGGTCCTGCTGTGTCACAATGGGTCCTGTGGTCCCCGAGGCCCTCCAAAGTCATCATGGAGGCTTGCTTCCATGAGGTTCCATTATGTGCCAGTGGTCATCTTGGTTCCAGGAGTTTCCTTAGTGTCACAATGCTCTCCATGCTTCCATGATTCCCCACAATGTCACAATGCTCTCCATGCTTCCATTAGGCCCTGCTTTGCCACAATGGTCCCCTTGTTTCCATGAGGCCCCGCTGTGTCACAATGGACCTATGGTTCCATGATGTTGCGTGGTGTCACCGTGCTCTTCTTGAATCCGCAGTGTTACCATGGACCATTGGTTCCATGCGGCCTGGCCGTGTCACAATGGGCTCCGTGATTCCATGATTCCCCACGGTGTCACAATGGAGCCTTGTTTCTAGGAGGTTCTGTACTGTCACAATTGCCTCCTTGATGCCATCAGCCCCTGCAGTGTCACAATGGCTCCTTGGTTCCATGAGGAACACAATAGCTTGGCATAAGCATTGAGCAACAGCTGCTGAACACACCTGGCAACATCTGCTTGCATCAAAAGAGGGCTTCAAGCTGAGAATGGCACCAGCAGCTTCCATCTGCAACAGAGACCCAGGAAAGGACAGGCTGTGCCGGTTTGGACAAATTTGGAGGAAAATATCCTCTGATAGAAGGCAGGTTACACCCAGCCCTCCCCCACCAGCTTCGGGAAAAAAGAATTTTCCTGGGAAGAAAGTGAAAGAGATAAAAACCATTTTTTAACAAACACCCAGGAAAAGGAGAACAATGCTAAATATTAAAAGCTCTCGCTGTGCAGAGAAAGCTGGGATAATTTGAGAGTCCTTCCGTGTTTCGGTGGGGTCTCCTGAAACATCCATAGACAGCGAGGCCCGTGCAAAGAAATAGGGAGCGATTCATGAGAGAAGTTTCAGAGCTCTTTCTTCTCCAGCCACATGGGCGGGGCACTGCCAAAGAACTGAGCAATCACGGCACAACCAGGGCCCTCCTGGCACAAGGCAACACAAAATAAGCAGTGCTGAACAGGATTAGGGCACATGTCAGCAGGGAGCAGGGAGACCCCCGTGCCCAGGCCATGCCTCTACCCCAGGGTCCCCTCTCCCATGACCTCATGGCAGGGGGGAGGAACCCCAACACTTCCGTAGGTGCAGTCTCTCTCCTCCTCCTTGCAGCTGGCTCATGGGCCCACATTCAGGGCCCCCACCTCGGGAGAAAATTCTCCCAATGTGGTCTGATGTTGAAAGAGTCAAGAAGAGAAGAAGGGAAAAAAACCCCCAAAGTCCCAGGAAAACAAAGTTCAACTCTCCATCTCCCCCCAGAGAAAAGGAGCTGAAAACTGGCTAAAAAGAAACAAGGTTGCTTCCTCTGCTCTTGCTGCAAGCAGGATGCAGAGGAGTGTGTATGTGTGTCCTTGAACAAACGCTCTGAGAAGTTTGTCCGGTTTTTTTTCCCTCTCCCCCCTCTCAGGCTCAGTTGAAAGGCACAGAAATGCACAAAGTTCACTTCTGGGCATAGAGCAGCGATAGGGGATACACATGATAAAGTCACCCCAAGACACAGGGACAGAGAATTCAGTGGAAAGACTCCGAGAATTCTGCTCCCAGAGAATTCTGCTCACCCTGACCCTTGTAGAAAGGGGACATCGTTCCCGGCAGCCTGTACTGAGCATGTGGCTCCTGAGTGGGGTTTGTTGTTTGGGAAACCTGCTCCGGCTTTTCCATTCTTTCCTTGCAAACAGGAAAACTTCTCCTGGGGCTGTGTGCAGGCAGAGCCCTGAGGAGAGCAGGTGGCACATGGTGCGCTGGGCTGGGACAGCCAGCTGCAGAGCTCAAGGGAAGAAGCCCAAAGTGTCACAATGGCTCCTTGCCTTCACATGCAACACCTGGGTCACAATGGTCTCCTTGATTCCATGAGGCCCCACTGTGTCACAATGGCTCCTTGGTTCCATCGGGTTCCGCAGTGTCACCATGGTCTCTTTTGATCCGCACTGTCATCATGGACAATTGGTTCCATGAGGCCCCGCAGTGTCACAATGGTCCCTTGCTTCCATAGGTTTGATGTTGTAACAATGGACTCCTTGCTTCTATGAGCTAGCCTGCTTTTTGCAGAGGTGTCTTTGGTTCCAACAAGGCCCCGCTGTGTCTCAGTGCACCCTGGCTTCCATGTGGATCTGGAGCATCCCAAAGGCTCCTTGGTTCCACCAGGTCCTGCTGTGTCACAATGGGTCCTGTGGTCCCCGAGGCCCTCCAAAGTCATCATGGAGGCTTGCTTCCATGAGGTTCCATTATGTGCCAGTGGTCATCTTGGTTCCAGGAGTTTCCTTAGTGTCACAATGCTCTCCATGCTTCCATGATTCCCCACAATGTCACAATGCTCTCCATGCTTCCATTAGGCCCTGCTTTGCCACAATGGTCCCCTTGTTTCCATGAGGCCCCGCTGTGTCACAATGGACCTATGGTTCCATGATGTTGCGTGGTGTCACCGTGCTCTTCTTGAATCCGCAGTGTTACCATGGACCATTGGTTCCATGCGGCCTGGCCGTGTCACAATGGGCTCCGTGATTCCATGATTCCCCACGGTGTCACAATGGAGCCTTGTTTCTAGGAGGTTCTGTACTGTCACAATTGCCTCCTTGATGCCATCAGCCCCTGCAGTGTCACAATGGCTCCTTGGTTCCATGAGGAACACAATAGCTTGGCATAAGCATTGAGCAACAGCTGCTGAACACACCTGGCAACATCTGCTTGCATCAAAAGAGGGCTTCAAGCTGAGAATGGCACCAGCAGCTTCCATCTGCAACAGAGACCCAGGAAAGGACAGGCTGTGCCGGTTTGGACAAATTTGGAGGAAAATATCCTCTGATAGAAGGCAGGTTACACCCAGCCCTCCCCCACCAGCTTCGGGAAAAAAGAATTTTCCTGGGAAGAAAGTGAAAGAGATAAAAACCATTTTTTAACAAACACCCAGGAAAAGGAGAACAATGCTAAATATTAAAAGCTCTCGCTGTGCAGAGAAAGCTGGGATAATTTGAGAGTCCTTTTGTGTTTCGGTGGGGTCTCCTGAAACATCCATAGACAGCGAGGCCCGTGCAAAGAAATAGGGAGCGATTCTTGAGAGAAGTTTCAGAGCTCTTTCTTCTCCAGCCACATGGGCGGGGCACTGCCAAAGAACTGAGCAATCACGGCACAACCAGGGCCCTCCTGGCACAAGGCAACACAAAATAAGCAGTGCTGAACAGGATTAGGGCACATGTCAGCAGGGAGCAGGGAGACCCCCGTGCCCAGGCCATGCCTCTACCCCAGGGTCCCCTCTCCCATGACCTCATGGCAGGGGGGAGGAACCCCAACACTTCCGTAGGTGCAGTCTCTCTCCTCCTCCTTGCAGCTGGCTCATGGGCCCACATTCAGGGCCCCCACCTCGGTAGAAAATTCTCCCAATGTGGTCTGATGTTGAAAGAGTCAAGAAGAGAAGAAGGGAAAAAAACCCCCAAAGTCCCAGGAAAACAAAGTTCAACTCTCCATCTCCCCCCAGAGAAAAGGAGCTGAAAACTGGCTAAAAAGAAACAAGGTTGCTTCCTCTGCTCTTGCTGCAAGCAGGATGCAGAGGAGTGTGTATGTGTGTCCTTGAACAAACGCTCTGAGAAGTTTGTCCGGTTTTTTTTCCCTCTCCCCCCTCTCAGGCTCAGTTGAAAGGCACAGAAATGCACAAAGTTCACTTCTGGGCATAGAGCAGCGATAGGGGATACACATGATAAAGTCACCCCAAGACACAGGGACAGAGAATTCAGTGGAAAGACTCCGAGAATTCTGCTCCCAGAGAATTCTGCTCACCCTGACCCTTGTAGAAAGGGGACATCGTTCCCGGCAGCCTGTACTGAGCATGTGGCTCCTGAGTGGGGTTTGTTGTTTGGGAAACCTGCTCCGGCTTTTCCATTCTTTCCTTCCAAACAGGAAAACTTCTCCTGGGGCTGTGTGCAGGCAGAGCCCTGAGGAGAGCAGGTGGCACATGGTGCGCTGGGCTGGGACAGCCAGCTGCAGAGCTCAAGGGAAGAAGCCCAAAGTGTCACAATGGCTCCTTGCCTTCACATGCAACACCTGGGTCACAATGGTCTCCTTGATTCCATGAGGCCCCACTGTGTCACAATGGCTCCTTGGTTCCATCGGGTTCCGCAGTGTCACCATGGTCTCTTTTGATCCGCACTGTCATCATGGACAATTGGTTCCATGAGGCCCCGCAGTGTCACAATGGTCCCTTGCTTCCATAGGTTTGATGTTGTAACAATGGACTCCTTGCTTCTATGAGCTAGCCTGCTTTTTGCAGAGGTGTCTTTGGTTCCAACAAGGCCCCGCTGTGTCTCAGTGCACCCTGGCTTCCATGTGAATCTGGAGCATCCCAAAGGCTCCTTGGTTCCACCAGGTCCTGCTGTGTCACAATGGGTCCTGTGGTCCCCGAGGCCCTCCAAAGTCATCATGGAGGCTTGCTTCCATGAGGTTCCATTATGTGCCAGTGGTCATCTTGGTTCCAGGAGTTTCCTTAGTGTCACAATGCTCTCCATGCTTCCATGATTCCCCACAATGTCACAATGCTCTCCATGCTTCCATTAGGCCCTGCTTTGCCACAATGGTCCCCTTGTTTCCATGAGGCCCCGCTGTGTCACAATGGACCTATGGTTCCATGATGTTGCGTGGTGTCACCGTGCTCTTCTTGAATCCGCAGTGTTACCATGGACCATTGGTTCCATGCGGCCTGGCCGTGTCACAATGGGCTCCGTGATTCCATGATTCCCCACGGTGTCACAATGGAGCCTTGTTTCTAGGAGGTTCTGTACTGTCACAATTGCCTCCTTGATGCCATCAGCCCCTGCAGTGTCACAATGGCTCCTTGGTTCCATGAGGAACACAATAGCTTGGCATAAGCATTGAGCAACAGCTGCTGAACACACCTGGCAACATCTGCTTGCATCAAAAGAGGGCTTCAAGCTGACAATGGCACCAGCAGCTTCCATCTGCAACAGAGACCCAGGAAAGGACAGGCTGTGCCGGTTTGGACAAATTTGGAGGAAAATATCCTCTGATAGAAGGCAGGTTACACCCAGCCCTCCCCCACCAGCTTCGGGAAAAAAGAATTTTCCTGGGAAGAAAGTGAAAGAGATAAAAACCATTTTTTAACAAACACCCAGGAAAAGGAGAACAATGCTAAATATTAAAAGCTCTCGCTGTGCAGAGAAAGCTGGGATAATTTGAGAGTCCTTCCGTGTTTCGGTGGGGTCTCCTGAAACATCCATAGACAGCGAGGCCCGTGCAAAGAAATAGGGAGCCATTCTTGAGAGAAGTTTCAGAGCTCTTTCTTCTCCAGCCACATGGGCGGGGCACTGCCAAAGAACTGAGCAATCACGGCACAACCAGGGCCCTCCTGGCACAAGGCAACGCAAAATAAGCAGTGCTGAACAGGATTAGGGCACATGTCAGCAGGGAGCAGGGAGACCCCCGTGCCCAGGCCATGCCTCTACCCCAGGGTCCCCTCTCCCATGACCTCATGGCAGGGGGGAGGAACCCCAACACTTCCGTAGGTGCAGTCTCTCTCCTCCTCCTTGCAGCTAGCTCATGGGCCCACATTCAGGGCCCCCACCTCGGGAGAAAATTCTCCCAATGTGGTCTGATGTTGAAAGAGTCAAGAAGAGAAGAAGGGAAAAAAACCCCCAAAGTCCCAGGAAAACAAAGTTCAACTCTCCATCTCCCCCCAGAGAAAAGGAGCTGAAAACTGGCTAAAAAGAAACAAGGTTGCTTCCTCTGCTCTTGCTGCAAGCAGGATGCAGAGGAGTGTGTATGTGTGTCCTTGAACAAACGCTCTGAGAAGTTTGTCCGGTTTTTTTTCCCTCTCCCCCCTCTCAGGCTCAGTTGAAAGGCACAGAAATGCACAAAGTTCACTTCTGGGCATAGAGCAGCGATAGGGGATACACATGATAAAGTCACCCCAAGACACAGGGACAGAGAATTCAGTGGAAAGACTCCGAGAATTCTGCTCCCAGAGAATTCTGCTCACCCTGACCCTTGTAGAAAGGGGACATCGTTCCCGGCAGCCTGTACTGAGCATGTGGCTCCTGAGTGGGGTTTGTTGTTTGGGAAACCTGCTCCGGCTTTTCCATTCTTTCCTTGCAAACAGGAAAACTTCTCCTGGGGCTGTGTGCAGGCAGAGCCCTGAGGAGAGCAGGTGGCACATGGTGCGCTGGGCTGGGACAGCCAGCTGCAGAGCTCAAGGGAAGAAGCCCAAAGTGTCACAATGGCTCCTTGCCTTCACATGCAACACCTGGGTCACAATGGTCTCCTTGATTCCATGAGGCCCCACTGTGTCACAATGGCTCCTTGGTTCCATCGGGTTCCGCAGTGTCACCATGGTCTCTTTTGATCCGCACTGTCATCATGGACAATTGGTTCCATGAGGCCCCGCAGTGTCACAATGGTCCCTTGCTTCCATAGGTTTGATGTTGTAACAATGGACTCCTTGCTTCTATGAGCTAGCCTGCTTTTTGCAGAGGTGTCTTTGGTTCCAACAAGGCCCCGCTGTGTCTCAGTGCACCCTGGCTTCCATGTGGATCTGGAGCATCCCAAAGGCTCCTTGGTTCCACCAGGTCCTGCTGTGTCACAATGGGTCCTGTGGTCCCCGAGGCCCTCCAAAGTCATCATGGAGGCTTGCTTCCATGAGGTTCCATTATGTGCCAGTGGTCATCTTGGTTCCAGGAGTTTCCTTAGTGTCACAATGCTCTCCATGCTTCCATGATTCCCCACAATGTCACAATGCTCTCCATGCTTCCATTAGGCCCTGCTTTGCCACAATGGTCCCCTTGTTTCCATGAGGCCCCGCTGTGTCACAATGGACCTATGGTTCCATGATGTTGCGTGGTGTCACCGTGCTCTTCTTGAATCCGCAGTGTTACCATGGACCATTGGTTCCATGCGGCCTGGCCGTGTCACAATGGGCTCCGTGATTCCATGATTCCCCACGGTGTCACAATGGAGCCTTGTTTCTAGGAGGTTCTGTACTGTCACAATTGCCTCCTTGATGCCATCAGCCCCTGCAGTGTCACAATGGCTCCTTGGTTCCATGAGGAACACAATAGCTTGGCATAAGCATTGAGCAACAGCTGCTGAACACACCTGGCAACATCTGCTTGCATCAAAAGAGGGCTTCAAGCTGACAATGGCACCAGCAGCTTCCATCTGCAACAGAGACCCAGGAAAGGACAGGCTGTGCCGGTTTGGACAAATGTGGAGGAAAATATCCTCTGATAGAAGGCAGGTTACACCCAGCCCTCCCCCACCAGCTTCGGGAAAAAAGAATTTTCCTGGGAAGAAAGTGAAAGAGATAAAAACCATTTTTTAACAAACACCCAGGAAAAGGAGAACAATGCTAAATATTAAAAGCTCTCGCTGTGCAGAGAAAGCTGGGATAATTTGAGAGTCCTTCCGTGTTTCGGTGGGGTCTCCTGAAACATCCATAGACAGCGAGGCCCGTGCAAAGAAATAGGGAGCCATTCTTGAGAGAAGTTTCAGAGCTCTTTCTTCTCCAGCCACATGGGCGGGGCACTGCCAAAGAACTGAGCAATCACGGCACAACCAGGGCCCTCCTGGCACAAGGCAACGCAAAATAAGCAGTGCTGAACAGGATTAGGGCACATGTCAGCAGGGAGCAGGGAGACCCCCGTGCCCAGGCCATGCCTCTACCCCAGGGTCCCCTCTCCCATGACCTCATGGCAGGGGGGAGGAACCCCAACACTTCCGTAGGTGCAGTCTCTCTCCTCCTCCTTGCAGCTGGCTCATGGGCCCACATTCAGGGCCCCCACCTCGGTAGAAAATTCTCCCAATGTGGTCTGATGTTGAAAGAGTCAAGAAGAGAAGAAGGGAAAAAAACCCCCAAAGTCCCAGGAAAACAAAGTTCAACTCTCCATCTCCCCCCAGAGAAAAGGAGCTGAAAACTGGCTAAAAAGAAACAAGGTTGCTTCCTCTGCTCTTGCTGCAAGCAGGATGCAGAGGAGTGTGTATGTGTGTCCTTGAACAAACGCTCTGAGAAGTTTGTCCGGTTTTTTTTCCCTCTCCCCCCTCTCAGGCTCAGTTGAAAGGCACAGAAATGCACAAAGTTCACTTCTGGGCATAGAGCAGCGATAGGGGATACACATGATAAAGTCACCCCAAGACACAGGGACAGAGAATTCAGTGGAAAGACTCCGAGAATTCTGCTCCCAGAGAATTCTGCTCACCCTGACCCTTGTAGAAAGGGGACATCGTTCCCGGCAGCCTGTACTGAGCATGTGGCTCCTGAGTGGGGTTTGTTGTTTGGGAAACCTGCTCCGGCTTTTCCATTCTTTCCTTGCAAACAGGAAAACTTCTCCTGGGGCTGTGTGCAGGCAGAGCCCTGAGGAGAGCAGGTGGCACATGGTGCGCTGGGCTGGGACAGCCAGCTGCAGAGCTCAAGGGAAGAAGCCCAAAGTGTCACAATGGCTCCTTGCCTTCACATGCAACACCTGGGTCACAATGGTCTCCTTGATTCCATGAGGCCCCACTGTGTCACAATGGCTCCTTGGTTCCATCGGGTTCCGCAGTGTCACCATGGTCTCTTTTGATCCGCACTGTCATCATGGACAATTGGTTCCATGAGGCCCCGCAGTGTCACAATGGTCCCTTGCTTCCATAGGTTTGATGTTGTAACAATGGACTCCTTGCTTCTATGAGCTAGCCTGCTTTTTGCAGAGGTGTCTTTGGTTCCAACAAGGCCCCGCTGTGTCTCAGTGCACCCTGTCTTCCATGTGGATCTGGAGCATCACAAAGGCTCCTTGGTTCCACCAGGTCCTGCTGTGTCACAATGGGTCCTGTGGTCCCCGAGGCCCTCCAAAGTCATCATGGAGGCTTGCTTCCATGAGGTTCCATTATGTGCCAGTGGTCATCTTGGTTCCAGGAGTTTCCTTAGTGTCACAATGCTCTCCATGCTTCCATGATTCCCCACAATGTCACAATGCTCTCCATGCTTCCATTAGGCCCTGCTTTGCCACAATGGTCCCCTTGTTTCCATGAGGCCCCGCTGTGTCACAATGGACCTATGGTTCCAGGATGTTGCGTGGTGTCACCGTGCTCTTCTTGAATCCGCCGTGTAACCATGGACCATTGGTTCCATGCGGCCTGGCCGTGTCACAATGGGCTCCGTGATTCCATGATTCCCCACGGTGTCACAATGGAGCCTTGTTTCTAGGAGGTTCTGTACTGTCACAATTGCCTCCTTGATGCCATCAGCCCCTGCAGTGTCACAATGGCTCCTTGGTTCCATGAGGAACACAATAGCTTGGCATAAGCATTGAGCAACAGCTGCTGAACACACCTGGCAACATCTGCTTGCATCAAAAGAGGGCTTCAAGCTGACAATGGCACCAGCAGCTTCCATCTGCAACAGAGACCCAGGAAAGGACAGGCTGTGCCGGTTTGGACAAATGTGGAGGAAAATATCCTCTGATAGAAGGCAGGTTACACCCAGCCCTCCCCCACCAGCTTCGGGAAAAAAGAATTTTCCTGGGAAGAAAGTGAAAGAGATAAAAACCATTTTTTAACAAACACCCAGGAAAAGGAGAACAATGCTAAATATTAAAAGCTCTCGCTGTGCAGAGAAAGCTGGGATAATTTGAGAGTCCTTTTGTGTTTCGGTGGGGTCTCCTGAAACATCCATAGACAGCGAGGCCCGTGCAAAGAAATAGGGAGCGATTCTTGAGAGAAGTTTCAGAGCTCTTTCTTCTCCAGCCACATGGGCGGGGCACTGCCAAAGAACTGAGCAATCACGGCACAACCAGGGCCCTCCTGGCACAAGGCAACACAAAATAAGCAGTGCTGAACAGGATTAGGGCACATGTCAGCAGGGAGCAGGGAGACCCCCGTGCCCAGGCCATGCCTCTACCCCAGGGTCCCCTCTCCCATGACCTCATGGCAGGGGGGAGGAACCCCAACACTTCCGGAGGTGTAGTCTCTCTCCTCCTCCTTGCAGCTGGCTCGTGGGCCCACATTCAGGGCCCCCACCTCGGGAGAAAATTCTCCCAATGTGCTCTGATGTTGAAAGAGTCAAGAAGAGAAGAAGGGAAAAAAAACCCCAAAGTCCCAGGAAAACAAAGTTCAACTCTCCAGCTCCCCCCAGAGAAAAGGAGCTGAAAACTGGCTAAAAAGAAACAAAGTTGCTTCCTCTGCTCTTGCTGCAAGCAGGATGCAGAGGAGTGTGTATGTGTGTCCTTGAACAAACGCTCTGAGAAGTTTGTCCGGTTTTTTTTCCCTCTCCCCCCTCTCAGGCTCAGTTGAAAGGCACAGAAATGCACAAAGTTCACTTCTGGGCATAGAGCAGCGATAGGGGATACACATGATAAAGTCACCCCAAGACACAGGGACAGAGAATTCAGTGGAAAGACTCCGAGAATTCTGCTCCCAGAGAATTCTGCTCACCCTGACCCTTGTAGAAAGGGGACATCGTTCCCGGCAGCCTGTACTGAGCATGTGGCTCCTGAGTGGGGTTTGTTGTTTGGGAAACCTGCTCCGGCTTTTCCATTCTTTCCTTCCAAACAGGAAAACTTCTCCTGGGGCTGTGTGCAGGCAGAGCCCTGAGGAGAGCAGGTGGCACATGGTGCGCTGGGCTGGGACAGCCAGCTGCAGAGCTCAAGGGAAGAAGCCCAAAGTGTCACAATGGCTCCTTGCCTTCACATGCAACACCTGGGTCACAATGGTCTCCTTGATTCCATGAGGCCCCACTGTGTCACAATGGCTCCTTGGTTCCATCGGGTTCCGCAGTGTCACCATGGTCTCCTTTGATCCGCACTGTCATCATGGACAATTGGTTCCATGAGGCCCCGCAGTGTCACAATGGTCCCTTGCTTCCATAGGTTTGATGTTGTAACAATGGACTCCTTGCTTCTATGAGCTAGCCTGCTTTTTGCAGAGGTGTCTTTGGTTCCAACAAGGCCCCGCTGTGTCTCAGTGCACCCTGGCTTCCATGTGGATCTGGAGCATCACAAAGGCTCCTTGGTTCCACCAGGTCCTGCTGTGTCACAATGGGTCCTGTGGTCCCTGAGGCCCTCCAAAGTCATCATGGAGGCTTGCTTCCATGAGGTTCCATTATGTGCCAGTGGTCATCTTGGTTCCAGGAGTTTCCTTAGTGTCACAATGCTCTCCATGCTTCCATGATTCCCCACAATGTCACAATGCTCTCCATGCTTCCATTAGGCCCTGCTTTGCCACAATGGTCCCCTTGTTTCCATGAGGCCCCGCTGTGTAACAATGGACCTATGGTTCCAGGATGTTGCGTGGTGTCACCGTGCTCTTCTTGAATCCGCCGTGTAACCATGGACCATTGGTTCCATGCGGCCTGGCCGTGTCACAATGGGCTCCGTGATTCCATGATTCCCCACGGTGTCACAATGGAGCCTTGTTTCTAGGAGGTTCTGTACTGTCACAATTGCCTCCTTGATGCCATCAGCCCCTGCAGTGTCACAATGGCTCCTTGGTTCCATGAGGAACACAATAGCTTGGCATAAGCATTGAGCAACAGCTGCTGAACACACCTGGCAACATCTGCTTGCATCAAAAGAGGGCTTCAAGCTGACAATGGCACCAGCAGCTTCCATCTGCAACAGACACCCAGGGAAAGGACAGGCTGTGCCGGTTTGGACAAATGTGGAGGAAAATATCCTCTGATAGAAGGCAGGTTACACCCAGCCCTCCCCCACCAGCTTCGGGAAAAAAGAATTTTCCTGGGAAGAAAGTGAAAGAGATAAAAACTATTTTTTTAACAAACACCCAGGAAAAGGAGAACAATGCTAAATATTAAAAGCTCTCGCTGTGCAGAGAAAGCTGGGATAATTTGAGAGTCCTTCCGTGTTTCGGTGGGGTCTCCTGAAACATCCATAGACAGCGAGGCCCGTGCAAAGAAATAGGGAGCGATTCTTGAGAGAAGTTTCAGAGCTCTTTCTTCTCCAGCCACATGGGCGGGGCACTGCCAAAGAACTGAGCAGTCACGGCACAACCAGGGCCCTCCTGGCACAGGGCAACACAAAATAAGCAGTGCTGAACAGGATTAGGGCACATGTCAGCAGGGAGCAGGGAGACCCCGTGCCCAGGCCATGCCTCTACCCCAGGGTCCCCTCTCCCATGACCTCATGGCAGGGGGGAGGAACCCCAACACTTCCGGAGGTGTAGTCTCTCTCCTCCTCCTTGCAGCTGGCTCATGGGCCCACATTCAGGGCCCCCACCTCGGGAGAAAATTCTCCCAATGTGGTCTGATGTTGAAAGAGTCAAGAAGAGAAGAAGGGAAAAAAAACCCCAAAGTCCCAGGAAAACAAAGTTCAACTCTCCATCTCCCCCCAGAGAAAAGGAGCTGAAAACTGGCTAAAAAGAAACAAAGTTGCTTCCTCTGCTCTTGCTGCAAGCAGGATGCAGAGGAGTGTGTATGTGTGTCCTTGAACAAACGCTCTGAGAAGTTTGTCCGGTTTTTTTTCCTCTCCCCCCTCTCAGGCTCAGTTGAAAGGCACAGAAATGCACAAAGTTCACTTCTGGGCATAGAGCAGCAATAGGGGATACACATGATAAAGTCACCCCAAGACACAGGGACAGAGAATTCAGTGGAAAGACTCCGAGAATTCTGCTCCCAGAGATCATTCATTCCTGCTCACCCTGACCCTTGTAGAAAGGGGACATCGTTCCCGGCAGCCTGTACTGAGCATGTGGCTCCTGAGTGGGGTTTGTTGTTTGGGAAACCTGCTCCGGCTTTTCCATTCTTTCCTTCCAAACAGGAAAACTTCTCCTGGGGCTGTGTGCAGGCAGAGCCCTGAGGAGAGCAGGTGGCACATGGTGCGCTGGGCTGGGACAGCCAGCTGCAGAGCTCAAGGGAAGAAGCCCAAAGTGTCACAATGGCTCCTTGCCTTCACATGCAACACCTGGGTCACAATGGTCTCCTTGATTCCATGAGGCCCCACTGTGTCACAATGGCTCCTTGGTTCCATCGGGTTCCGCAGTGTCACCATGGTCTCCTTTGATCCGCACTGTCATCATGGACAATTGGTTCCATGAGGCCCCGCAGTGTCACAATGGTCCCTTGCTTCCATAGGTTTGATGTTGTAACAATGGACTCCTTGCTTCTATGAGCTAGCCTGCTTTTTGCAGAGGTGTCTTTGGTTCCAACAAGGCCCCGCTGTGTCTCAGTGCACCCTGGCTTCCATGTGGATCTGGAGCATCACAAAGGCTCCTTGGTTCCACCAGGTCCTGCTGTGTCACAATGGGTCCTGTGGTCCCTGAGGCCCTCCAAAGTCATCATGGAGGCTTGCTTCCATGAGGTTCCATTATGTGCCAGTGGTCATCTTGGTTCCAGGAGTTTCCTTAGTGTCACAATGCTCTCCATGCTTCCATGATTCCCCACAATGTCACAATGCTCTCCATGCTTCCATTAGGCCCTGCTTTGCCACAATGGTCCCCTTGTTTCCATGAGACCCCGCTGTGTCACAATGGACCTATGGTTCCAGGATGTTGCGTGGTGTCACCGTGCTCTTCTTGAATCCGCCGTGTAACCATGGACCATTGGTTCCATGCGGCCTGGCCGTGTCACAATGGGCTCCGTGATTCCATGATTCCCCACGGTGTCACAATGGAGCCTTGTTTCTAGGAGGTTCTGTACTGTCACAATTGCCTCCTTGATGCCATCAGCCCCTGCAGTGTCACAATGGCTCCTTGGTTCCATGAGGAACACAATAGCTTGGCATAAGCATTGAGCAACAGCTGCTGAACACACCTGGCAACATCTGCTTGCATCAAAAGAGGGCTTCAAGCTGAGAATGGCACCAGCAGCTTCCATCTGACACAGACACCCAGGGAAAGGACAGGCTGTGCCGGTTTGGACAAATGTGGAGGAAAATATCCTCTGATAGAAGGCAGGTTACACCCAGCCCTCCCCCACCAGCTTCGGGAAAAAAGAATTTTCCTGGGAAGAAAGTGAAAGAGATAAAAACTATTTTTTTAACAAACACCCAGGAAAAGGAGAACAATGCTAAATATTAAAAGCTCTCGCTGTGCAGAGAAAGCTGGGATAATTTGAGAGTCCTTCCGTGTTTCGGTGGGGTCTCCTGAAACATCCATAGACAGCGAGGCCCGTGCAAAGAAATAGGGAGCCATTCATGAGAGAAGTTTCAGAGCTCTTTCTTCTCCAGCCACATGGGCGGGGCACTGCCAAAGAACTGAGCAGTCACGGCACAACCAGGGCCCTCCTGGCACAGGGCAACACAAAATAAGCAGTGCTGAACAGGATTAGGGCACATGTCAGCAGGGAGCAGGGAGACCCCGTGCCCAGGCCATGCCTCTACCCCAGGGTCCCCTCTCCCATGACCTCATGGCAGGGGGGAGGAACCCCAACACTTCCGGAGGTGTAGTCTCTCTCCTCCTCCTTGCAGCTGGCTCATGGGCCCACATTCAGGGCCCCCACCTCGGGAGAAAATTCTCCCAATGTGGTCTGATGTTGAAAGAGTCAAGAAGAGAAGAAGGGAAAAAAACCCCCAAAGTCCCAGGAAAACAAAGTTCAACTCTCCATCTCCCCCCAGAGAAAAGGAGCTGAAAACTGGCTAAAAAGAAACAAAGTTGCTTCCTCCGCTTTTGCTGCAAGCAGGATGCAGAGGAGTGTGTATGTGTGTCCTTGAACAAACGCTCTGAGAAGTTTGTCCGGTTTTTTTTTCCTCTCCCCCCTCTCAGGCTCAGTTGAAAGGCACAGAAATGCACAAAGTTCACTTCTGGGCATAGAGTAGCAATAGGGGATACACATGATAAAGTCACCCCAAGACACAGGGACAGAGAATTCAGTTGAAAGACTCCGAGAATTCTGCTCCCAGAGAATTCTGCTCACCCTGACCCTTGTAGAAAGGGGACATCGTTCCCGGCAGCCTGTACTGAGCATGTGGCTCCTGAGTGGGGTTTGTTGTTTGGGAAACCTGCTCCGGCTTTTCCATTCTTTCCTTCCAAACAGGAAAACTTCTCCTGGGGCTGTGTGCAGGCAGAGCCCTGAGGAGAGCAGGTGGCACATGGTGCGCTGGGCTGGGACAGCCAGCTGCAGAGCTCAAGGGAAGAAGCCCAAAGTGTCACAATGGCTCCTTGCCTTCACATGCAACACCTGGGTCACAATGGTCTCCTTGATTCCATGAGGCCCCACTGTGTCACAATGGCTCCTTGGTTCCATCGGGTTCCGCAGTGTCACCATGGTCTCTTTTGATCCGCACTGTCATCATGGACAATTGGTTCCATGAGGCCCCGCAGTGTCACAATGGTTCCTTGCTTCCATAGGTGTGATGTTGTAACAAGGACTCCTTGCTTCTATGAGCTAGCCTGCTTTTTGCAGAGGTGTCTTTGGTTCCAACAAGGCCCCGCTGTGTCTCAGTGCACCCTGGCTTCCATGTGGATCTGGAGCATCACAAAGGCTCCTTGGTTCCACCAGGTCCTGCTGTGTCACAATGGGTCCTGTGGTCCCCGAGGCCCTCCAAAGTCATCATGGAGGCTTGCTTCCATGAGGTTCCATTATGTGCCAGTGGTCATCTTGGTTCCAGGAGTTTCCTTAGTGTCACAATGCTCTCCATGCTTCCATGATTCCCCACAATGTCACAATGCTCTCCAGGCTTCCATTAGGCCCTGCTTTGCCACAATGGTCCCCTTGTTTCCATGAGGCCCCGCTGTGTCACAATGGACCTATGGTTCCATGATGTTGCGTGGTGTCACCGTGCTCTTCTTGAATCCGCCGTGTTACCATGGACCATTGGTTCCATGCGGCCTGGCCGTGTCACAATGGGCTCCGTGATTCCATGATTCCCCACGGTGTCACAATGGAGCCTTGTTTCTAGGAGGTTCTGTACTGTCACAATTGCCTCCTTGATGCCATCAGCCCCTGCAGTGTCACAATGGCTCCTTGGTTCCATGAGGAACACAATAGCTTGGCATAAGCATTGAGCAACAGCTGCTGAACACACCTGGCAACATCTGCTTGCATCAAAAGAGGGCTTCAAGCTGACAATGGCACCAGCAGCTTCCATCTGCAACAGAGACCCAGGAAAGGACAGGCTGTGCCGGTTTGGACAAATGTGGAGGAAAATATCCTCTGATAGAAGGCAGGTTACACCCAGCCCTCCCCCACCAGCTTCGGGAAAAAAGAATTTTCCTGGGAAGAAAGTGAAAGAGATAAAAACTATTTTTTTAACAAACACCCAGGAAAAGGATAACAATGCTAAATATTAAAAGCTCTCGCTGTGCAGAGAAAGCTGGGATAATTTGAGAGTCCTTCCGTGTTTCGGTGGGGTCTCCTGAAACATCCATAGACAGCGAGGCCCGTGCAAAGAAATAGGGAGCCATTCATGAGAGAAGTTTCAGAGCTCTTTCTTCTCCAGCCACATGGGCGGGGCACTGCCAAAGAACTGAGCAATCACGGCACAACCAGGGCCCTCCTGGCACAGGGCAACACAAAATAAGCAGTGCTGAACAGGATTAGGGCACATGTCAGCAGGGAGCAGGGAGACCCCGTGCCCAGGCCATGCCTCTACCCCAGGGTCCCCTCTCCCATGACCTCATGGCAGGGGGGAGGAACCCCAACACTTCCGGAGGTGTAGTCTCTCTCCTCCTCCTTGCAGCTGGCTCATGGGCCCACATTCAGGGCCCCCACCTCGGGAGAAAATTCTCCCAATGTGGTCTGATGTTGAAAGAGTCAAGAAGAGAAGAAGGGAAAAAAACCCCCAAAGTCCCAGGAAAACAAAGTTCAACTCTCCATCTCCCCCCAGAGAAAAGGAGCTGAAAACTGGCTAAAAAGAAACAAAGTTGCTTCCTCTGCTCTTGCTGCAAGCAGGATGCAGAGGAGTGTGTATGTGTGTCCTTGAACAAACGCTCTGAGAAGTTTGTCCGGTTTTTTTTCCTCTCCCCCCTCTCAGGCTCAGTTGAAAGGCACAGAAATGCACAAAGTTCACTTCTGGGCATAGAGCAGCAATAGGGGATACACATGATAAAGTCACCCCAAGACACAGGGACAGAGAATTCAGTGGAAAGACTCCGAGAATTCTGCTCCCAGAGATCATTCATTCCTGCTCACCCTGACCCTTGTAGAAAGGGGACATCGTTCCCGGCAGCCTGTACTGAGCATGTGGCTCCTGAGTGGGGTTTGTTGTTTGGGAAACCTGCTCCGGCTTTTCCATTCTTTCCTTGCAAACAGGAAAACTTCTCCTGGGGCTGTGTGCAGGCAGAGCCCTGAGGAGAGCAGGTGGCACATGGTGCGCTGGGCTGGGACAGCCAGCTGCAGAGCTCAAGGGAAGAAGCCCAAAGTGTCACAATGGCTCCTTGCCTTCACATGCAACACCTGGGTCACAATGGTCTCCTTGATTCCATGAGGCCCCACTGTGTCACAATGGCTCCTTGGTTCCATCGGGTTCCGCAGTGTCACCATGGTCTCCTTTGATCCGCACTGTCATCATGGACAATTGGTTCCATGAGGCCCCGCAGTGTCACAATGGTCCCTTGGTTCCATAGGTTTGATGTTGTAACAATGGACTCCTTGCTTCTATGAGCTAGCCTGCTTTTTGCAGAGGTGTCTTTGGTTCCAACAAGGCCCCGCTGTGTCTCAGTGCACCCTGGCTTCCATGTGGATCTGGAGCATCACAAAGGCTCCTTGGTTCCACCAGGTCCTGCTGTGTCACAATGGGTCCTGTGGTCCCTGAGGCCCTCCAAAGTCATCATGGAGGCTTGCTTCCATGAGGTTCCATTATGTGCCAGTGGTCATCTTGGTTCCAGGAGTTTCCTTAGTGTCACAATGCTCTCCATGCTTCCATGATTCCCCACAATGTCACAATGCTCTCCAGGCTTCCATTAGGCCCTGCTTTGCCACAATGGTCCCCTTGTTTCCATGAGACCCCGCTGTGTCACAATGGACCTATGGTTCCAGGATGTTGCGTGGTGTCACCGTGCTCTTCTTGAATCCGCCGTGTAACCATGGACCATTGGTTCCATGCGGCCTGGCCGTGTCACAATGGGCTCCGTGATTCCATGATTCCCCACGGTGTCACAATGGAGCCTTGTTTCTAGGAGGTTCTGTACTGTCACAATTGCCTCCTTGATGCCATCAGCCCCTGCAGTGTCACAATGGCTCCTTGGTTCCATGAGGAACACAATAGCTTGGCATAAGCATTGAGCAACAGCTGCTGAACACACCTGGCAACATCTGCTTGCATCAAAAGAGGGCTTCAAGCTGACAATGGCACCAGCAGCTTCCATCTGACACAGACACCCAGGGAAAGGACAGGCTGTGCCGGTTTGGACAAATGTGGAGGAAAATATCCTCTGATAGAAGGCAGGTTACACCCAGCCCTCCCCCACCAGGTTTTTGGAAAAAAGAATTTTCCTGGGAAGAAAGTGAAAGAGATAAAAACTATTTTTTTAACAAACACCCAGGAAAAGGAGAACAATGCTAAATATTAAAAGCTCTCGCTGTGCAGAGAAAGCTGGGATAATTTGAGAGTCCTTCCGTGTTTCGGTGGGGTCTCCTGAAACATCCATAGACAGCGAGGCCCGTGCAAAGAAATAGGGAGCGATTCTTGAGAGAAGTTTCAGAGCTCTTTCTTCTCCAGCCACATGGGCGGGGCACTGCCAAAGAACTGAGCAGTCACGGCACAACCAGGGCCCTCCTGGCACAGGGCAACACAAAATAAGCAGTGCTGAACAGGATTAGGGCACATGTGAGCAGGGAGCAGGGAGACCCCGTGCCCAGGCCATGCCTCTACCCCAGGGTCCCCTCTCCCATGACCTCATGGCAGGGGGGAGGAACCCCAACACTTCCGGAGGTGTAGTCTCTCTCCTCCTCCTTGCAGCTGGCTCATGGGCCCACATTCAGGGCCCCCACCTCGGGAGAAAATTCTCCCAATGTGGTCTGATGTTGAAAGAGTCAAGAAGAGAAGAAGGGAAAAAAACCCCCAAAGTCCCAGGAAAACAAAGTTCAACTCTCCATCTCCCCCCAGAGAAAAGGAGCTGAAAACTGGCTAAAAAGAAACAAAGTTGCTTCCTCCGCTCTTGCTGCAAGCAGGATGCAGAGGAGTGTGTATGTGTGTCCTTGAACAAACGCTCTGAGAAGTTTGTCCGGTTTTTTTTTCCTCTCCCCCCTCTCAGGCTCAGTTGAAAGGCACAGAAATGCACAAAGTTCACTTCTGGGCATAGAGTAGCAATAGGGGATACACATGATAAAGTCACCCCAAGACACAGGGACAGAGAATTCAGTGGAAAGACTCCGAGAATTCTGCGCCCAGAGATCATTCATTCCTGCTCACCCTGACCCTTGTAGAAAGGGGACATCGTTCCCGGCAGCCTGTACTGAGCATGTGGCTCCTGAGTGGGGTTTGTTGTTTGGGAAACCTGCTCCGGCTTTTCCATTCTTTCCTTCCAAACAGGAAAACTTCTCCTGGGGCTGTGTGCAGGCAGAGCCCTGAGGAGAGCAGGTGGCACATGGTGCGCTGGGCTGGGACAGCCAGCTGCAGAGCTCAAGGGAAGAAGCCCAAAGTGTCACAATGGCTCCTTGCCTTCACATGCAACACCTGGGTCACAATGGTCTCCTTGATTCCATGAGGCCCCGCAGTGTCACAATGGTCCCTTGGTTCCATAGGTTTGATGTTGTAACAATGGACTCCTTGCTTCTATGAGCTAGCCTGCTTTTTGCAGAGGTGTCTTTGGTTCCAACAAGGCCCCGCTGTGTCTCAGTGCACCCTGGCTTCCATGTGGATCTGGAGCATCACAAAGGCTCCTTGGTTCCACCAGGTCCTGCTGTGTCACAATGGGTCCTGTGGTCCCTGAGGCCCTCCAAAGTCATCATGGAGGCTTGCTTCCATGAGGTTCCATTATGTGCCAGTGGTCATCTTGGTTCCAGGAGTTTCCTTAGTGTCACAATGCTCTCCATGCTTCCATGATTCCCCACAATGTCACAATGCTCTCCATGCTTCCATTAGGCCCTGCTTTGCCACAATGGTCCCCTTGTTTCCATGAGGCCCCGCTGTGTCACAATGGACCTATGGTTCCAGGATGTTGCGTGGTGTCACCGTGCTCTTCTTGAATCCGCCGTGTAACCATGGACCATTGGTTCCATGCGGCCTGGCCGTGTCACAATGGGCTCCGTGATTCCATGATTCCCCACGGTGTCACAATGGAGCCTTGTTTCTAGGAGGTTCTGTACTGTCACAATTGCCTCCTTGATGCCATCAGCCCCTGCAGTGTCACAATGGCTCCTTGGTTCCATGAGGAACACAATAGCTTGGCATAAGCATTGAGCAACAGCTGCTGAACACACCTGGCAACATCTGCTTGCATCAAAAGAGGGCTTCAAGCTGACAATGGCACCAGCAGCTTCCATCTGACACAGACACCCAGGGAAAGGACAGGCTGTGCCGGTTTGGACAAATGTGGAGGAAAATATCCTCTGATAGAAGGCAGGTTACACCCAGCCCTCCCCCACCAGCTTCGGGAAAAAAGAATTTTCCTGGGAAGAAAGTGAAAGAGATAAAAACTATTTTTTTAACAAACACCCAGGAAAAGGAGAACAATGCTAAATATTAAAAGCTCTCGCTGTGCAGAGAAAGCTGGGATAATTTGAGAGTCCTTCCGTGTTTCGGTGGGGTCTCCTGAAACATCCATAGACAGCGAGGCCCGTGCAAAGAAATAGGGAGCGATTCTTGAGAGAAGTTTCAGAGCTCTTTCTTCTCCAGCCACATGGGCGGGGCACTGCCAAAGAACTGAGCAATCACGGCACAACCAGGGCCCTCCTGGCACAGGGCAACACAAAATAAGCAGTGCTGAACAGGATTAGGGCACATGTGAACAGGGAGCAGGGAGACCCCGTGCCCAGGCCATGCCTCTACCCCAGGGTCCCCTCTCCCATGACCTCATGGCAGGGGGGAGGAACCCCAACACTTCCGGAGGTGTAGTCTCTCTCCTCCTCCTTGCAGCTGGCTCATGGGCCCACATTCAGGGCCCCCACCTCGGGAGAAAATTCTCCCAATGTGGTCTGATGTTGAAAGAGTCAAGAAGAGAAGAAGGGAAAAAAACCCCCAAAGTCCCAGGAAAACAAAGTTCAACTCTCCATCTCCCCCCAGAGAAAAGGAGCTGAAAACTGGCTAAAAAGAAACAAAGTTGCTTCCTCCGCTCTTGCTGCAAGCAGGATGCAGAGGAGTGTGTATGTGTGTCCTTGAACAAACGCTCTGAGAAGTTTGTCCGGTTTTTTTTCCTCTCCCCCCTCTCAGGCTCAGTTGAAAGGCACAGAAATGCACAAAGTTCACTTCTGGGCGTAGAGCAGCAATAGGGGATACACATGATAAAGTCACCCCAAGACACAGGGACAGAGAATTCAGTGGAAAGACTCCGAGAATTCTGCTCCCAGAGATCATTCATTCCTGCTCACCCTGACCCTTGTAGAAAGGGGACATCGTTCCCGGCAGCCTGTACTGAGCATGTGGCTCCTGAGTGGGGTTTGTTGTTTGGGAAACCTGCTCCGGCTTTTCCATTCTTTCCTTCCAAACAGGAAAACTTCTCCTGGGGCTGTGTGCAGGCAGAGCCCTGAGGAGAGCAGGTGGCACATGGTGCGCTGGGCTGGGACAGCCAGCTGCAGAGCTCAAGGGAAGAAGCCCAAAGTGTCACAATGGCTCCTTGCCTTCACATGCAACACCTGGGTCACAATGGTCTCCTTGATTCCATGAGGCCCCACTGTGTCACAATGGCTCCTTGGTTCCATCGGGTTCCGCAGTGTCACCATGGTCTCCTTTGATCCGCACTGTCATCATGGACAATTGGTTCCATGAGGCCCCGCAGTGTCACAATGGTCCCTTGCTTCCATAGGTTTGATGTTGTAACAATGGACTCCTTGCTTCTATGAGCTAGCCTGCTTTTTGCAGAGGTGTCTTTGGTTCCAACAAGGCCCCGCTGTGTCTCAGTGCACCCTGGCTTCCATGTGGATCTGGAGCATCACAAAGGCTCCTTGGTTCCACCAGGTCCTGCTGTGTCACAATGGGTCCTGTGGTCCCTGAGGCCCTCCAAAGTCATCATGGAGGCTTGCTTCCATGAGGTTCCATTATGTGCCAGTGGTCATCTTGGTTCCAGGAGTTTCCTTAGTGTCACAATGCTCTCCATGCTTCCATGATTCCCCACAATGTCACAATGCTCTCCATGCTTCCATTAGGCCCTGCTTTGCCACAATGGTCCCCTTGTTTCCATGAGGCCCCGCTGTGTCACAATGGACCTATGGTTCCAGGATGTTGCATGGTGTCACCGTGCTCTTCTTGAATCCGCCGTGTAACCATGGACCATTGGTTCCATGCGGCCTGGCCGTGTCGCAATGGGCTCCGTGATTCCATGATTCCCCACGGTGTCACAATGGAGCCTTGTTTCTAGGAGGTTCTGTACTGTCACAATTGCCTCCTTGATGCCATCAGCCCCTGCAGTGTCACAATGGCTCCTTGGTTCCATGAGGAACACAATAGCTTGGCATAAGCATTGAGCAACAGCTGCTGAACACACCTGGCAACATCTGCTTGCATCAAAAGAGGGCTTCAAGCTGAGAATGGCACCAGCAGCTTCCATCTGACACAGACACCCAGGGAAAGGACAGGCTGTGCCGGTTTGGACAAATGTGGAGGAAAATATCCTCTGATAGAAGGCAGGTTACACCCAGCCCTCCCCCACCAGCTTCGGGAAAAAAGAATTTTCCTGGGAAGAAAGTGAAAGAGATAAAAACTATTTTTTTAACAAACACACAGGAAAAGGATAACAATGCTAAATATTAAAAGCTCTCGCTGTGCAGAGAAAGCTGGGATAATTTGAGAGTCCTTCCGTGTTTCGGTGGGGTCTCCTGAAACATCCATAGACAGCGAGGCCCGTGCAAAGAAATAGGGAGCCATTCATGAGAGAAGTTTCAGAGCTCTTTCTTCTCCAGCCACATGGGCGGGGCACTGCCAAAGAACTGAGCAATCACGGCACAACCAGGGCCCTCCTGGCACAGGGCAACACAAAATAACCAGTGCTGAACAGGATTAGGGCACATGTGAGCAGGGAGCAGGGAGACCCCGTGCCCAGGCCATGCCTCTACCCCAGGGTCCCCTCTCCCATGACCTCATGGCAGGGGGGAGGAACCCCAACACTTCCGGAGGTGTAGTCTCTCTCCTCCTCCTTGCAGCTGGCTCATGGGCCCACATTCAGGGCCCCCACCTCGGGAGAAAATTCTCCCAATGTGGTCTGATGTTGAAAGAGTCAAGAAGAGAAGAAGGGAAAAAAAACCCCAAAGTCCCAGGAAAACAAAGTTCAACTCTCCATCTCTCCCCAGAGAAAAGGAGCTGAAAACTGGCTAAAAAGAAACAAAGTTGCTTCCTCTGCTCTTGCTGCAAGCAGGATGCAGAGGAGTGTGTATGTGTGTCCTTGAACAAACGCTCTGAGAAGTTTGTCCGGTTTTTTTCCTCTCCCCCCTCTCAGGCTCAGTTGAAAGGCACAGAAATGCACAAAGTTCACTTCTGGGCATAGAGCAGCAATAGGGGATACACATGATAAAGTCACCCCAAGACACAGGGACAGAGAATTCAGTGGAAAGACTCCGAGAATTCTGCTCCCAGAGATCATTCATTCCTGCTCACCCTGACCCTTGTAGAAAGGGGACATCGTTCCCGGCAGCCTGTACTGAGCATGTGGCTCCTGAGTGGGGTTTGTTGTTTGGGAAACCTGCTCCGGCTTTTCCATTCTTTCCTTCCAAACAGGAAAACTTCTCCTGGGGCTGTGTGCAGGCAGAGCCCTGAGGAGAGCAGGTGGCACATGGTGCGCTGGGCTGGGACAGCCAGCTGCAGAGCTCAAGGGAAGAAGCCCAAAGTGTCACAATGGCTCCTTGCCTTCACATGCAACACCTGGGTCACAATGGTCTCCTTGATTCCATGAGGCCCCACTGTGTCACAATGGCTCCTTGGTTCCATCGGGTTCCGCAGTGTCACCATGGTCTCCTTTGATCCGCACTGTCATCATGGACAATTGGTTCCATGAGGCCCCGCAGTGTCACAATGGTCCCTTGGTTCCATAGGTTTGATGTTGTAACAATGGACTCCTTGCTTCTATGAGCTAGCCTGCTTTTTGCAGAGGTGTCTTTGGTTCCAACAAGGCCCCGCTGTGTCTCAGTGCACCCTGTCTTCCATGTGGATCTGGAGCATCACAAAGGCTCCTTGGTTCCACCAGGTCCTGCTGTGTCACAATGGGTCCTGTGGTCCCTGAGGCCCTCCAAAGTCATCATGGAGGCTTGCTTCCATGAGGTTCCATTATGTGCCAGTGGTCATCTTGGTTCCAGGAGTTTCCTTAGTGTCACAATGCTCTCCATGCTTCCATGATTCCCCACAATGTCACAATGCTCTCCATGCTTCCATTAGGCCCTGCTTTGCCACAATGGTCCCCTTGTTTCCATGAGGCCCCGCTGTGTCACAATGGACCTATGGTTCCAGGATGTTGCGTGGTGTCACCGTGCTCTTCTTGAATCCGCCGTGTAACCATGGACCATTGGTTCCATGCGGCCTGGCCGTGTCGCAATGGGCTCCGTGATTCCATGATTCCCCACGGTGTCACAATGGAGCCTTGTTTCTAGGAGGTTCTGTACTGTCACAATTGCCTCCTTGATGCCATCAGCCCCTGCAGTGTCACAATGGCTCCTTGGTTCCATGAGGAACACAATAGCTTGGCATAAGCATTGAGCAACAGCTGCTGAACACACCTGGCAACATCTGCTTGCATCAAAAGAGGGCTTCAAGCTGAGAATGGCACCAGCAGCTTCCATCTGACACAGACACCCAGGGAAAGGACAGGCTGTGCCGGTTTGGACAAATGTGGAGGAAAATATCCTCTGATAGAAGGCAGGTTACACCCAGCCCTCCCCCACCAGCTTCGGGAAAAAAGAATTTTCCTGGGAAGAAAGTGAAAGAGATAAAAACTATTTTTTTAACAAACACCCAGGAAAAGGAGAACAATGCTAAATATTAAAAGCTCTCGCTGTGCAGAGAAAGCTGGGATAATTTGAGAGTCCTTCCGTGTTTCGGTGGGGTCTCCTGAAACATCCATAGACAGCGAGGCCCGTGCAAAGAAATAGGGAGCCATTCATGAGAGAAGTTTCAGAGCTCTTTCTTCTCCAGCCACATGGGCGGGGCACTGCCAAAGAACTGAGCAATCACGGCACAACCAGGGCCCTCCTGGCACAGGGCAACACAAAATAAGCAGTGCTGAACAGGATTAGGGCACATGTGAGCAGGGAGCAGGGAGACCCCGTGCCCAGGCCATGCCTCTACCCCAGGGTCCCCTCTCCCATGACCTCATGGCAGGGGGGAGGAACCCCAACACTTCCGGAGGTGTAGTCTCTCTCCTCCTCCTTGCAGCTGGCTCATGGGCCCACATTCAGGGCCCCCACCTCAGTAGAAAATTCTCCCAATGTGGTCTGATGTTGAAAGAGTCAAGAAGAGAAGAAGGGAAAAAAAACCCCAAAGTCCCAGGAAAACAAAGTTCAACTCTCCATCTCTCCCCAGAGAAAAGGAGCTGAAAACTGGCTAAAAAGAAACAAAGTTGCTTCCTCTGCTCTTGCTGCAAGCAGGATGCAGAGGAGTGTGTATGTGTGTCCTTGAACAAACGCTCTGAGAAGTTTGTCCGGTTTTTTTCCTCTCCCCCCTCTCAGGCTCAGTTGAAAGGCACAGAAATGCACAAAGTTCACTTCTGGGCATAGAGCAGCAATAGGGGATACACATGATAAAGTCACCCCAAGACACAGGGACAGAGAATTCAGTGGAAAGACTCCGAGAATTCTGCTCCCAGAGATCATTCATTCCTGCTCACCCTGACCCTTGTAGAAAGGGGACATCGTTCCCGGCAGCCTGTACTGAGCATGTGGCTCCTGAGTGGGGTTTGTTGTTTGGGAAACCTGCTCCGGCTTTTCCATTCTTTCCTTCCAAACAGGAAAACTTCTCCTGGGGCTGTGTGCAGGCAGAGCCCTGAGGAGAGCAGGTGGCACATGGTGCGCTGGGCTGGGACAGCCAGCTGCAGAGCTCAAGGGAAGAAGCCCAAAGTGTCACAATGGCTCCTTGCCTTCACATGCAACACCTGGGTCACAATGGTCTCCTTGATTCCATGAGGCCCCACTGTGTCACAATGGCTCCTTGGTTCCATCGGGTTCCGCAGTGTCACCATGGTCTCCTTTGATCCGCACTGTCATCATGGACAATTGGTTCCATGAGGCCCCGCAGTGTCACAATGGTCCCTTGCTTCCATAGGTTTGATGTTGTAACAATGGACTCCTTGCTTCTATGAGCTAGCCTGCTTTTTGCAGAGGTGTCTTTGGTTCCAACAAGGCCCCGCTGTGTCTCAGTGCACCCTGGCTTCCATGTGGATCTGGAGCATCACAAAGGCTCCTTGGTTCCACCAGGTCCTGCTGTGTCACAATGGGTCCTGTGGTCCCTGAGGCCCTCCAAAGTCATCATGGAGGCTTGCTTCCATGAGGTTCCATTATGTGCCAGTGGTCATCTTGGTTCCAGGAGTTTCCTTAGTGTCACAATGCTCTCCATGCTTCCATGATTCCCCACAATGTCACAATGCTCTCCATGCTTCCATTAGGCCCTGCTTTGCCACAATGGTCCCCTTGTTTCCATGAGGCCCCGCTGTGTCACAATGGACCTATGGTTCCAGGATGTTGCGTGGTGTCACCGTGCTCTTCTTGAATCCGCCGTGTAACCATGGACCATTGGTTCCATGCGGCCTGGCCGTGTCACAATGGGCTCCGTGATTCCATGATTCCCCACGGTGTCACAATGGAGCCTTGTTTCTAGGAGGTTCTGTACTGTCACAATTGCCTCCTTGATGCCATCAGCCCCTGCAGTGTCACAATGGCTCCTTGGTTCCATGAGGAACACAATAGCTTGGCATAAGCATTGAGCAACAGCTGCTGAACACACCTGGCAACATCTGCTTGCATCAAAAGAGGGCTTCAAGCTGAGAATGGCACCAGCAGCTTCCATCTGACACAGACACCCAGGGAAAGGACAGGCTGTGCCGGTTTGGACAAATGTGGAGGAAAATATCCTCTGATAGAAGGCAGGTTACACCCAGCCCTCCCCCACCAGCTTCGGGAAAAAAGAATTTTCCTGGGAAGAAAGTGAAAGAGATAAAAACTATTTTTTTAACAAACACACAGGAAAAGGATAACAATGCTAAATATTAAAAGCTCTCGCTGTGCAGAGAAAGCTGGGATAATTTGAGAGTCCTTCCGTGTTTCGGTGGGGTCTCCTGAAACATCCATAGACAGCGAGGCCCGTGCAAAGAAATAGGGAGCCATTCATGAGAGAAGTTTCAGAGCTCTTTCTTCTCCAGCCACATGGGCGGGGCACTGCCAAAGAACTGAGCAATCACGGCACAACCAGGGCCCTCCTGGCACAGGGCAACACAAAATAAGCAGTGCTGAACAGGATTAGGGCACATGTGAGCAGGGAGCAGGGAGACCCCGTGCCCAGGCCATGCCTCTACCCCAGGGTCCCCTCTCCCATGACCTCATGGCAGGGGGGAGGAACCCCAACACTTCCGGAGGTGTAGTCTCTCTCCTCCTCCTTGCAGCTGGCTCATGGGCCCACATTCAGGGCCCCCACCTCGGGAGAAAATTCTCCCAATGTGGTCTGATGTTGAAAGAGTCAAGAAGAGAAGAAGGGAAAAAAAACCCCAAAGTCCCAGGAAAACAAAGTTCAACTCTCCATCTCTCCCCAGAGAAAAGGAGCTGAAAACTGGCTAAAAAGAAACAAAGTTGCTTCCTCTGCTCTTGCTGCAAGCAGGATGCAGAGGAGTGTGTATGTGTGTCCTTGAACAAACGCTCTGAGAAGTTTGTCCGGTTTTTTTTCCTCTCCCCCCTCTCAGGCTCAGTTGAAAGGCACAGAAATGCACAAAGTTCACTTCTGGGCATAGAGCAGCAATAGGGGATACACATGATAAAGTCACCCCAAGACACAGGGACAGAGAATTCAGTGGAAAGACTCCGAGAATTCTGCTCCCAGAGATCATTCATTCCTGCTCACCCTGACCCTTGTAGAAAGGGGACATCGTTCCCGGCAGCCTGTACTGAGCATGTGGCTCCTGAGTGGGGTTTGTTGTTTGGGAAACCTGCTCCGGCTTTTCCATTCTTTCCTTCCAAACAGGAAAACTTCTCCTGGGGCTGTGTGCAGGCAGAGCCCTGAGGAGAGCAGGTGGCACATGGTGCGCTGGGCTGGGACAGCCAGCTGCAGAGCTCAAGGGAAGAAGCCCAAAGTGTCACAATGGCTCCTTGCCTTCACATGCAACACCTGGGTCACAATGGTCTCCTTGATTCCATGAGGCCCCACTGTGTCACAATGGCTCCTTGGTTCCATCGGGTTCCGCAGTGTCACCATGGTCTCCTTTGATCCGCACTGTCATCATGGACAATTGGTTCCATGAGGCCCCGCAGTGTCACAATGGTCCCTTGGTTCCATAGGTTTGATGTTGTAACAATGGACTCCTTGCTTCTATGAGCTAGCCTGCTTTTTGCAGAGGTGTCTTTGGTTCCAACAAGGCCCCGCTGTGTCTCAGTGCACCCTGGCTTCCATGTGGATCTGGAGCATCACAAAGGCTCCTTGGTTCCACCAGGTCCTGCTGTGTCACAATGGGTCCTGTGGTCCCTGAGGCCCTCCAAAGTCATCATGGAGGCTTGCTTCCATGAGGTTCCATTATGTGCCAGTGGTCATCTTGGTTCCAGGAGTTTCCTTAGTGTCACAATGCTCTCCATGCTTCCATGATTCCCCACAATGTCACAATGCTCTCCATGCTTCCATTAGGCCCTGCTTTGCCACAATGGTCCCCTTGTTTCCATGAGGCCCCGCTGTGTCACAATGGACCTATGGTTCCAGGATGTTGCGTGGTGTCACCGTGCTCTTCTTGAATCCGCCGTGTAACCATGGACCATTGGTTCCATGCGGCCTGGCCGTGTCGCAATGGGCTCCGTGATTCCATGATTCCCCACGGTGTCACAATGGAGCCTTGTTTCTAGGAGGTTCTGTACTGTCACAATTGCCTCCTTGATGCCATCAGCCCCTGCAGTGTCACAATGGCTCCTTGGTTCCATGAGGAACACAATAGCTTGGCATAAGCATTGAGCAACAGCTGCTGAACACACCTGGCAACATCTGCTTGCATCAAAAGAGGGCTTCAAGCTGAGAATGGCACCAGCAGCTTCCATCTGACACAGACACCCAGGGAAAGGACAGGCTGTGCCGGTTTGGACAAATGTGGAGGAAAATATCCTCTGATAGAAGGCAGGTTACACCCAGCCCTCCCCCACCAGCTTCGGGAAAAAAGAATTTTCCTGGGAAGAAAGTGAAAGAGATAAAAACTATTTTTTTAACAAACACACAGGAAAAGGATAACAATGCTAAATATTAAAAGCTCTCGCTGTGCAGAGAAAGCTGGGATAATTTGAGAGTCCTTCCGTGTTTCGGTGGGGTCTCCTGAAACATCCATAGACAGCGAGGCCCGTGCAAAGAAATAGGGAGCCATTCATGAGAGAAGTTTCAGAGCTCTTTCTTCTCCAGCCACATGGGCGGGGCACTGCCAAAGAACTGAGCAATCACGGCACAACCAGGGCCCTCCTGGCACAGGGCAACACAAAATAAGCAGTGCTGAACAGGATTAGGGCACATGTGAGCAGGGAGCAGGGAGACCCCGTGCCCAGGCCATGCCTCTACCCCAGGGTCCCCTCTCCCATGACCTCATGGCAGGGGGGAGGAACCCCAACACTTCCGGAGGTGTAGTCTCTCTCCTCCTCCTTGCAGCTGGCTCATGGGCCCACATTCAGGGCCCCCACCTCGGGAGAAAATTCTCCCAATGTGGTCTGATGTTGAAAGAGTCAAGAAGAGAAGAAGGGAAAAAAAACCCCAAAGTCCCAGGAAAACAAAGTTCAACTCTCCATCTCTCCCCAGAGAAAAGGAGCTGAAAACTGGCTAAAAAGAAACAAAGTTGCTTCCTCTGCTCTTGCTGCAAGCAGGATGCAGAGGAGTGTGTATGTGTGTCCTTGAACAAACGCTCTGAGAAGTTTGTCCGGTTTTTTTTCCTCTCCCCCCTCTCAGGCTCAGTTGAAAGGCACAGAAATGCACAAAGTTCACTTCTGGGCATAGAGCAGCAATAGGGGATACACATGATAAAGTCACCCCAAGACACAGGGACAGAGAATTCAGTGGAAAGACTCCGAGAATTCTGCTCCCAGAGATCATTCATTCCTGCTCACCCTGACCCTTGTAGAAAGGGGACATCGTTCCCGGCAGCCTGTACTGAGCATGTGGCTCCTGAGTGGGGTTTGTTGTTTGGGAAACCTGCTCCGGCTTTTCCATTCTTTCCTTCCAAACAGGAAAACTTCTCCTGGGGCTGTGTGCAGGCAGAGCCCTGAGGAGAGCAGGTGGCACATGGTGCGCTGGGCTGGGACAGCCAGCTGCAGAGCTCAAGGGAAGAAGCCCAAAGTGTCACAATGGCTCCTTGCCTTCACATGCAACACCTGGGTCACAATGGTCTCCTTGATTCCATGAGGCCCCACTGTGTCACAATGGCTCCTTGGTTCCATCGGGTTCCGCAGTGTCACCATGGTCTCCTTTGATCCGCACTGTCATCATGGACAATTGGTTCCATGAGGCCCCGCAGTGTCACAATGGTCCCTTGGTTCCATAGGTTTGATGTTGTAACAATGGACTCCTTGCTTCTATGAGCTAGCCTGCTTTTTGCAGAGGTGTCTTTGGTTCCAACAAGGCCCCGCTGTGTCTCAGTGCACCCTGTCTTCCATGTGGATCTGGAGCATCACAAAGGCTCCTTGGTTCCACCAGGTCCTGCTGTGTCACAATGGGTCCTGTGGTCCCTGAGGCCCTCCAAAGTCATCATGGAGGCTTGCTTCCATGAGGTTCCATTATGTGCCAGTGGTCATCTTGGTTCCAGGAGTTTCCTTAGTGTCACAATGCTCTCCATGCTTCCATGATTCCCCACAATGTCACAATGCTCTCCATGCTTCCATTAGGCCCTGCTTTGCCACAATGGTCCCCTTGTTTCCATGAGGCCCCGCTGTGTCACAATGGACCTATGGTTCCAGGATGTTGCGTGGTGTCACCGTGCTCTTCTTGAATCCGCCGTGTAACCATGGACCATTGGTTCCATGCGGCCTGGCCGTGTCGCAATGGGCTCCGTGATTCCATGATTCCCCACGGTGTCACAATGGAGCCTTGTTTCTAGGAGGTTCTGTACTGTCACAATTGCCTCCTTGATGCCATCAGCCCCTGCAGTGTCACAATGGCTCCTTGGTTCCATGAGGAACACAATAGCTTGGCATAAGCATTGAGCAACAGCTGCTGAACACACCTGGCAACATCTGCTTGCATCAAAAGAGGGCTTCAAGCTGAGAATGGCACCAGCAGCTTCCATCTGACACAGACACCCAGGGAAAGGACAGGCTGTGCCGGTTTGGACAAATGTGGAGGAAAATATCCTCTGATAGAAGGCAGGTTACACCCAGCCCTCCCCCACCAGCTTCGGGAAAAAAGAATTTTCCTGGGAAGAAAGTGAAAGAGATAAAAACTATTTTTTTAACAAACACACAGGAAAAGGATAACAATGCTAAATATTAAAAGCTCTCGCTGTGCAGAGAAAGCTGGGATAATTTGAGAGTCCTTCCGTGTTTCGGTGGGGTCTCCTGAAACATCCATAGACAGCGAGGCCCGTGCAAAGAAATAGGGAGCCATTCATGAGAGAAGTTTCAGAGCTCTTTCTTCTCCAGCCACATGGGCGGGGCACTGCCAAAGAACTGAGCAATCACGGCACAACCAGGGCCCTCCTGGCACAGGGCAACACAAAATAAGCAGTGCTGAACAGGATTAGGGCACATGTGAGCAGGGAGCAGGGAGACCCCGTGCCCAGGCCATGCCTCTACCCCAGGGTCCCCTCTCCCATGACCTCATGGCAGGGGGGAGGAACCCCAACACTTCCGGAGGTGTAGTCTCTCTCCTCCTCCTTGCAGCTGGCTCATGGGCCCACATTCAGGGCCCCCACCTCAGTAGAAAATTCTCCCAATGTGGTCTGATGTTGAAAGAGTCAAGAAGAGAAGAAGGGAAAAAAAACCCCAAAGTCCCAGGAAAACAAAGTTCAACTCTCCATCTCTCCCCAGAGAAAAGGAGCTGAAAACTGGCTAAAAAGAAACAAAGTTGCTTCCTCTGCTCTTGCTGCAAGCAGGATGCAGAGGAGTGTGTATGTGTGTCCTTGAACAAACGCTCTGAGAAGTTTGTCCGGTTTTTTTCCTCTCCCCCCTCTCAGGCTCAGTTGAAAGGCACAGAAATGCACAAAGTTCACTTCTGGGCATAGAGCAGCAATAGGGGATACACATGATAAAGTCACCCCAAGACACAGGGACAGAGAATTCAGTGGAAAGACTCTGAGAATTCTGCTCCCAGAGAATTCTGCTCACACTGACCCTTGTAGAAAGGGGACATCGTTCCCGGCAGCCTGTACTGAGCATGTGGCTCCTGAGTGGGGTTTGTTGTTTAGGAAACCTGCTCCGGCTTTTCCATTCTTTCCTTCCAAACAGGAAAACTTCTCCTGGGGCTGTGTGCAGGCAGAGCCCTGAGGAGAGCAGGTGGCACATGGTGCGCTGGGCTGGGACAGCCAGCTGCAGAGCTCAAGGGAAGAAGCCCAAAGTGTCACAATGGCTCCTTGCCTTCACATGCAACACCTGGGTCACAATGGTCTCCTTGATTCCATGAGGCCCCACTGTGTCACAATGGCTCCTTGGTTCCATCGGGTTCCGCAGTGTCACCATGGTCTCCTTTGATCCGCACTGTCATCATGGACAATTGGTTCCATGAGGCCCCGCAGTGTCACAATGGTCCCTTGCTTCCATAGGTTTGATGTTGTAACAATGGACTCCTTGCTTCTATGAGCTAGCCTGCTTTTTGCAGAGGTGTCTTTGGTTCCAACAAGGCCCCGCTGTGTCTCAGTGCACCCTGGCTTCCATGTGGATCTGGAGCATCACAAAGGCTCCTTGGTTCCACCAGGTCCTGCTGTGTCACAATGGGTCCTGTGGTCCCTGAGGCCCTCCAAAGTCATCATGGAGGCTTGCTTCCATGAGGTTCCATTATGTGCCAGTGGTCATCTTGGTTCCAGGAGTTTCCTTAGTGTCACAATGCTCTCCATGCTTCCATGATTCCCCACAATGTCACAATGCTCTCCATGCTTCCATTAGGCCCTGCTTTGCCACAATGGTCCCCTTGTTTCCATGAGGCCCCGCTGTGTCACAATGGACCTATGGTTCCATGATGTTGCGTGGTGTCACCGTGCTCTTCTTGAATCCGCAGTGTAACCATGGACCATTGGTTCCATGCGGCCTGGCCGTGTCACAATGGGCTCCGTGATTCCATGATTCCCCACGGTGTCACAATGGAGCCTTGTTTCTAGGAGGTTCTGTACTGTCACAATTGCCTCCTTGATGCCATCAGCCCCTGCAGTGTCACAATGGCTCCTTGGTTCCATGAGGAACACAATAGCTTGGCATAAGCATTGAGCAACAGCTGCTGAACACACCTGGCAACATCTGCTTGCATCAAAAGAGGGCTTCAAGCTGACAATGGCACCAGCAGCTTCCATCTGCAACAGAGACCCAGGAAAGGACAGGCTGTGCCGGTTTGGACAAATGTGGAGGAAAATATCCTCTGATAGAAGGCAGGTTACACCCAGCCCTCCCCCACCAGCTTCGGGAAAAAAGAATTTTCCTGGGAAGAAAGTGAAAGAGATAAAAACTATTTTTTTAACAAACACACAGGAAAAGGATAACAATGCTAAATATTAAAAGCTCTCGCTGTGCAGAGAAAGCTGGGATAATTTGAGAGTCCTTCCGTGTTTCGGTGGGGTCTCCTGAAACATCCATAGACAGCGAGGCCCGTGCAAAGAAATAGGGAGCGATTCTTGAGAGAAGTTTCAGAGCTCTTTCTTCTCCAGCCACATGGGCGGGGCACTGCCAAAGAACTGAGCAGTCACGGCACAACCAGGGCCCTCCTGGCACAGGGCAACACAAAATAAGCAGTGCTGAACAGGATTAGGGCACATGTGAGCAGGGAGCAGGGAGACCCCGTGCCCAGGCCATGCCTCTACCCCAGGGTCCCCTCTCCCATGACCTCATGGCAGGGGGGAGGAACCCCAACACTTCCGGAGGTGTAGTCTCTCTCCTCCTCCTTGCAGCTGGCTCATGGGCCCACATTCAGGGCCCCCACCTCGGGAGAAAATTCTCCCAATGTGGTCTGATGTTGAAAGAGTCAAGAAGAGAAGAAGGGAAAAAAACCCCCAAAGTCCCAGGAAAACAAAGTTCAACTCTCCATCTCCCCCCAGAGAAAAGGAGCTGAAAACTGGCTAAAAAGAAACAAAGTTGCTTCCTCCGCTCTTGCTGCAAGCAGGATGCAGAGGAGTGTGTATGTGTGTCCTTGAACAAACGCTCTGAGAAGTTTGTCCGGTTTTTTTTTCCTCTCCCCCCTCTCAGGCTCAGTTGAAAGGCACAGAAATGCACAAAGTTCACTTCTGGGCATAGAGTAGCAATAGGGGATACACATGATAAAGTCACCCCAAGACACAGGGACAGAGAATTCAGTGGAAAGACTCCGAGAATTCTGCGCCCAGAGATCATTCATTCCTGCTCACCCTGACCCTTGTAGAAAGGGGACATCGTTCCCGGCAGCCTGTACTGAGCATGTGGCTCCTGAGTGGGGTTTGTTGTTTGGGAAACCTGCTCCGGCTTTTCCATTCTTTCCTTCCAAACAGGAAAACTTCTCCTGGGGCTGTGTGCAGGCAGAGCCCTGAGGAGAGCAGGTGGCACATGGTGCGCTGGGCTGGGACAGCCAGCTGCAGAGCTCAAGGGAAGAAGCCCAAAGTGTCACAATGGCTCCTTGCCTTCACATGCAACACCTGGGTCACAATGGTCTCCTTGATTCCATGAGGCCCCACTGTGTCACAATGGCTCCTTGGTTCCATCGGGTTCCGCAGTGTCACCATGGTCTCCTTTGATCCGCACTGTCATCATGGACAATTGGTTCCATGAGGCCCCGCAGTGTCACAATGGTCCCTTGCTTCCATAGGTTTGATGTTGTAACAATGGACTCCTTGCTTCTATGAGCTAGCCTGCTTTTTGCAGAGGTGTCTTTGGTTCCAACAAGGCCCCGCTGTGTCTCAGTGCACCCTGGCTTCCATGTGGATCTGGAGCATCACAAAGGCTCCTTGGTTCCACCAGGTCCTGCTGTGTCACAATGGGTCCTGTGGTCCCTGAGGCCCTCCAAAGTCATCATGGAGGCTTGCTTCCATGAGGTTCCATTATGTGCCAGTGGTCATCTTGGTTCCAGGAGTTTCCTTAGTGTCACAATGCTCTCCATGCTTCCATGATTCCCCACAATGTCACAATGCTCTCCATGCTTCCATTAGGCCCTGCTTTGCCACAATGGTCCCCTTGTTTCCATGAGGCCCCGCTGTGTCACAATGGACCTATGGTTCCAGGATGTTGCGTGGTGTCACCGTGCTCTTCTTGAATCCGCCGTGTAACCATGGACCATTGGTTCCATGCGGCCTGGCCGTGTCGCAATGGGCTCCGTGATTCCATGATTCCCCACGGTGTCACAATGGAGCCTTGTTTCTAGGAGGTTCTGTACTGTCACAATTGCCTCCTTGATGCCATCAGCCCCTGCAGTGTCACAATGGCTCCTTGGTTCCATGAGGAACACAATAGCTTGGCATAAGCATTGAGCAACAGCTGCTGAACACACCTGGCAACATCTGCTTGCATCAAAAGAGGGCTTCAAGCTGAGAATGGCACCAGCAGCTTCCATCTGACACAGACACCCAGGGAAAGGACAGGCTGTGCCGGTTTGGACAAATGTGGAGGAAAATATCCTCTGATAGAAGGCAGGTTACACCCAGCCCTCCCCCACCAGCTTCGGGAAAAAAGAATTTTCCTGGGAAGAAAGTGAAAGAGATAAAAACTATTTTTTTAACAAACACACAGGAAAAGGATAACAATGCTAAATATTAAAAGCTCTCGCTGTGCAGAGAAAGCTGGGATAATTTGAGAGTCCTTCCGTGTTTCGGTGGGGTCTCCTGAAACATCCATAGACAGCGAGGCCCGTGCAAAGAAATAGGGAGCCATTCATGAGAGAAGTTTCAGAGCTCTTTCTTCTCCAGCCACATGGGCGGGGCACTGCCAAAGAACTGAGCAATCACGGCACAACCAGGGCCCTCCTGGCACAGGGCAACACAAAATAAGCAGTGCTGAACAGGATTAGGGCACATGTGAGCAGGGAGCAGGGAGACCCCGTGCCCAGGCCATGCCTCTACCCCAGGGTCCCCTCTCCCATGACCTCATGGCAGGGGGGAGGAACCCCAACACTTCCGGAGGTGTAGTCTCTCTCCTCCTCCTTGCAGCTGGCTCATGGGCCCACATTCAGGGCCCCCACCTCGGGAGAAAATTCTCCCAATGTGGTCTGATGTTGAAAGAGTCAAGAAGAGAAGAAGGGAAAAAAAACCCCAAAGTCCCAGGAAAACAAAGTTCAACTCTCCATCTCTCCCCAGAGAAAAGGAGCTGAAAACTGGCTAAAAAGAAACAAAGTTGCTTCCTCTGCTCTTGCTGCAAGCAGGATGCAGAGGAGTGTGTATGTGTGTCCTTGAACAAACGCTCTGAGAAGTTTGTCCGGTTTTTTTCCTCTCCCCCCTCTCAGGCTCAGTTGAAAGGCACAGAAATGCACAAAGTTCACTTCTGGGCATAGAGCAGCAATAGGGGATACACATGATAAAGTCACCCCAAGACACAGGGACAGAGAATTCAGTGGAAAGACTCTGAGAATTCTGCTCCCAGAGAATTCTGCTCACCCTGACCCTTGTAGAAAGGGGACATCGTTCCCGGCAGCCTGTACTGAGCATGTGGCTCCTGAGTGGGGTTTGTTGTTTAGGAAACCTGCTCCGGCTTTTCCATTCTTTCCTTCCAAACAGGAAAACTTCTCCTGGGGCTGTGTGCAGGCAGAGCCCTGAGGAGAGCAGGTGGCACATGGTGCGCTGGGCTGGGACAGCCAGCTGCAGAGCTCAAGGGAAGAAGCCCAAAGTGTCACAATGGCTCCTTGCCTTCACATGCAACACCTGGGTCACAATGGTCTCCTTGATTCCATGAGGCCCCACTGTGTCACAATGGCTCCTTGGTTCCATCGGGTTCCGCAGTGTCACCATGGTCTCCTTTGATCCGCACTGTCATCATGGACAATTGGTTCCATGAGGCCCCGCAGTGTCACAATGGTCCCTTGCTTCCATAGGTTTGATGTTGTAACAATGGACTCCTTGCTTCTATGAGCTAGCCTGCTTTTTGCAGAGGTGTCTTTGGTTCCAACAAGGCCCCGCTGTGTCTCAGTGCACCCTGGCTTCCATGTGGATCTGGAGCATCACAAAGGCTCCTTGGTTCCACCAGGTCCTGCTGTGTCACAATGGGTCCTGTGGTCCCTGAGGCCCTCCAAAGTCATCATGGAGGCTTGCTTCCATGAGGTTCCATTATGTGCCAGTGGTCATCTTGGTTCCAGGAGTTTCCTTAGTGTCACAATGCTCTCCATGCTTCCATGATTCCCCACAATGTCACAATGCTCTCCATGCTTCCATTAGGCCCTGCTTTGCCACAATGGTCCCCTTGTTTCCATGAGGCCCCGCTGTGTCACAATGGACCTATGGTTCCATGATGTTGCGTGGTGTCACCGTGCTCTTCTTGAATCCGCAGTGTAACCATGGACCATTGGTTCCATGCGGCCTGGCCGTGTCACAATGGGCTCCGTGATTCCATGATTCCCCACGGTGTCACAATGGAGCCTTGTTTCTAGGAGGTTCTGTACTGTCACAATTGCCTCCTTGATGCCATCAGCCCCTGCAGTGTCACAATGGCTCCTTGGTTCCATGAGGAACACAATAGCTTGGCATAAGCATTGAGCAACAGCTGCTGAACACACCTGGCAACATCTGCTTGCATCAAAAGAGGGCTTCAAGCTGAGAATGGCACCAGCAGCTTCCATCTGCAACAGAGACCCAGGAAAGGACAGGCTGTGCCGGTTTGGACAAATGTGGAGGAAAATATCCTCTGATAGAAGGCAGGTTACACCCAGCCCTCCCCCACCAGCTTCGGGAAAAAAGAATTTTCCTGGGAAGAAAGTGAAAGAGATAAAAACTATTTTTTTAACAAACACACAGGAAAAGGATAACAATGCTAAATATTAAAAGCTCTCGCTGTGCAGAGAAAGCTGGGATAATTTGAGAGTCCTTCCGTGTTTCGGTGGGGTCTCCTGAAACATCCATAGACAGCGAGGCCCGTGCAAAGAAATAGGGAGCGATTCTTGAGAGAAGTTTCAGAGCTCTTTCTTCTCCAGCCACATGGGCGGGGCACTGCCAAAGAACTGAGCAGTCACGGCACAACCAGGGCCCTCCTGGCACAGGGCAACACAAAATAAGCAGTGCTGAACAGGATTAGGGCACATGTGAGCAGGGAGCAGGGAGACCCCGTGCCCAGGCCATGCCTCTACCCCAGGGTCCCCTCTCCCATGACCTCATGGCAGGGGGGAGGAACCCCAACACTTCCGGAGGTGTAGTCTCTCTCCTCCTCCTTGCAGCTGGCTCATGGGCCCACATTCAGGGCCCCCACCTCGGGAGAAAATTCTCCCAATGTGGTCTGATGTTGAAAGAGTCAAGAAGAGAAGAAGGGAAAAAAACCCCCAAAGTCCCAGGAAAACAAAGTTCAACTCTCCATCTCCCCCCAGAGAAAAGGAGCTGAAAACTGGCTAAAAAGAAACAAAGTTGCTTCCTCCGCTCTTGCTGCAAGCAGGATGCAGAGGAGTGTGTATGTGTGTCCTTGAACAAACGCTCTGAGAAGTTTGTCCGGTTTTTTTTTCCTCTCCCCCCTCTCAGGCTCAGTTGAAAGGCACAGAAATGCACAAAGTTCACTTCTGGGCATAGAGTAGCAATAGGGGATACACATGATAAAGTCACCCCAAGACACAGGGACAGAGAATTCAGTGGAAAGACTCCGAGAATTCTGCTCCCAGAGATCATTCATTCCTGCTCACCCTGACCCTTGTAGAAAGGGGACATCGTTCCCGGCAGCCTGTACTGAGCATGTGGCTCCTGAGTGGGGTTTGTTGTTTGGGAAACCTGCTCCGGCTTTTCCATTCTTTCCTTCCAAACAGGAAAACTTCTCCTGGGGCTGTGTGCAGGCAGAGCCCTGAGGAGAGCAGGTGGCACATGGTGCGCTGGGCTGGGACAGCCAGCTGCAGAGCTCAAGGGAAGAAGCCCAAAGTGTCACAATGGCTCCTTGCCTTCACATGCAACACCTGGGTCACAATGGTCTCCTTGATTCCATGAGGCCCCACTGTGTCACAATGGCTCCTTGGTTCCATCGGGTTCCGCAGTGTCACCATGGTCTCCTTTGATCCGCACTGTCATCATGGACAATTGGTTCCATGAGGCCCCGCAGTGTCACAATGGTCCCTTGCTTCCATAGGTTTGATGTTGTAACAATGGACTCCTTGCTTCTATGAGCTAGCCTGCTTTTTGCAGAGGTGTCTTTGGTTCCAACAAGGCCCCGCTGTGTCTCAGTGCACCCTGGCTTCCATGTGGATCTGGAGCATCACAAAGGCTCCTTGGTTCCACCAGGTCCTGCTGTGTCACAATGGGTCCTGTGGTCCCTGAGGCCCTCCAAAGTCATCATGGAGGCTTGCTTCCATGAGGTTCCATTATGTGCCAGTGCTCATCTTGGTTCCAGGAGTTTCCTTAGTGTCACAATGCTCTCCATGCTTCCATGATTCCCCACAATGTCACAATGCTCTCCATGCTTCCATTAGGCCCTGCTTTGCCACAATGGTCCCCTTGTTTCCATGAGACCCCGCTGTGTCACAATGGACCTATGGTTCCGTGATGTTGCGTGGTGTCACCGTGCTCTTCTTGAATCCGCCGTGTAACCATTGACCATTGGTTCCATGCGGCCTGGCCGTGTCACAATGGGCTCCGTGATTCCATGATTCCCCACGGTGTCACAATGGAGCCTTGTTTCTAAGAGGTTCTGTACTGTCACAATTGCCTCCTTGATGCCATCAGCCCCTGCAGTGTCACAATGGCTCCTTGGTTCCATGAGGAACACAATAGCTTGGCATAAGCATTGAGCAACAGCTGCTGAACACACCTGGCAACATCTGCTTGCATCAAAAGAGGGCTTCAAGCTGACAATGGCACCAGCAGCTTCCATCTGCAACAGACACCCAGGGAAAGGACAGGCTGTGCCGGTTTGGACAAATGTGGAGGAAAATATCCTCTGATAGAAGGCAGGTTACACCCAGCCCTCCCCCACCACGTTTTTGGAAAAAAGAACTTTCCTGGGAAGAAAGTGAAAGAGATAAAAACTATTTTTTTAACAAACACACAGGAAAAGGATTACAATGCTAAATATTAAAAGCTCTCGCTGTGCAGAGAAAGCTGGGATAATTTGAGAGTCCTTCCGTGTTTCGGTGGGGTCTCCTGAAACATCCATAGACAGCGAGGCCCGTGCAAAGAAATAGGGAGCCATTCATGAGAGAAGTTTCAGAGCTCTTTCTTCTCCAGCCACATGGGCGGGGCACTGCCAAAGAACTGAGCAATCATGGCACAACCAGGGCCCTCCTGGCACAGGGCAACACAAAATAAGCAGTGCTGAACAGGATTAGGGCACATGTGAGCAGGGAGCAGGGAGACCCCGTGCCCAGGCCATGCCTCTACCCCAGGGTCCCCTCTCCCATGACCTCATGGCAGGGGGGAGGAACCCCAACACTTCCGGAGGTGTAGTCTCTCTCCTCCTCCTTGCAGCTGGCTCATGGGCCCACATTCAGGGCCCCCACCTCGGGAGAAAATTCTCCCAATGTGCTCTGATGTTGAAAGAGTCAAGAAGAGAAGAAGGGAAAAAAACCCCCAAAGTCCCAGGAAAACAAAGTTCAACTCTCCATCTCTCCCCAGAGAAAAGGAGCTGAAAACTGGCTAAAAAGAAACAAAGTTGCTTCCTCTGCTCTTGCTGCAAGCAGGATGCAGAGGAGTGTGTATGTGTGTCCTTGAACAAACGCTCTGAGAAGTTTGTCCGGTTTTTTTCCTCTCCCCCCTCTCAGGCTCAGTTGAAAGGCACAGAAATGCACAAAGTTCACTTCTGGGCATAGAGCAGCAATAGGGGATACACATGATAAAGTCACCCCAAGACACAGGGACAGAGAATTCAGTGGAAAGACTCCGAGAATTCTGCTCCCAGAGAATTCTGCTCACACTGACCCTTGTAGAAAGGGGACATCGTTCCCGGCAGCCTGTACTGAGCATGTGGCTCCTGAGTGGGGTTTGTTGTTTAGGAAACCTGCTCCGGCTTTTCCATTCTTTCCTTCCAAACAGAAAAACTTCTCCTGGGGCTGTGTGCAGGCAGAGCCCTGAGGAGAGCAGGTGGCACATGGTGCGCTGGGCTGGGACAGCCAGCTGCAGAGCTCAAGGGAAGAAGCCCAAAGTGTCACAATGGCTCCTTGCCTTCACATGCAACACCTGGGTCACAATGGTCTCCTTGATTCCATGAGGCCCCACTGTGTCACAATGGCTCCTTGGTTCCATCGGGTTCCGCAGTGTCACCATGGTCTCCTTTGATCCGCACTGTCATCATGGACAATTGGTTCCATGAGGCCCCGCAGTGTCACAATGGTCCCTTGCTTCCATAGGTTTGATGTTGTAACAATGGACTCCTTGCTTCTATGAGCTAGCCTGCTTTTTGCAGAGGTGTCTTTGGTTCCAACAAGGCCCCGCTGTGTCTCAGTGCACCCTGTCTTCCATGTGGATCTGGAGCATCACAAAGGCTCCTTGGTTCCACCAGGTCCTGCTGTGTCACAATGGGTCCTGTGGTCCCTGAGGCCCTCCAAAGTCATCATGGAGGTTTGGTTCCATGAGGTTCCATTATGTGCCAGTGGTCATCTTGGTTCCAGGAGTTTCCTTAGTGTCACAATGCTCTCCATGCTTCCATGATTCCCCACAATGTCACAATGCTCTCCATGCTTCCATTAGGCCCTGCTTTGCCACAATGGTCCCCTTGTTTCCATGAGGCCCCGCTGTGTCACAATGGACCTATGGTTCCATGATGTTGCGTGGTGTCACCGTGCTCTTCTTGAATCCGCAGTGTAACCATGGACCATTGGTTCCATGCGGCCTGGCCGTGTCACAATGGGCTCCGTGATTCCATGATTCCCCACGGTGTCACAATGGAGCCTTGTTTCTAGGAGGTTCTGTACTGTCACAATTGCCTCCTTGATGCCATCAGCCCCTGCAGTGTCACAATGGCTCCTTGGTTCCATGAGGAACACAATAGCTTGGCATAAGCATTGAGCAACAGCTGCTGAACACACCTGGCAACATCTGCTTGCATCAAAAGAGGGCTTCAAGCTGACAATGGCACCAGCAGCTTCCATCTGCAACAGAGACCCAGGAAAGGACAGGCTGTGCCGGTTTGGACAAATGTGGAGGAAAATATCCTCTGATAGAAGGCAGGTTACACCCAGCCCTCCCCCACCAGCTTCGGGAAAAAAGAATTTTCCTGGGAAGAAAGTGAAAGAGATAAAAACTATTTTTTTAACAAACACACAGGAAAAGGATAACAATGCTAAATATTAAAAGCTCTCGCTGTGCAGAGAAAGCTGGGATAATTTGAGAGTCCTTCCGTGTTTCGGTGGGGTCTCCTGAAACATCCATAGACAGCGAGGCCCGTGCAAAGAAATAGGGAGCCATTCTTGAGAGAAGTTTCAGAGCTCTTTCTTCTCCAGCCACATGGGCGGGGCACTGCCAAAGAACTGAGCAGCCACGGCACAACCAGGGCCCTCCTGGCACAGGGCAACACAAAATAAGCAGTGCTGAACAGGATTAGGGCACATGTCAGCAGGGAGCAGGGAGACCCCGTGCCCAGGCCATGCCTCTACCCCAGGGTCCCCTCTCCCATGACCTCATGGCAGGGGGGAGGAACCCCAACACTTCCGGAGGTGTAGTCTCTCTCCTCCTCCTTGCAGCTGGCTCATGGGCCCACATTCAGGGCCCCCACCTCGGGAGAAAATTCTCCCAATGTGCTCTGATGTTGAAAGAGTCAAGAAGAGAAGAAGGGAAAAAAACCCCCAAAGTCCCAGGAAAACAAAGTTCAACTCTCCATCTCCCCCCAGAGAAAAGGAGCTGAAAACTGGCTAAAAAGAAACAAAGTTGCTTCCTCCGCTCTTGCTGCAAGCAGGATGCAGAGGAGTGTGTATGTGTGTCCTTGAACAAACGCTCTGAGAAGTTTGTCCGGTTTTTTTTTCCTCTCCCCCCTCTCAGGCTCAGTTGAAAGGCACAGAAATGCACAAAGTTCACTTCTGGGCATAGAGTAGCAATAGGGGATACACATGATAAAGTCACCCCAAGACACAGGGACAGAGAATTCAGTGGAAAGACTCCGAGAATTCTGCTCCCAGAGATCATTCATTCCTGCTCACCCTGACCCTTGTAGAAAGGGGACATCGTTCCCGGCAGCCTGTACTGAGCATGTGGCTCCTGAGTGGGGTTTGTTGTTTGGGAAACCTGCTCCGGCTTTTCCATTCTTTCCTTCCAAACAGGAAAACTTCTCCTGGGGCTGTGTGCAGGCAGAGCCCTGAGGAGAGCAGGTGGCACATGGTGCGCTGGGCTGGGACAGCCAGCTGCAGAGCTCAAGGGAAGAAGCCCAAAGTGTCACAATGGCTCCTTGCCTTCACATGCAACACCTGGGTCACAATGGTCTCCTTGATTCCATGAGGCCCCACTGTGTCACAATGGCTCCTTGGTTCCATCGGGTTCCGCAGTGTCACCATGGTCTCCTTTGATCCGCACTGTCATCATGGACAATTGGTTCCATGAGGCCCCGCAGTGTCACAATGGTCCCTTGCTTCCATAGGTTTGATGTTGTAACAATGGACTCCTTGCTTCTATGAGCTAGCCTGCTTTTTGCAGAGGTGTCTTTGGTTCCAACAAGGCCCCGCTGTGTCTCAGTGCACCCTGGCTTCCATGTGGATCTGGAGCATCACAAAGGCTCCTTGGTTCCACCAGGTCCTGCTGTGTCACAATGGGTCCTGTGGTCCCTGAGGCCCTCCAAAGTCATCATGGAGGCTTGCTTCCATGAGGTTCCATTATGTGCCAGTGGTCATCTTGGTTCCAGGAGTTTCCTTAGTGTCACAATGCTCTCCATGCTTCCATGATTCCCCACAATGTCACAATGCTCTCCATGCTTCCATTAGGCCCTGCTTTGCCACAATGGTCCCCTTGTTTCCATGAGGCCCCGCTGTGTCACAATGGACCTATGGTTCCATGATGTTGCGTGGTGTCACCGTGCTCTTCTTGAATCCGCAGTGTAACCATGGACCATTGGTTCCATGCGGCCTGGCCGTGTCACAATGGGCTCCGTGATTCCATGATTCCCCACGGTGTCACAATGGAGCCTTGTTTCTAGGAGGTTCTGTACTGTCACAATTGCCTCCTTGATGCCATCAGCCCCTGCAGTGTCACAATGGCTCCTTGGTTCCATGAGGAACACAATAGCTTGGCATAAGCATTGAGCAACAGCTGCTGAACACACCTGGCAACATCTGCTTGCATCAAAAGAGGGCTTCAAGCTGACAATGGCACCAGCAGCTTCCATCTGCAACAGAGACCCAGGGAAAGGACAGGCTGTGCCGGTTTGGACAAATGTGGAGGAAAATATCCTCTGATAGAAGGCAGGTTACACCCAGCCCTCCCCCACCAGCTTCGGGAAAAAAGAATTTTCCTGGGAAGAAAGTGAAAGAGATAAAAACTATTTTTTTAACAAACACCCAGGAAAAGGAGAACAATGCTAAATATTAAAAGCTCTCGCTGTGCAGAGAAAGCTGGGATAATTTGAGAGTCCTTCCGTGTTTCGGTGGGGTCTCCTGAAACATCCATAGACAGCGAGGCCCGTGCAAAGAAATAGGGAGCCATTCATGAGAGAAGTTTCAGAGCTCTTTCTTCTCCAGCCACATGGGCGGGGCACTGCCAAAGAACTGAGCAATCACGGCACAACCAGGGCCCTCCTGGCACAGGGCAACACAAAATAAGCAGTGCTGAACAGGATTAGGGCACATGTGAGCAGGGAGCAGGGAGACCCCGTGCCCAGGCCATGCCTCTACCCCAGGGTCCCCTCTCCCATGACCTCATGGAAGGGGGGAGGAACCCCAACACTTCCGGAGGTGTAGTCTCTCTCCTCCTCCTTGCAGCTGGCTCATGGGCCCACATTCAGGGCCCCCACCTCGGGAGAAAATTCTCCCAATGTGCTCTGATGTTGAAAGAGTCAAGAAGAGAAGAAGGGAAAAAAACCCCCAAAGTCCCAGGAAAACAAAGTTCAACTCTCCATCTCTCCCCAGAGAAAAGGAGCTGAAAACTGGCTAAAAAGAAACAAAGTTGCTTCCTCTGCTCTTGCTGCAAGCAGGATGCAGAGGAGTGTGTATGTGTGTCCTTGAACAAACGCTCTGAGAAGTTTGTCCGGTTTTTTTCCTCTCCCCCCTCTCAGGCTCAGTTGAAAGGCACAGAAATGCACAAAGTTCACTTCTGGGCATAGAGCAGCAATAGGGGATACACATGATAAAGTCACCCCAAGACACAGGGACAGAGAATTCAGTGGAAAGACTCTGAGAATTCTGCTCCCAGAGAATTCTGCTCACCCTGACCCTTGTAGAAAGGGGACATCGTTCCCGGCAGCCTGTACTGAGCATGTGGCTCCTGAGTGGGGTTTGTTGTTTGGGAAACCTGCTCCGGCTTTTCCATTCTTTCCTTGCAAACAGGAAAACTTCTCCTGGGGCTGTGTGCAGGCAGAGCCCTGAGGAGAGCAGGTGGCACATGGTGCGCTGGGCTGGGACAGCCAGCTGCAGAGCTCAAGGGAAGAAGCCCAAAGTGTCACAATGGCTCCTTGCCTTCACATGCAACACCTGGGTCACAATGGTCTCCTTGATTCCATGAGGCCCCACTGTGTCACAATGGCTCCTTGGTTCCATCGGGTTCCGCAGTGTCACCATGGTCTCCTTTGATCCGCACTGTCATCATGGACAATTGGTTCCATGAGGCCCCGCAGTGTCACAATGGTCCCTTGCTTCCATAGGTTTGATGTTGTAACAATGGACTCCTTGCTTCTATGAGCTAGCCTGCTTTTTGCAGAGGTGTCTTTGGTTCCAACAAGGCCCCGCTGTGTCTCAGTGCACCCTGGCTTCCATGTGGATCTGGAGCATCACAAAGGCTCCTTGGTTCCACCAGGTCCTGCTGTGTCACAATGGGTCCTGTGGTCCCTGAGGCCCTCCAAAGTCATCATGGAGGCTTGCTTCCATGAGGTTCCATTATGTGCCAGTGGTCATCTTGGTTCCAGGAGTTTCCTTAGTGTCACAATGCTCTCCATGCTTCCATGATTCCCCACAATGTCACAATGCTCTCCATGCTTCCATTAGGCCCTGCTTTGCCACAATGGTCCCCTTGTTTCCATGAGGCCCCGCTGTGTCACAATGGACCTATGGTTCCATGATGTTGCGTGGTGTCACCGTGCTCTTCTTGAATCCGCCGTGTAACCATGGACCATTGGTTCCATGCGGCCTGGCCGTGTCACAATGGGCTCCGTGATTCCATGATTCCCCACGGTGTCACAATGGAGCCTTGTTTCTAGGAGGTTCTGTACTGTCACAATTGCCTCCTTGATGCCATCAGCCCCTGCAGTGTCACAATGGCTCCTTGGTTCCATGAGGAACACAATAGCTTGGCATAAGCATTGAGAAACAGCTGCTGAACACACCTGGCAACATCTGCTTGCATCAAAAGAGGGCTTCAAGCTGAGAATGGCACCAGCAGCTTCCATCTGACACAGACACCCAGGGAAAGGACAGGCTGTGCCGGTTTGGACAAATGTGGAGGAAAATATCCTCTGATAGAAGGCAGGTTACACCCAGCCCTCCCCCACCAGCTTCGGGAAAAAAGAATTTTCCTGGGAAGAAAGTGAAAGAGATAAAAACTATTTTTTTAACAAACACCCAGGAAAAGGAGAACAATGCTAAATATTAAAAGCTCTCGCTGTGCAGAGAAAGCTGGGATAATTTGAGAGTCCTTCCGTGTTTCGGTGGGGTCTCCTGAAACATCCATAGACAGCGAGGCCCGTGCAAAGAAATAGGGAGCCATTCATGAGAGAAGTTTCAGAGCTCTTTCTTCTCCAGCCACATGGGCGGGGCACTGCCAAAGAACTGAGCAATCACGGCACAACCAGGGCCCTCCTGGCACAGGGCAACACAAAATAAGCAGTGCTGAACAGGATTAGGGCACATGTGAGCAGGGAGCAGGGAGACCCCGTGCCCAGGCCATGCCTCTACCCCAGGGTCCCCTCTCCCATGACCTCATGGCAGGGGGGAGGAACCCCAACACTTCCGGAGGTGTAGTCTCTCTCCTCCTCCTTGCAGCTGGCTCATGGGCCCACATTCAGGGCCCCCACCTCAGTAGAAAATTCTCCCAATGTGGTCTGATGTTGAAAGAGTCAAGAAGAGAAGAAGGGAAAAAAAACCCCAAAGTCCCAGGAAAACAAAGTTCAACTCTCCATCTCTCCCCAGAGAAAAGGAGCTGAAAACTGGCTAAAAAGAAACAAAGTTGCTTCCTCTGCTCTTGCTGCAAGCAGGATGCAGAGGAGTGTGTATGTGTGTCCTTGAACAAACGCTCTGAGAAGTTTGTCCGGTTTTTTTCCTCTCCCCCCTCTCAGGCTCAGTTGAAAGGCACAGAAATGCACAAAGTTCACTTCTGGGCATAGAGCAGCAATAGGGGATACACATGATAAAGTCACCCCAAGACACAGGGACAGAGAATTCAGTGGAAAGACTCCGAGAATTCTGCTCCCAGAGATCATTCATTCCTGCTCACCCTGACCCTTGTAGAAAGGGGACATCGTTCCCGGCAGCCTGTACTGAGCATGTGGCTCCTGAGTGGGGTTTGTTGTTTGGGAAACCTGCTCCGGCTTTTCCATTCTTTCCTTCCAAACAGGAAAACTTCTCCTGGGGCTGTGTGCAGGCAGAGCCCTGAGGAGAGCAGGTGGCACATGGTGCGCTGGGCTGGGACAGCCAGCTGCAGAGCTCAAGGGAAGAAGCCCAAAGTGTCACAATGGCTCCTTGCCTTCACATGCAACACCTGGGTCACAATGGTCTCCTTGATTCCATGAGGCCCCACTGTGTCACAATGGCTCCTTGGTTCCATCGGGTTCCGCAGTGTCACCATGGTCTCCTTTGATCCGCACTGTCATCATGGACAATTGGTTCCATGAGGCCCCGCAGTGTCACAATGGTCCCTTGCTTCCATAGGTTTGATGTTGTAACAATGGACTCCTTGCTTCTATGAGCTAGCCTGCTTTTTGCAGAGGTGTCTTTGGTTCCAACAAGGCCCCGCTGTGTCTCAGTGCACCCTGGCTTCCATGTGGATCTGGAGCATCACAAAGGCTCCTTGGTTCCACCAGGTCCTGCTGTGTCACAATGGGTCCTGTGGTCCCTGAGGCCCTCCAAAGTCATCATGGAGGCTTGCTTCCATGAGGTTCCATTATGTGCCAGTGGTCATCTTGGTTCCAGGAGTTTCCTTAGTGTCACAATGCTCTCCATGCTTCCATGATTCCCCACAATGTCACAATGCTCTCCATGCTTCCATTAGGCCCTGCTTTGCCACAATGGTCCCCTTGTTTCCATGAGGCCCCGCTGTGTCACAATGGACCTATGGTTCCAGGATGTTGCGTGGTGTCACCGTGCTCTTCTTGAATCCGCCGTGTAACCATGGACCATTGGTTCCATGCGGCCTGGCCGTGTCACAATGGGCTCCGTGATTCCATGATTCCCCACGGTGTCACAATGGAGCCTTGTTTCTAGGAGGTTCTGTACTGTCACAATTGCCTCCTTGATGCCATCAGCCCCTGCAGTGTCACAATGGCTCCTTGGTTCCATGAGGAACACAATAGCTTGGCATAAGCATTGAGCAACAGCTGCTGAACACACCTGGCAACATCTGCTTGCATCAAAAGAGGGCTTCAAGCTGAGAATGGCACCAGCAGCTTCCATCTGACACAGACACCCAGGGAAAGGACAGGCTGTGCCGGTTTGGACAAATGTGGAGGAAAATATCCTCTGATAGAAGGCAGGTTACACCCAGCCCTCCCCCACCAGCTTCGGGAAAAAAGAATTTTCCTGGGAAGAAAGTGAAAGAGATAAAAACTATTTTTTTAACAAACACACAGGAAAAGGATAACAATGCTAAATATTAAAAGCTCTCGCTGTGCAGAGAAAGCTGGGATAATTTGAGAGTCCTTCCGTGTTTCGGTGGGGTCTCCTGAAACATCCATAGACAGCGAGGCCCGTGCAAAGAAATAGGGAGCCATTCATGAGAGAAGTTTCAGAGCTCTTTCTTCTCCAGCCACATGGGCGGGGCACTGCCAAAGAACTGAGCAATCACGGCACAACCAGGGCCCTCCTGGCACAGGGCAACACAAAATAAGCAGTGCTGAACAGGATTAGGGCACATGTGAGCAGGGAGCAGGGAGACCCCGTGCCCAGGCCATGCCTCTACCCCAGGGTCCCCTCTCCCATGACCTCATGGCAGGGGGGAGGAACCCCAACACTTCCGGAGGTGTAGTCTCTCTCCTCCTCCTTGCAGCTGGCTCATGGGCCCACATTCAGGGCCCCCACCTCGGGAGAAAATTCTCCCAATGTGGTCTGATGTTGAAAGAGTCAAGAAGAGAAGAAGGGAAAAAAAACCCCAAAGTCCCAGGAAAACAAAGTTCAACTCTCCATCTCTCCCCAGAGAAAAGGAGCTGAAAACTGGCTAAAAAGAAACAAAGTTGCTTCCTCTGCTCTTGCTGCAAGCAGGATGCAGAGGAGTGTGTATGTGTGTCCTTGAACAAACGCTCTGAGAAGTTTGTCCGGTTTTTTTTCCTCTCCCCCCTCTCAGGCTCAGTTGAAAGGCACAGAAATGCACAAAGTTCACTTCTGGGCATAGAGCAGCAATAGGGGATACACATGATAAAGTCACCCCAAGACACAGGGACAGAGAATTCAGTGGAAAGACTCCGAGAATTCTGCTCCCAGAGATCATTCATTCCTGCTCACCCTGACCCTTGTAGAAAGGGGACATCGTTCCCGGCAGCCTGTACTGAGCATGTGGCTCCTGAGTGGGGTTTGTTGTTTGGGAAACCTGCTCCGGCTTTTCCATTCTTTCCTTCCAAACAGGAAAACTTCTCCTGGGGCTGTGTGCAGGCAGAGCCCTGAGGAGAGCAGGTGGCACATGGTGCGCTGGGCTGGGACAGCCAGCTGCAGAGCTCAAGGGAAGAAGCCCAAAGTGTCACAATGGCTCCTTGCCTTCACATGCAACACCTGGGTCACAATGGTCTCCTTGATTCCATGAGGCCCCACTGTGTCACAATGGCTCCTTGGTTCCATCGGGTTCCGCAGTGTCACCATGGTCTCCTTTGATCCGCACTGTCATCATGGACAATTGGTTCCATGAGGCCCCGCAGTGTCACAATGGTCCCTTGGTTCCATAGGTTTGATGTTGTAACAATGGACTCCTTGCTTCTATGAGCTAGCCTGCTTTTTGCAGAGGTGTCTTTGGTTCCAACAAGGCCCCGCTGTGTCTCAGTGCACCCTGGCTTCCATGTGGATCTGGAGCATCACAAAGGCTCCTTGGTTCCACCAGGTCCTGCTGTGTCACAATGGGTCCTGTGGTCCCTGAGGCCCTCCAAAGTCATCATGGAGGCTTGCTTCCATGAGGTTCCATTATGTGCCAGTGGTCATCTTGGTTCCAGGAGTTTCCTTAGTGTCACAATGCTCTCCATGCTTCCATGATTCCCCACAATGTCACAATGCTCTCCATGCTTCCATTAGGCCCTGCTTTGCCACAATGGTCCCCTTGTTTCCATGAGGCCCCGCTGTGTCACAATGGACCTATGGTTCCAGGATGTTGCGTGGTGTCACCGTGCTCTTCTTGAATCCGCCGTGTAACCATGGACCATTGGTTCCATGCGGCCTGGCCGTGTCGCAATGGGCTCCGTGATTCCATGATTCCCCACGGTGTCACAATGGAGCCTTGTTTCTAGGAGGTTCTGTACTGTCACAATTGCCTCCTTGATGCCATCAGCCCCTGCAGTGTCACAATGGCTCCTTGGTTCCATGAGGAACACAATAGCTTGGCATAAGCATTGAGCAACAGCTGCTGAACACACCTGGCAACATCTGCTTGCATCAAAAGAGGGCTTCAAGCTGAGAATGGCACCAGCAGCTTCCATCTGACACAGACACCCAGGGAAAGGACAGGCTGTGCCGGTTTGGACAAATGTGGAGGAAAATATCCTCTGATAGAAGGCAGGTTACACCCAGCCCTCCCCCACCAGCTTCGGGAAAAAAGAATTTTCCTGGGAAGAAAGTGAAAGAGATAAAAACTATTTTTTTAACAAACACCCAGGAAAAGGATAACAATGCTAAATATTAAAAGCTCTCGCTGTGCAGAGAAAGCTGGGATAATTTGAGAGTCCTTCCGTGTTTCGGTGGGGTCTCCTGAAACATCCATAGACAGCGAGGCCCGTGCAAAGAAATAGGGAGCCATTCATGAGAGAAGTTTCAGAGCTCTTTCTTCTCCAGCCACATGGGCGGGGCACTGCCAAAGAACTGAGCAATCACGGCACAACCAGGGCCCTCCTGGCACAGGGCAACACAAAATAAGCAGTGCTGAACAGGATTAGGGCACATGTGAGCAGGGAGCAGGGAGACCCCGTGCCCAGGCCATGCCTCTACCCCAGGGTCCCCTCTCCCATGACCTCATGGAAGGGGGGAGGAACCCCAACACTTCCGGAGGTGTAGTCTCTCTCCTCCTCCTTGCAGCTGGCTCATGGGCCCACATTCAGGGCCCCCACCTCGGGAGAAAATTCTCCCAATGTGCTCTGATGTTGAAAGAGTCAAGAAGAGAAGAAGGGAAAAAAACCCCCAAAGTCCCAGGAAAACAAAGTTCAACTCTCCATCTCTCCCCAGAGAAAAGGAGCTGAAAACTGGCTAAAAAGAAACAAAGTTGCTTCCTCTGCTCTTGCTGCAAGCAGGATGCAGAGGAGTGTGTATGTGTGTCCTTGAACAAACGCTCTGAGAAGTTTGTCCGGTTTTTTTCCTCTCCCCCCTCTCAGGCTCAGTTGAAAGGCACAGAAATGCACAAAGTTCACTTCTGGGCATAGAGCAGCAATAGGGGATACACATGATAAAGTCACCCCAAGACACAGGGACAGAGAATTCAGTGGAAAGACTCTGAGAATTCTGCTCCCAGAGAATTCTGCTCACCCTGACCCTTGTAGAAAGGGGACATCGTTCCCGGCAGCCTGTACTGAGCATGTGGCTCCTGAGTGGGGTTTGTTGTTTGGGAAACCTGCTCCGGCTTTTCCATTCTTTCCTTGCAAACAGGAAAACTTCTCCTGGGGCTGTGTGCAGGCAGAGCCCTGAGGAGAGCAGGTGGCACATGGTGCGCTGGGCTGGGACAGCCAGCTGCAGAGCTCAAGGGAAGAAGCCCAAAGTGTCACAATGGCTCCTTGCCTTCACATGCAACACCTGGGTCACAATGGTCTCCTTGATTCCATGAGGCCCCACTGTGTCACAATGGCTCCTTGGTTCCATCGGGTTCCGCAGTGTCACCATGGTCTCCTTTGATCCGCACTGTCATCATGGACAATTGGTTCCATGAGGCCCCGCAGTGTCACAATGGTCCCTTGCTTCCATAGGTTTGATGTTGTAACAATGGACTCCTTGCTTCTATGAGCTAGCCTGCTTTTTGCAGAGGTGTCTTTGGTTCCAACAAGGCCCCGCTGTGTCTCAGTGCACCCTGGCTTCCATGTGGATCTGGAGCATCACAAAGGCTCCTTGGTTCCACCAGGTCCTGCTGTGTCACAATGGGTCCTGTGGTCCCTGAGGCCCTCCAAAGTCATCATGGAGGCTTGCTTCCATGAGGTTCCATTATGTGCCAGTGGTCATCTTGGTTCCAGGAGTTTCCTTAGTGTCACAATGCTCTCCATGCTTCCATGATTCCCCACAATGTCACAATGCTCTCCATGCTTCCATTAGGCCCTGCTTTGCCACAATGGTCCCCTTGTTTCCATGAGGCCCCGCTGTGTCACAATGGACCTATGGTTCCATGATGTTGCGTGGTGTCACCGTGCTCTTCTTGAATCCGCCGTGTAACCATGGACCATTGGTTCCATGCGGCCTGGCCGTGTCACAATGGGCTCCGTGATTCCATGATTCCCCACGGTGTCACAATGGAGCCTTGTTTCTAGGAGGTTCTGTACTGTCACAATTGCCTCCTTGATGCCATCAGCCCCTGCAGTGTCACAATGGCTCCTTGGTTCCATGAGGAACACAATAGCTTGGCATAAGCATTGAGAAACAGCTGCTGAACACACCTGGCAACATCTGCTTGCATCAAAAGAGGGCTTCAAGCTGAGAATGGCACCAGCAGCTTCCATCTGACACAGACACCCAGGGAAAGGACAGGCTGTGCCGGTTTGGACAAATGTGGAGGAAAATATCCTCTGATAGAAGGCAGGTTACACCCAGCCCTCCCCCACCAGCTTCGGGAAAAAAGAATTTTCCTGGGAAGAAAGTGAAAGAGATAAAAACTATTTTTTTAACAAACACCCAGGAAAAGGAGAACAATGCTAAATATTAAAAGCTCTCGCTGTGCAGAGAAAGCTGGGATAATTTGAGAGTCCTTCCGTGTTTCGGTGGGGTCTCCTGAAACATCCATAGACAGCGAGGCCCGTGCAAAGAAATAGGGAGCCATTCATGAGAGAAGTTTCAGAGCTCTTTCTTCTCCAGCCACATGGGCGGGGCACTGCCAAAGAACTGAGCAATCACGGCACAACCAGGGCCCTCCTGGCACAGGGCAACACAAAATAAGCAGTGCTGAACAGGATTAGGGCACATGTGAGCAGGGAGCAGGGAGACCCCGTGCCCAGGCCATGCCTCTACCCCAGGGTCCCCTCTCCCATGACCTCATGGCAGGGGGGAGGAACCCCAACACTTCCGGAGGTGTAGTCTCTCTCCTCCTCCTTGCAGCTGGCTCATGGGCCCACATTCAGGGCCCCCACCTCAGTAGAAAATTCTCCCAATGTGGTCTGATGTTGAAAGAGTCAAGAAGAGAAGAAGGGAAAAAAAACCCCAAAGTCCCAGGAAAACAAAGTTCAACTCTCCATCTCTCCCCAGAGAAAAGGAGCTGAAAACTGGCTAAAAAGAAACAAAGTTGCTTCCTCTGCTCTTGCTGCAAGCAGGATGCAGAGGAGTGTGTATGTGTGTCCTTGAACAAACGCTCTGAGAAGTTTGTCCGGTTTTTTTCCTCTCCCCCCTCTCAGGCTCAGTTGAAAGGCACAGAAATGCACAAAGTTCACTTCTGGGCATAGAGCAGCAATAGGGGATACACATGATAAAGTCACCCCAAGACACAGGGACAGAGAATTCAGTGGAAAGACTCCGAGAATTCTGCTCCCAGAGATCATTCATTCCTGCTCACCCTGACCCTTGTAGAAAGGGGACATCGTTCCCGGCAGCCTGTACTGAGCATGTGGCTCCTGAGTGGGGTTTGTTGTTTGGGAAACCTGCTCCGGCTTTTCCATTCTTTCCTTCCAAACAGGAAAACTTCTCCTGGGGCTGTGTGCAGGCAGAGCCCTGAGGAGAGCAGGTGGCACATGGTGCGCTGGGCTGGGACAGCCAGCTGCAGAGCTCAAGGGAAGAAGCCCAAAGTGTCACAATGGCTCCTTGCCTTCACATGCAACACCTGGGTCACAATGGTCTCCTTGATTCCATGAGGCCCCACTGTGTCACAATGGCTCCTTGGTTCCATCGGGTTCCGCAGTGTCACCATGGTCTCCTTTGATCCGCACTGTCATCATGGACAATTGGTTCCATGAGGCCCCGCAGTGTCACAATGGTCCCTTGCTTCCATAGGTTTGATGTTGTAACAATGGACTCCTTGCTTCTATGAGCTAGCCTGCTTTTTGCAGAGGTGTCTTTGGTTCCAACAAGGCCCCGCTGTGTCTCAGTGCACCCTGGCTTCCATGTGGATCTGGAGCATCACAAAGGCTCCTTGGTTCCACCAGGTCCTGCTGTGTCACAATGGGTCCTGTGGTCCCTGAGGCCCTCCAAAGTCATCATGGAGGCTTGCTTCCATGAGGTTCCATTATGTGCCAGTGGTCATCTTGGTTCCAGGAGTTTCCTTAGTGTCACAATGCTCTCCATGCTTCCATGATTCCCCACAATGTCACAATGCTCTCCATGCTTCCATTAGGCCCTGCTTTGCCACAATGGTCCCCTTGTTTCCATGAGGCCCCGCTGTGTCACAATGGACCTATGGTTCCAGGATGTTGCGTGGTGTCACCGTGCTCTTCTTGAATCCGCCGTGTAACCATGGACCATTGGTTCCATGCGGCCTGGCCGTGTCACAATGGGCTCCGTGATTCCATGATTCCCCACGGTGTCACAATGGAGCCTTGTTTCTAGGAGGTTCTGTACTGTCACAATTGCCTCCTTGATGCCATCAGCCCCTGCAGTGTCACAATGGCTCCTTGGTTCCATGAGGAACACAATAGCTTGGCATAAGCATTGAGCAACAGCTGCTGAACACACCTGGCAACATCTGCTTGCATCAAAAGAGGGCTTCAAGCTGAGAATGGCACCAGCAGCTTCCATCTGACACAGACACCCAGGGAAAGGACAGGCTGTGCCGGTTTGGACAAATGTGGAGGAAAATATCCTCTGATAGAAGGCAGGTTACACCCAGCCCTCCCCCACCAGCTTCGGGAAAAAAGAATTTTCCTGGGAAGAAAGTGAAAGAGATAAAAACTATTTTTTTAACAAACACACAGGAAAAGGATAACAATGCTAAATATTAAAAGCTCTCGCTGTGCAGAGAAAGCTGGGATAATTTGAGAGTCCTTCCGTGTTTCGGTGGGGTCTCCTGAAACATCCATAGACAGCGAGGCCCGTGCAAAGAAATAGGGAGCCATTCATGAGAGAAGTTTCAGAGCTCTTTCTTCTCCAGCCACATGGGCGGGGCACTGCCAAAGAACTGAGCAATCACGGCACAACCAGGGCCCTCCTGGCACAGGGCAACACAAAATAAGCAGTGCTGAACAGGATTAGGGCACATGTGAGCAGGGAGCAGGGAGACCCCGTGCCCAGGCCATGCCTCTACCCCAGGGTCCCCTCTCCCATGACCTCATGGCAGGGGGGAGGAACCCCAACACTTCCGGAGGTGTAGTCTCTCTCCTCCTCCTTGCAGCTGGCTCATGGGCCCACATTCAGGGCCCCCACCTCGGGAGAAAATTCTCCCAATGTGGTCTGATGTTGAAAGAGTCAAGAAGAGAAGAAGGGAAAAAAAACCCCAAAGTCCCAGGAAAACAAAGTTCAACTCTCCATCTCTCCCCAGAGAAAAGGAGCTGAAAACTGGCTAAAAAGAAACAAAGTTGCTTCCTCTGCTCTTGCTGCAAGCAGGATGCAGAGGAGTGTGTATGTGTGTCCTTGAACAAACGCTCTGAGAAGTTTGTCCGGTTTTTTTTCCTCTCCCCCCTCTCAGGCTCAGTTGAAAGGCACAGAAATGCACAAAGTTCACTTCTGGGCATAGAGCAGCAATAGGGGATACACATGATAAAGTCACCCCAAGACACAGGGACAGAGAATTCAGTGGAAAGACTCCGAGAATTCTGCTCCCAGAGATCATTCATTCCTGCTCACCCTGACCCTTGTAGAAAGGGGACATCGTTCCCGGCAGCCTGTACTGAGCATGTGGCTCCTGAGTGGGGTTTGTTGTTTGGGAAACCTGCTCCGGCTTTTCCATTCTTTCCTTCCAAACAGGAAAACTTCTCCTGGGGCTGTGTGCAGGCAGAGCCCTGAGGAGAGCAGGTGGCACATGGTGCGCTGGGCTGGGACAGCCAGCTGCAGAGCTCAAGGGAAGAAGCCCAAAGTGTCACAATGGCTCCTTGCCTTCACATGCAACACCTGGGTCACAATGGTCTCCTTGATTCCATGAGGCCCCACTGTGTCACAATGGCTCCTTGGTTCCATCGGGTTCCGCAGTGTCACCATGGTCTCCTTTGATCCGCACTGTCATCATGGACAATTGGTTCCATGAGGCCCCGCAGTGTCACAATGGTCCCTTGCTTCCATAGGTTTGATGTTGTAACAATGGACTCCTTGCTTCTATGAGCTAGCCTGCTTTTTGCAGAGGTGTCTTTGGTTCCAACAAGGCCCCGCTGTGTCTCAGTGCACCCTGGCTTCCATGTGGATCTGGAGCATCACAAAGGCTCCTTGGTTCCACCAGGTCCTGCTGTGTCACAATGGGTCCTGTGGTCCCTGAGGCCCTCCAAAGTCATCATGGAGGCTTGCTTCCATGAGGTTCCATTATGTGCCAGTGGTCATCTTGGTTCCAGGAGTTTCCTTAGTGTCACAATGCTCTCCATGCTTCCATGATTCCCCACAATGTCACAATGCTCTCCATGCTTCCATTAGGCCCTGCTTTGCCACAATGGTCCCCTTGTTTCCATGAGGCCCCGCTGTGTCACAATGGACCTATGGTTCCAGGATGTTGCGTGGTGTCACCGTGCTCTTCTTGAATCCGCCGTGTAACCATGGACCATTGGTTCCATGCGGCCTGGCCGTGTCGCAATGGGCTCCGTGATTCCATGATTCCCCACGGTGTCACAATGGAGCCTTGTTTCTAGGAGGTTCTGTACTGTCACAATTGCCTCCTTGATGCCATCAGCCCCTGCAGTGTCACAATGGCTCCTTGGTTCCATGAGGAACACAATAGCTTGGCATAAGCATTGAGCAACAGCTGCTGAACACACCTGGCAACATCTGCTTGCATCAAAAGAGGGCTTCAAGCTGAGAATGGCACCAGCAGCTTCCATCTGACACAGACACCCAGGGAAAGGACAGGCTGTGCCGGTTTGGACAAATGTGGAGGAAAATATCCTCTGATAGAAGGCAGGTTACACCCAGCCCTCCCCCACCAGCTTCGGGAAAAAAGAATTTTCCTGGGAAGAAAGTGAAAGAGATAAAAACTATTTTTTTAACAAACACACAGGAAAAGGATAACAATGCTAAATATTAAAAGCTCTCGCTGTGCAGAGAAAGCTGGGATAATTTGAGAGTCCTTCCGTGTTTCGGTGGGGTCTCCTGAAACATCCATAGACAGCGAGGCCCGTGCAAAGAAATAGGGAGCCATTCATGAGAGAAGTTTCAGAGCTCTTTCTTCTCCAGCCACATGGGCGGGGCACTGCCAAAGAACTGAGCAATCACGGCACAACCAGGGCCCTCCTGGCACAGGGCAACACAAAATAAGCAGTGCTGAACAGGATTAGGGCACATGTGAGCAGGGAGCAGGGAGACCCCGTGCCCAGGCCATGCCTCTACCCCAGGGTCCCCTCTCCCATGACCTCATGGCAGGGGGGAGGAACCCCAACACTTCCGGAGGTGTAGTCTCTCTCCTCCTCCTTGCAGCTGGCTCATGGGCCCACATTCAGGGCCCCCACCTCGGGAGAAAATTCTCCCAATGTGGTCTGATGTTGAAAGAGTCAAGAAGAGAAGAAGGGAAAAAAAACCCCAAAGTCCCAGGAAAACAAAGTTCAACTCTCCATCTCTCCCCAGAGAAAAGGAGCTGAAAACTGGCTAAAAAGAAACAAAGTTGCTTCCTCTGCTCTTGCTGCAAGCAGGATGCAGAGGAGTGTGTATGTGTGTCCTTGAACAAACGCTCTGAGAAGTTTGTCCGGTTTTTTTTCCTCTCCCCCCTCTCAGGCTCAGTTGAAAGGCACAGAAATGCACAAAGTTCACTTCTGGGCATAGAGCAGCAATAGGGGATACACATGATAAAGTCACCCCAAGACACAGGGACAGAGAATTCAGTGGAAAGACTCCGAGAATTCTGCTCCCAGAGATCATTCATTCCTGCTCACCCTGACCCTTGTAGAAAGGGGACATCGTTCCCGGCAGCCTGTACTGAGCATGTGGCTCCTGAGTGGGGTTTGTTGTTTGGGAAACCTGCTCCGGCTTTTCCATTCTTTCCTTCCAAACAGGAAAACTTCTCCTGGGGCTGTGTGCAGGCAGAGCCCTGAGGAGAGCAGGTGGCACATGGTGCGCTGGGCTGGGACAGCCAGCTGCAGAGCTCAAGGGAAGAAGCCCAAAGTGTCACAATGGCTCCTTGCCTTCACATGCAACACCTGGGTCACAATGGTCTCCTTGATTCCATGAGGCCCCACTGTGTCACAATGGCTCCTTGGTTCCATCGGGTTCCGCAGTGTCACCATGGTCTCCTTTGATCCGCACTGTCATCATGGACAATTGGTTCCATGAGGCCCCGCAGTGTCACAATGGTCCCTTGGTTCCATAGGTTTGATGTTGTAACAATGGACTCCTTGCTTCTATGAGCTAGCCTGCTTTTTGCAGAGGTGTCTTTGGTTCCAACAAGGCCCCGCTGTGTCTCAGTGCACCCTGTCTTCCATGTGGATCTGGAGCATCACAAAGGCTCCTTGGTTCCACCAGGTCCTGCTGTGTCACAATGGGTCCTGTGGTCCCTGAGGCCCTCCAAAGTCATCATGGAGGCTTGCTTCCATGAGGTTCCATTATGTGCCAGTGGTCATCTTGGTTCCAGGAGTTTCCTTAGTGTCACAATGCTCTCCATGCTTCCATGATTCCCCACAATGTCACAATGCTCTCCATGCTTCCATTAGGCCCTGCTTTGCCACAATGGTCCCCTTGTTTCCATGAGGCCCCGCTGTGTCACAATGGACCTATGGTTCCAGGATGTTGCGTGGTGTCACCGTGCTCTTCTTGAATCCGCCGTGTAACCATGGACCATTGGTTCCATGCGGCCTGGCCGTGTCGCAATGGGCTCCGTGATTCCATGATTCCCCACGGTGTCACAATGGAGCCTTGTTTCTAGGAGGTTCTGTACTGTCACAATTGCCTCCTTGATGCCATCAGCCCCTGCAGTGTCACAATGGCTCCTTGGTTCCATGAGGAACACAATAGCTTGGCATAAGCATTGAGCAACAGCTGCTGAACACACCTGGCAACATCTGCTTGCATCAAAAGAGGGCTTCAAGCTGAGAATGGCACCAGCAGCTTCCATCTGACACAGACACCCAGGGAAAGGACAGGCTGTGCCGGTTTGGACAAATGTGGAGGAAAATATCCTCTGATAGAAGGCAGGTTACACCCAGCCCTCCCCCACCAGCTTCGGGAAAAAAGAATTTTCCTGGGAAGAAAGTGAAAGAGATAAAAACTATTTTTTTAACAAACACACAGGAAAAGGATAACAATGCTAAATATTAAAAGCTCTCGCTGTGCAGAGAAAGCTGGGATAATTTGAGAGTCCTTCCGTGTTTCGGTGGGGTCTCCTGAAACATCCATAGACAGCGAGGCCCGTGCAAAGAAATAGGGAGCCATTCATGAGAGAAGTTTCAGAGCTCTTTCTTCTCCAGCCACATGGGCGGGGCACTGCCAAAGAACTGAGCAATCACGGCACAACCAGGGCCCTCCTGGCACAGGGCAACACAAAATAAGCAGTGCTGAACAGGATTAGGGCACATGTGAGCAGGGAGCAGGGAGACCCCGTGCCCAGGCCATGCCTCTACCCCAGGGTCCCCTCTCCCATGACCTCATGGCAGGGGGGAGGAACCCCAACACTTCCGGAGGTGTAGTCTCTCTCCTCCTCCTTGCAGCTGGCTCATGGGCCCACATTCAGGGCCCCCACCTCAGTAGAAAATTCTCCCAATGTGGTCTGATGTTGAAAGAGTCAAGAAGAGAAGAAGGGAAAAAAAACCCCAAAGTCCCAGGAAAACAAAGTTCAACTCTCCATCTCTCCCCAGAGAAAAGGAGCTGAAAACTGGCTAAAAAGAAACAAAGTTGCTTCCTCTGCTCTTGCTGCAAGCAGGATGCAGAGGAGTGTGTATGTGTGTCCTTGAACAAACGCTCTGAGAAGTTTGTCCGGTTTTTTTCCTCTCCCCCCTCTCAGGCTCAGTTGAAAGGCACAGAAATGCACAAAGTTCACTTCTGGGCATAGAGCAGCAATAGGGGATACACATGATAAAGTCACCCCAAGACACAGGGACAGAGAATTCAGTGGAAAGACTCTGAGAATTCTGCTCCCAGAGAATTCTGCTCACACTGACCCTTGTAGAAAGGGGACATCGTTCCCGGCAGCCTGTACTGAGCATGTGGCTCCTGAGTGGGGTTTGTTGTTTAGGAAACCTGCTCCGGCTTTTCCATTCTTTCCTTCCAAACAGGAAAACTTCTCCTGGGGCTGTGTGCAGGCAGAGCCCTGAGGAGAGCAGGTGGCACATGGTGCGCTGGGCTGGGACAGCCAGCTGCAGAGCTCAAGGGAAGAAGCCCAAAGTGTCACAATGGCTCCTTGCCTTCACATGCAACACCTGGGTCACAATGGTCTCCTTGATTCCATGAGGCCCCACTGTGTCACAATGGCTCCTTGGTTCCATCGGGTTCCGCAGTGTCACCATGGTCTCCTTTGATCCGCACTGTCATCATGGACAATTGGTTCCATGAGGCCCCGCAGTGTCACAATGGTCCCTTGCTTCCATAGGTTTGATGTTGTAACAATGGACTCCTTGCTTCTATGAGCTAGCCTGCTTTTTGCAGAGGTGTCTTTGGTTCCAACAAGGCCCCGCTGTGTCTCAGTGCACCCTGGCTTCCATGTGGATCTGGAGCATCACAAAGGCTCCTTGGTTCCACCAGGTCCTGCTGTGTCACAATGGGTCCTGTGGTCCCTGAGGCCCTCCAAAGTCATCATGGAGGCTTGCTTCCATGAGGTTCCATTATGTGCCAGTGGTCATCTTGGTTCCAGGAGTTTCCTTAGTGTCACAATGCTCTCCATGCTTCCATGATTCCCCACAATGTCACAATGCTCTCCATGCTTCCATTAGGCCCTGCTTTGCCACAATGGTCCCCTTGTTTCCATGAGGCCCCGCTGTGTCACAATGGACCTATGGTTCCATGATGTTGCGTGGTGTCACCGTGCTCTTCTTGAATCCGCAGTGTAACCATGGACCATTGGTTCCATGCGGCCTGGCCGTGTCACAATGGGCTCCGTGATTCCATGATTCCCCACGGTGTCACAATGGAGCCTTGTTTCTAGGAGGTTCTGTACTGTCACAATTGCCTCCTTGATGCCATCAGCCCCTGCAGTGTCACAATGGCTCCTTGGTTCCATGAGGAACACAATAGCTTGGCATAAGCATTGAGCAACAGCTGCTGAACACACCTGGCAACATCTGCTTGCATCAAAAGAGGGCTTCAAGCTGACAATGGCACCAGCAGCTTCCATCTGCAACAGAGACCCAGGAAAGGACAGGCTGTGCCGGTTTGGACAAATGTGGAGGAAAATATCCTCTGATAGAAGGCAGGTTACACCCAGCCCTCCCCCACCAGCTTCGGGAAAAAAGAATTTTCCTGGGAAGAAAGTGAAAGAGATAAAAACTATTTTTTTAACAAACACACAGGAAAAGGATAACAATGCTAAATATTAAAAGCTCTCGCTGTGCAGAGAAAGCTGGGATAATTTGAGAGTCCTTCCGTGTTTCGGTGGGGTCTCCTGAAACATCCATAGACAGCGAGGCCCGTGCAAAGAAATAGGGAGCGATTCTTGAGAGAAGTTTCAGAGCTCTTTCTTCTCCAGCCACATGGGCGGGGCACTGCCAAAGAACTGAGCAGTCACGGCACAACCAGGGCCCTCCTGGCACAGGGCAACACAAAATAAGCAGTGCTGAACAGGATTAGGGCACATGTGAGCAGGGAGCAGGGAGACCCCGTGCCCAGGCCATGCCTCTACCCCAGGGTCCCCTCTCCCATGACCTCATGGCAGGGGGGAGGAACCCCAACACTTCCGGAGGTGTAGTCTCTCTCCTCCTCCTTGCAGCTGGCTCATGGGCCCACATTCAGGGCCCCCACCTCGGGAGAAAATTCTCCCAATGTGGTCTGATGTTGAAAGAGTCAAGAAGAGAAGAAGGGAAAAAAACCCCCAAAGTCCCAGGAAAACAAAGTTCAACTCTCCATCTCCCCCCAGAGAAAAGGAGCTGAAAACTGGCTAAAAAGAAACAAAGTTGCTTCCTCCGCTCTTGCTGCAAGCAGGATGCAGAGGAGTGTGTATGTGTGTCCTTGAACAAACGCTCTGAGAAGTTTGTCCGGTTTTTTTTTCCTCTCCCCCCTCTCAGGCTCAGTTGAAAGGCACAGAAATGCACAAAGTTCACTTCTGGGCATAGAGTAGCAATAGGGGATACACATGATAAAGTCACCCCAAGACACAGGGACAGAGAATTCAGTGGAAAGACTCCGAGAATTCTGCGCCCAGAGATCATTCATTCCTGCTCACCCTGACCCTTGTAGAAAGGGGACATCGTTCCCGGCAGCCTGTACTGAGCATGTGGCTCCTGAGTGGGGTTTGTTGTTTGGGAAACCTGCTCCGGCTTTTCCATTCTTTCCTTCCAAACAGGAAAACTTCTCCTGGGGCTGTGTGCAGGCAGAGCCCTGAGGAGAGCAGGTGGCACATGGTGCGCTGGGCTGGGACAGCCAGCTGCAGAGCTCAAGGGAAGAAGCCCAAAGTGTCACAATGGCTCCTTGCCTTCACATGCAACACCTGGGTCACAATGGTCTCCTTGATTCCATGAGGCCCCACTGTGTCACAATGGCTCCTTGGTTCCATCGGGTTCCGCAGTGTCACCATGGTCTCCTTTGATCCGCACTGTCATCATGGACAATTGGTTCCATGAGGCCCCGCAGTGTCACAATGGTCCCTTGCTTCCATAGGTTTGATGTTGTAACAATGGACTCCTTGCTTCTATGAGCTAGCCTGCTTTTTGCAGAGGTGTCTTTGGTTCCAACAAGGCCCCGCTGTGTCTCAGTGCACCCTGGCTTCCATGTGGATCTGGAGCATCACAAAGGCTCCTTGGTTCCACCAGGTCCTGCTGTGTCACAATGGGTCCTGTGGTCCCTGAGGCCCTCCAAAGTCATCATGGAGGCTTGCTTCCATGAGGTTCCATTATGTGCCAGTGGTCATCTTGGTTCCAGGAGTTTCCTTAGTGTCACAATGCTCTCCATGCTTCCATGATTCCCCACAATGTCACAATGCTCTCCATGCTTCCATTAGGCCCTGCTTTGCCACAATGGTCCCCTTGTTTCCATGAGGCCCCGCTGTGTCACAATGGACCTATGGTTCCAGGATGTTGCGTGGTGTCACCGTGCTCTTCTTGAATCCGCCGTGTAACCATGGACCATTGGTTCCATGCGGCCTGGCCGTGTCGCAATGGGCTCCGTGATTCCATGATTCCCCACGGTGTCACAATGGAGCCTTGTTTCTAGGAGGTTCTGTACTGTCACAATTGCCTCCTTGATGCCATCAGCCCCTGCAGTGTCACAATGGCTCCTTGGTTCCATGAGGAACACAATAGCTTGGCATAAGCATTGAGCAACAGCTGCTGAACACACCTGGCAACATCTGCTTGCATCAAAAGAGGGCTTCAAGCTGAGAATGGCACCAGCAGCTTCCATCTGACACAGACACCCAGGGAAAGGACAGGCTGTGCCGGTTTGGACAAATGTGGAGGAAAATATCCTCTGATAGAAGGCAGGTTACACCCAGCCCTCCCCCACCAGCTTCGGGAAAAAAGAATTTTCCTGGGAAGAAAGTGAAAGAGATAAAAACTATTTTTTTAACAAACACACAGGAAAAGGATAACAATGCTAAATATTAAAAGCTCTCGCTGTGCAGAGAAAGCTGGGATAATTTGAGAGTCCTTCCGTGTTTCGGTGGGGTCTCCTGAAACATCCATAGACAGCGAGGCCCGTGCAAAGAAATAGGGAGCCATTCATGAGAGAAGTTTCAGAGCTCTTTCTTCTCCAGCCACATGGGCGGGGCACTGCCAAAGAACTGAGCAATCACGGCACAACCAGGGCCCTCCTGGCACAGGGCAACACAAAATAAGCAGTGCTGAACAGGATTAGGGCACATGTGAGCAGGGAGCAGGGAGACCCCGTGCCCAGGCCATGCCTCTACCCCAGGGTCCCCTCTCCCATGACCTCATGGCAGGGGGGAGGAACCCCAACACTTCCGGAGGTGTAGTCTCTCTCCTCCTCCTTGCAGCTGGCTCATGGGCCCACATTCAGGGCCCCCACCTCGGGAGAAAATTCTCCCAATGTGGTCTGATGTTGAAAGAGTCAAGAAGAGAAGAAGGGAAAAAAAACCCCAAAGTCCCAGGAAAACAAAGTTCAACTCTCCATCTCTCCCCAGAGAAAAGGAGCTGAAAACTGGCTAAAAAGAAACAAAGTTGCTTCCTCTGCTCTTGCTGCAAGCAGGATGCAGAGGAGTGTGTATGTGTGTCCTTGAACAAACGCTCTGAGAAGTTTGTCCGGTTTTTTTCCTCTCCCCCCTCTCAGGCTCAGTTGAAAGGCACAGAAATGCACAAAGTTCACTTCTGGGCATAGAGCAGCAATAGGGGATACACATGATAAAGTCACCCCAAGACACAGGGACAGAGAATTCAGTGGAAAGACTCTGAGAATTCTGCTCCCAGAGAATTCTGCTCACCCTGACCCTTGTAGAAAGGGGACATCGTTCCCGGCAGCCTGTACTGAGCATGTGGCTCCTGAGTGGGGTTTGTTGTTTAGGAAACCTGCTCCGGCTTTTCCATTCTTTCCTTCCAAACAGGAAAACTTCTCCTGGGGCTGTGTGCAGGCAGAGCCCTGAGGAGAGCAGGTGGCACATGGTGCGCTGGGCTGGGACAGCCAGCTGCAGAGCTCAAGGGAAGAAGCCCAAAGTGTCACAATGGCTCCTTGCCTTCACATGCAACACCTGGGTCACAATGGTCTCCTTGATTCCATGAGGCCCCACTGTGTCACAATGGCTCCTTGGTTCCATCGGGTTCCGCAGTGTCACCATGGTCTCCTTTGATCCGCACTGTCATCATGGACAATTGGTTCCATGAGGCCCCGCAGTGTCACAATGGTCCCTTGCTTCCATAGGTTTGATGTTGTAACAATGGACTCCTTGCTTCTATGAGCTAGCCTGCTTTTTGCAGAGGTGTCTTTGGTTCCAACAAGGCCCCGCTGTGTCTCAGTGCACCCTGGCTTCCATGTGGATCTGGAGCATCACAAAGGCTCCTTGGTTCCACCAGGTCCTGCTGCGTCACAATGGGTCCTGTGGTCCCTGAGGCCCTCCAAAGTCATCATGGAGGCTTGCTTCCATGAGGTTCCATTATGTGCCAGTGGTCATCTTGGTTCCAGGAGTTTCCTTAGTGTCACAATGCTCTCCATGCTTCCATGATTCCCCACAATGTCACAATGCTCTCCAGGCTTCCATTAGGCCCTGCTTTGCCACAATGGTCCCCTTGTTTCCATGAGGCCCCGCTGTGTCACAATGGACCTATGGTTCCATGATGTTGCGTGGTGTCACCGTGCTCTTCTTGAATCCGCAGTGTAACCATGGACCATTGGTTCCATGCGGCCTGGCCGTGTCACAATGGGCTCCGTGATTCCATGATTCCCCACGGTGTCACAATGGAGCCTTGTTTCTAGGAGGTTCTGTACTGTCACAATTGCCTCCTTGATGCCATCAGCCCCTGCAGTGTCACAATGGCTCCTTGGTTCCATGAGGAACACAATAGCTTGGCATAAGCATTGAGCAACAGCTGCTGAACACACCTGGCAACATCTGCTTGCATCAAAAGAGGGCTTCAAGCTGACAATGGCACCAGCAGCTTCCATCTGCAACAGAGACCCAGGAAAGGACAGGCTGTGCCGGTTTGGACAAATGTGGAGGAAAATATCCTCTGATAGAAGGCAGGTTACACCCAGCCCTCCCCCACCAGCTTCGGGAAAAAAGAATTTTCCTGGGAAGAAAGTGAAAGAGATAAAAACTATTTTTTTAACAAACACACAGGAAAAGGATAACAATGCTAAATATTAAAAGCTCTCGCTGTGCAGAGAAAGCTGGGATAATTTGAGAGTCCTTCCGTGTTTCGGTGGGGTCTCCTGAAACATCCATAGACAGCGAGGCCCGTGCAAAGAAATAGGGAGCGATTCTTGAGAGAAGTTTCAGAGCTCTTTCTTCTCCAGCCACATGGGCGGGGCACTGCCAAAGAACTGAGCAGTCACGGCACAACCAGGGCCCTCCTGGCACAGGGCAACACAAAATAAGCAGTGCTGAACAGGATTAGGGCACATGTCAGCAGGGAGCAGGGAGACCCCGTGCCCAGGCCATGCCTCTACCCCAGGGTCCCCTCTCCCATGACCTCATGGCAGGGGGGAGGAACCCCAACACTTCCGGAGGTGTAGTCTCTCTCCTCCTCCTTGCAGCTGGCTCATGGGCCCACATTCAGGGCCCCCACCTCGGGAGAAAATTCTCCCAATGTGGTCTGATGTTGAAAGAGTCAAGAAGAGAAGAAGGGAAAAAAACCCCCAAAGTCCCAGGAAAACAAAGTTCAACTCTCCATCTCCCCCCAGAGAAAAGGAGCTGAAAACTGGCTAAAAAGAAACAAAGTTGCTTCCTCCGCTCTTGCTGCAAGCAGGATGCAGAGGAGTGTGTATGTGTGTCCTTGAACAAACGCTCTGAGAAGTTTGTCCGGTTTTTTTTTCCTCTCCCCCCTCTCAGGCTCAGTTGAAAGGCACAGAAATGCACAAAGTTCACTTCTGGGCATAGAGTAGCAATAGGGGATACACATGATAAAGTCACCCCAAGACACAGGGACAGAGAATTCAGTGGAAAGACTCCGAGAATTCTGCGCCCAGAGATCATTCATTCCTGCTCACCCTGACCCTTGTAGAAAGGGGACATCGTTCCCGGCAGCCTGTACTGAGCATGTGGCTCCTGAGTGGGGTTTGTTGTTTGGGAAACCTGCTCCGGCTTTTCCATTCTTTCCTTCCAAACAGGAAAACTTCTCCTGGGGCTGTGTGCAGGCAGAGCCCTGAGGAGAGCAGGTGGCACATGGTGCGCTGGGCTGGGACAGCCAGCTGCAGAGCTCAAGGGAAGAAGCCCAAAGTGTCACAATGGCTCCTTGCCTTCACATGCAACACCTGGGTCACAATGGTCTCCTTGATTCCATGAGGCCCCACTGTGTCACAATGGCTCCTTGGTTCCATCGGGTTCCGCAGTGTCACCATGGTCTCCTTTGATCCGCACTGTCATCATGGACAATTGGTTCCATGAGGCCCCGCAGTGTCACAATGGTCCCTTGCTTCCATAGGTTTGATGTTGTAACAATGGACTCCTTGCTTCTATGAGCTAGCCTGCTTTTTGCAGAGGTGTCTTTGGTTCCAACAAGGCCCCGCTGTGTCTCAGTGCACCCTGGCTTCCATGTGGATCTGGAGCATCACAAAGGCTCCTTGGTTCCACCAGGTCCTGCTGTGTCACAATGGGTCCTGTGGTCCCTGAGGCCCTCCAAAGTCATCATGGAGGCTTGCTTCCATGAGGTTCCATTATGTGCCAGTGGTCATCTTGGTTCCAGGAGTTTCCTTAGTGTCACAATGCTCTCCATGCTTCCATGATTCCCCACAATGTCACAATGCTCTCCATGCTTCCATTAGGCCCTGCTTTGCCACAATGGTCCCCTTGTTTCCATGAGGCCCCGCTGTGTCACAATGGACCTATGGTTCCATGATGTTGCGTGGTGTCACCGTGCTCTTCTTGAATCCGCAGTGTAACCATGGACCATTGGTTCCATGCGGCCTGGCCGTGTCACAATGGGCTCCGTGATTCCATGATTCCCCACGGTGTCACAATGGAGCCTTGTTTCTAGGAGGTTCTGTACTGTCACAATTGCCTCCTTGATGCCATCAGCCCCTGCAGTGTCACAATGGCTCCTTGGTTCCATGAGGAACACAATAGCTTGGCATAAGCATTGAGCAACAGCTGCTGAACACACCTGGCAACATCTGCTTGCATCAAAAGAGGGCTTCAAGCTGACAATGGCACCAGCAGCTTCCATCTGCAACAGACACCCAGGGAAAGGACAGGCTGTGCCGGTTTGGACAAATGTGGAGGAAAATATCCTCTGATAGAAGGCAGGTTACACCCAGCCCTCCCCCACCAGCTTCGGGAAAAAAGAATTTTCCTGGGAAGAAAGTGAAAGAGATAAAAACTATTTTTTTAACAAACACCCAGGAAAAGGAGAACAATGCTAAATATTAAAAGCTCTCGCTGTGCAGAGAAAGCTGGGATAATTTGAGAGTCCTTCCGTGTTTCGGTGGGGTCTCCTGAAACATCCATAGACAGCGAGGCCCGTGCAAAGAAATAGGGAGCCATTCATGAGAGAAGTTTCAGAGCTCTTTCTTCTCCAGCCACATGGGCGGGGCACTGCCAAAGAACTGAGCAATCACGGCACAACCAGGGCCCTCCTGGCACAGGGCAACACAAAATAAGCAGTGCTGAACAGGATTAGGGCACATGTGAGCAGGGAGCAGGGAGACCCCGTGCCCAGGCCATGCCTCTACCCCAGGGTCCCCTCTCCCATGACCTCATGGCAGGGGGGAGGAACCCCAACACTTCCGGAGGTGTAGTCTCTCTCCTCCTCCTTGCAGCTGGCTCATGGGCCCACATTCAGGGCCCCCACCTCGGGAGAAAATTCTCCCAATGTGGTCTGATGTTGAAAGAGTCAAGAAGAGAAGAAGGGAAAAAAACCCCCAAAGTCCCAGGAAAACAAAGTTCAACTCTCCATCTCTCCCCAGAGAAAAGGAGCTGAAAACTGGCTAAAAAGAAACAAAGTTGCTTCCTCTGCTCTTGCTGCAAGCAGGATGCAGAGGAGTGTGTATGTGTGTCCTTGAACAAACGCTCTGAGAAGTTTGTCCGGTTTTTTTCCTCTCCCCCCTCTCAGGCTCAGTTGAAAGGCACAGAAATGCACAAAGTTCACTTCTGGGCATAGAGCAGCAATAGGGGATACACATGATAAAGTCACCCCAAGACACAGGGACAGAGAATTCAGTGGAAAGACTCCGAGAATTCTGCTCCCAGAGATCATTCATTCCTGCTCACCCTGACCCTTGTAGAAAGGGGACATCGTTCCCGGCAGCCTGTACTGAGCATGTGGCTCCTGAGTGGGGTTTGTTGTTTGGGAAACCTGCTCCGGCTTTTCCATTCTTTCCTTCCAAACAGGAAAACTTCTCCTGGGGCTGTGTGCAGGCAGAGCCCTGAGGAGAGCAGGTGGCACATGGTGCGCTGGGCTGGGACAGCCAGCTGCAGAGCTCAAGGGAAGAAGCCCAAAGTGTCACAATGGCTCCTTGCCTTCACATGCAACACCTGGGTCACAATGGTCTCCTTGATTCCATGAGGCCCCACTGTGTCACAATGGCTCCTTGGTTCCATCGGGTTCCGCAGTGTCACCATGGTCTCCTTTGATCCGCACTGTCATCATGGACAATTGGTTCCATGAGGCCCCGCAGTGTCACAATGGTCCCTTGCTTCCATAGGTTTGATGTTGTAACAATGGACTCCTTGCTTCTATGAGCTAGCCTGCTTTTTGCAGAGGTGTCTTTGGTTCCAACAAGGCCCCGCTGTGTCTCAGTGCACCCTGGCTTCCATGTGGATCTGGAGCATCACAAAGGCTCCTTGGTTCCACCAGGTCCTGCTGTGTCACAATGGGTCCTGTGGTCCCTGAGGCCCTCCAAAGTCATCATGGAGGCTTGCTTCCATGAGGTTCCATTATGTGCCAGTGGTCATCTTGGTTCCAGGAGTTTCCTTAGTGTCACAATGCTCTCCATGCTTCCATGATTCCCCACAATGTCACAATGCTCTCCATGCTTCCATTAGGCCCTGCTTTGCCACAATGGTCCCCTTGTTTCCATGAGGCCCCGCTGTGTCACAATGGACCTATGGTTCCAGGATGTTGCGTGGTGTCACCGTGCTCTTCTTGAATCCGCCGTGTAACCATGGACCATTGGTTCCATGCGGCCTGGCCGTGTCGCAATGGGCTCCGTGATTCCATGATTCCCCACGGTGTCACAATGGAGCCTTGTTTCTAGGAGGTTCTGTACTGTCACAATTGCCTCCTTGATGCCATCAGCCCCTGCAGTGTCACAATGGCTCCTTGGTTCCATGAGGAACACAATAGCTTGGCATAAGCATTGAGCAACAGCTGCTGAACACACCTGGCAACATCTGCTTGCATCAAAAGAGGGCTTCAAGCTGAGAATGGCACCAGCAGCTTCCATCTGACACAGACACCCAGGGAAAGGACAGGCTGTGCCGGTTTGGACAAATGTGGAGGAAAATATCCTCTGATAGAAGGCAGGTTACACCCAGCCCTCCCCCACCAGCTTCGGGAAAAAAGAATTTTCCTGGGAAGAAAGTGAAAGAGATAAAAACTATTTTTTTAACAAACACACAGGAAAAGGATAACAATGCTAAATATTAAAAGCTCTCGCTGTGCAGAGAAAGCTGGGATAATTTGAGAGTCCTTCCGTGTTTCGGTGGGGTCTCCTGAAACATCCATAGACAGCGAGGCCCGTGCAAAGAAATAGGGAGCCATTCATGAGAGAAGTTTCAGAGCTCTTTCTTCTCCAGCCACATGGGCGGGGCACTGCCAAAGAACTGAGCAATCACGGCACAACCAGGGCCCTCCTGGCACAGGGCAACACAAAATAAGCAGTGCTGAACAGGATTAGGGCACATGTCAGCAGGGAGCAGGGAGACCCCGTGCCCAGGCCATGCCTCTACCCCAGGGTCCCCTCTCCCATGACCTCATGGCAGGGGGGAGGAACCCCAACACTTCCGGAGGTGTAGTCTCTCTCCTCCTCCTTGCAGCTGGCTCATGGGCCCACATTCAGGGCCCCCACCTCGGGAGAAAATTCTCCCAATGTGGTCTGATGTTGAAAGAGTCAAGAAGAGAAGAAGGGAAAAAAAACCCCAAAGTCCCAGGAAAACAAAGTTCAACTCTCCATCTCTCCCCAGAGAAAAGGAGCTGAAAACTGGCTAAAAAGAAACAAAGTTGCTTCCTCTGCTCTTGCTGCAAGCAGGATGCAGAGGAGTGTGTATGTGTGTCCTTGAACAAACGCTCTGAGAAGTTTGTCCGGTTTTTTTCCTCTCCCCCCTCTCAGGCTCAGTTGAAAGGCACAGAAATGCACAAAGTTCACTTCTGGGCATAGAGCAGCAATAGGGGATACACATGATAAAGTCACCCCAAGACACAGGGACAGAGAATTCAGTGGAAAGACTCTGAGAATTCTGCTCCCAGAGAATTCTGCTCACCCTGACCCTTGTAGAAAGGGGACATCGTTCCCGGCAGCCTGTACTGAGCATGTGGCTCCTGAGTGGGGTTTGTTGTTTAGGAAACCTGCTCCGGCTTTTCCATTCTTTCCTTCCAAACAGGAAAACTTCTCCTGGGGCTGTGTGCAGGCAGAGCCCTGAGGAGAGCAGGTGGCACATGGTGCGCTGGGCTGGGACAGCCAGCTGCAGAGCTCAAGGGAAGAAGCCCAAAGTGTCACAATGGCTCCTTGCCTTCACATGCAACACCTGGGTCACAATGGTCTCCTTGATTCCATGAGGCCCCACTGTGTCACAATGGCTCCTTGGTTCCATCGGGTTCCGCAGTGTCACCATGGTCTCCTTTGATCCGCACTGTCATCATGGACAATTGGTTCCATGAGGCCCCGCAGTGTCACAATGGTCCCTTGCTTCCATAGGTTTGATGTTGTAACAATGGACTCCTTGCTTCTATGAGCTAGCCTGCTTTTTGCAGAGGTGTCTTTGGTTCCAACAAGGCCCCGCTGTGTCTCAGTGCACCCTGGCTTCCATGTGGATCTGGAGCATCACAAAGGCTCCTTGGTTCCACCAGGTCCTGCTGTGTCACAATGGGTCCTGTGGTCCCTGAGGCCCTCCAAAGTCATCATGGAGGCTTGCTTCCATGAGGTTCCATTATGTGCCAGTGGTCATCTTGGTTCCAGGAGTTTCCTTAGTGTCACAATGCTCTCCATGCTTCCATGATTCCCCACAATGTCACAATGCTCTCCATGCTTCCATTAGGCCCTGCTTTGCCACAATGGTCCCCTTGTTTCCATGAGGCCCCGCTGTGTCACAATGGACCTATGGTTCCATGATGTTGCGTGGTGTCACCGTGCTCTTCTTGAATCCGCAGTGTAACCATGGACCATTGGTTCCATGCGGCCTGGCCGTGTCACAATGGGCTCCGTGATTCCATGATTCCCCACGGTGTCACAATGGAGCCTTGTTTCTAGGAGGTTCTGTACTGTCACAATTGCCTCCTTGATGCCATCAGCCCCTGCAGTGTCACAATGGCTCCTTGGTTCCATGAGGAACACAATAGCTTGGCATAAGCATTGAGCAACAGCTGCTGAACACACCTGGCAACATCTGCTTGCATCAAAAGAGGGCTTCAAGCTGAGAATGGCACCAGCAGCTTCCATCTGCAACAGAGACCCAGGAAAGGACAGGCTGTGCCGGTTTGGACAAATGTGGAGGAAAATATCCTCTGATAGAAGGCAGGTTACACCCAGCCCTCCCCCACCAGCTTCGGGAAAAAAGAATTTTCCTGGGAAGAAAGTGAAAGAGATAAAAACTATTTTTTTAACAAACACACAGGAAAAGGATAACAATGCTAAATATTAAAAGCTCTCGCTGTGCAGAGAAAGCTGGGATAATTTGAGAGTCCTTCCGTGTTTCGGTGGGGTCTCCTGAAACATCCATAGACAGCGAGGCCCGTGCAAAGAAATAGGGAGCGATTCTTGAGAGAAGTTTCAGAGCTCTTTCTTCTCCAGCCACATGGGCGGGGCACTGCCAAAGAACTGAGCAGTCACGGCACAACCAGGGCCCTCCTGGCACAGGGCAACACAAAATAAGCAGTGCTGAACAGGATTAGGGCACATGTGAGCAGGGAGCAGGGAGACCCCGTGCCCAGGCCATGCCTCTACCCCAGGGTCCCCTCTCCCATGACCTCATGGCAGGGGGGAGGAACCCCAACACTTCCGGAGGTGTAGTCTCTCTCCTCCTCCTTGCAGCTGGCTCATGGGCCCACATTCAGGGCCCCCACCTCGGGAGAAAATTCTCCCAATGTGGTCTGATGTTGAAAGAGTCAAGAAGAGAAGAAGGGAAAAAAACCCCCAAAGTCCCAGGAAAACAAAGTTCAACTCTCCATCTCCCCCCAGAGAAAAGGAGCTGAAAACTGGCTAAAAAGAAACAAAGTTGCTTCCTCCGCTCTTGCTGCAAGCAGGATGCAGAGGAGTGTGTATGTGTGTCCTTGAACAAACGCTCTGAGAAGTTTGTCCGGTTTTTTTTTCCTCTCCCCCCTCTCAGGCTCAGTTGAAAGGCACAGAAATGCACAAAGTTCACTTCTGGGCATAGAGTAGCAATAGGGGATACACATGATAAAGTCACCCCAAGACACAGGGACAGAGAATTCAGTGGAAAGACTCCGAGAATTCTGCTCCCAGAGATCATTCATTCCTGCTCACCCTGACCCTTGTAGAAAGGGGACATCGTTCCCGGCAGCCTGTACTGAGCATGTGGCTCCTGAGTGGGGTTTGTTGTTTGGGAAACCTGCTCCGGCTTTTCCATTCTTTCCTTCCAAACAGGAAAACTTCTCCTGGGGCTGTGTGCAGGCAGAGCCCTGAGGAGAGCAGGTGGCACATGGTGCGCTGGGCTGGGACAGCCAGCTGCAGAGCTCAAGGGAAGAAGCCCAAAGTGTCACAATGGCTCCTTGCCTTCACATGCAACACCTGGGTCACAATGGTCTCCTTGATTCCATGAGGCCCCACTGTGTCACAATGGCTCCTTGGTTCCATCGGGTTCCGCAGTGTCACCATGGTCTCCTTTGATCCGCACTGTCATCATGGACAATTGGTTCCATGAGGCCCCGCAGTGTCACAATGGTCCCTTGCTTCCATAGGTTTGATGTTGTAACAATGGACTCCTTGCTTCTATGAGCTAGCCTGCTTTTTGCAGAGGTGTCTTTGGTTCCAACAAGGCCCCGCTGTGTCTCAGTGCACCCTGGCTTCCATGTGGATCTGGAGCATCACAAAGGCTCCTTGGTTCCACCAGGTCCTGCTGTGTCACAATGGGTCCTGTGGTCCCTGAGGCCCTCCAAAGTCATCATGGAGGCTTGCTTCCATGAGGTTCCATTATGTGCCAGTGCTCATCTTGGTTCCAGGAGTTTCCTTAGTGTCACAATGCTCTCCATGCTTCCATGATTCCCCACAATGTCACAATGCTCTCCATGCTTCCATTAGGCCCTGCTTTGCCACAATGGTCCCCTTGTTTCCATGAGACCCCGCTGTGTCACAATGGACCTATGGTTCCGTGATGTTGCGTGGTGTCACCGTGCTCTTCTTGAATCCGCCGTGTAACCATTGACCATTGGTTCCATGCGGCCTGGCCGTGTCACAATGGGCTCCGTGATTCCATGATTCCCCACGGTGTCACAATGGAGCCTTGTTTCTAAGAGGTTCTGTACTGTCACAATTGCCTCCTTGATGCCATCAGCCCCTGCAGTGTCACAATGGCTCCTTGGTTCCATGAGGAACACAATAGCTTGGCATAAGCATTGAGCAACAGCTGCTGAACACACCTGGCAACATCTGCTTGCATCAAAAGAGGGCTTCAAGCTGACAATGGCACCAGCAGCTTCCATCTGCAACAGACACCCAGGGAAAGGACAGGCTGTGCCGGTTTGGACAAATGTGGAGGAAAATATCCTCTGATAGAAGGCAGGTTACACCCAGCCCTCCCCCACCACGTTTTTGGAAAAAAGAACTTTCCTGGGAAGAAAGTGAAAGAGATAAAAACTATTTTTTTAACAAACACACAGGAAAAGGATTACAATGCTAAATATTAAAAGCTCTCGCTGTGCAGAGAAAGCTGGGATAATTTGAGAGTCCTTCCGTGTTTCGGTGGGGTCTCCTGAAACATCCATAGACAGCGAGGCCCGTGCAAAGAAATAGGGAGCCATTCATGAGAGAAGTTTCAGAGCTCTTTCTTCTCCAGCCACATGGGCGGGGCACTGCCAAAGAACTGAGCAATCATGGCACAACCAGGGCCCTCCTGGCACAGGGCAACACAAAATAAGCAGTGCTGAACAGGATTAGGGCACATGTGAGCAGGGAGCAGGGAGACCCCGTGCCCAGGCCATGCCTCTACCCCAGGGTCCCCTCTCCCATGACCTCATGGCAGGGGGGAGGAACCCCAACACTTCCGGAGGTGTAGTCTCTCTCCTCCTCCTTGCAGCTGGCTCATGGGCCCACATTCAGGGCCCCCACCTCGGGAGAAAATTCTCCCAATGTGCTCTGATGTTGAAAGAGTCAAGAAGAGAAGAAGGGAAAAAAACCCCCAAAGTCCCAGGAAAACAAAGTTCAACTCTCCATCTCTCCCCAGAGAAAAGGAGCTGAAAACTGGCTAAAAAGAAACAAAGTTGCTTCCTCTGCTCTTGCTGCAAGCAGGATGCAGAGGAGTGTGTATGTGTGTCCTTGAACAAACGCTCTGAGAAGTTTGTCCGGTTTTTTTCCTCTCCCCCCTCTCAGGCTCAGTTGAAAGGCACAGAAATGCACAAAGTTCACTTCTGGGCATAGAGCAGCAATAGGGGATACACATGATAAAGTCACCCCAAGACACAGGGACAGAGAATTCAGTGGAAAGACTCCGAGAATTCTGCTCCCAGAGAATTCTGCTCACACTGACCCTTGTAGAAAGGGGACATCGTTCCCGGCAGCCTGTACTGAGCATGTGGCTCCTGAGTGGGGTTTGTTGTTTAGGAAACCTGCTCCGGCTTTTCCATTCTTTCCTTCCAAACAGAAAAACTTCTCCTGGGGCTGTGTGCAGGCAGAGCCCTGAGGAGAGCAGGTGGCACATGGTGCGCTGGGCTGGGACAGCCAGCTGCAGAGCTCAAGGGAAGAAGCCCAAAGTGTCACAATGGCTCCTTGCCTTCACATGCAACACCTGGGTCACAATGGTCTCCTTGATTCCATGAGGCCCCACTGTGTCACAATGGCTCCTTGGTTCCATCGGGTTCCGCAGTGTCACCATGGTCTCCTTTGATCCGCACTGTCATCATGGACAATTGGTTCCATGAGGCCCCGCAGTGTCACAATGGTCCCTTGCTTCCATAGGTTTGATGTTGTAACAATGGACTCCTTGCTTCTATGAGCTAGCCTGCTTTTTGCAGAGGTGTCTTTGGTTCCAACAAGGCCCCGCTGTGTCTCAGTGCACCCTGTCTTCCATGTGGATCTGGAGCATCACAAAGGCTCCTTGGTTCCACCAGGTCCTGCTGTGTCACAATGGGTCCTGTGGTCCCTGAGGCCCTCCAAAGTCATCATGGAGGTTTGGTTCCATGAGGTTCCATTATGTGCCAGTGGTCATCTTGGTTCCAGGAGTTTCCTTAGTGTCACAATGCTCTCCATGCTTCCATGATTCCCCACAATGTCACAATGCTCTCCATGCTTCCATTAGGCCCTGCTTTGCCACAATGGTCCCCTTGTTTCCATGAGGCCCCGCTGTGTCACAATGGACCTATGGTTCCATGATGTTGCGTGGTGTCACCGTGCTCTTCTTGAATCCGCAGTGTAACCATGGACCATTGGTTCCATGCGGCCTGGCCGTGTCACAATGGGCTCCGTGATTCCATGATTCCCCACGGTGTCACAATGGAGCCTTGTTTCTAGGAGGTTCTGTACTGTCACAATTGCCTCCTTGATGCCATCAGCCCCTGCAGTGTCACAATGGCTCCTTGGTTCCATGAGGAACACAATAGCTTGGCATAAGCATTGAGCAACAGCTGCTGAACACACCTGGCAACATCTGCTTGCATCAAAAGAGGGCTTCAAGCTGACAATGGCACCAGCAGCTTCCATCTGCAACAGAGACCCAGGAAAGGACAGGCTGTGCCGGTTTGGACAAATGTGGAGGAAAATATCCTCTGATAGAAGGCAGGTTACACCCAGCCCTCCCCCACCAGCTTCGGGAAAAAAGAATTTTCCTGGGAAGAAAGTGAAAGAGATAAAAACTATTTTTTTAACAAACACACAGGAAAAGGATAACAATGCTAAATATTAAAAGCTCTCGCTGTGCAGAGAAAGCTGGGATAATTTGAGAGTCCTTCCGTGTTTCGGTGGGGTCTCCTGAAACATCCATAGACAGCGAGGCCCGTGCAAAGAAATAGGGAGCCATTCTTGAGAGAAGTTTCAGAGCTCTTTCTTCTCCAGCCACATGGGCGGGGCACTGCCAAAGAACTGAGCAGCCACGGCACAACCAGGGCCCTCCTGGCACAGGGCAACACAAAATAAGCAGTGCTGAACAGGATTAGGGCACATGTCAGCAGGGAGCAGGGAGACCCCGTGCCCAGGCCATGCCTCTACCCCAGGGTCCCCTCTCCCATGACCTCATGGCAGGGGGGAGGAACCCCAACACTTCCGGAGGTGTAGTCTCTCTCCTCCTCCTTGCAGCTGGCTCATGGGCCCACATTCAGGGCCCCCACCTCGGGAGAAAATTCTCCCAATGTGGTCTGATGTTGAAAGAGTCAAGAAGAGAAGAAGGGAAAAAAACCCCCAAAGTCCCAGGAAAACAAAGTTCAACTCTCCATCTCCCCCCAGAGAAAAGGAGCTGAAAACTGGCTAAAAAGAAACAAAGTTGCTTCCTCCGCTCTTGCTGCAAGCAGGATGCAGAGGAGTGTGTATGTGTGTCCTTGAACAAACGCTCTGAGAAGTTTGTCCGGTTTTTTTTTCCTCTCCCCCCTCTCAGGCTCAGTTGAAAGGCACAGAAATGCACAAAGTTCACTTCTGGGCATAGAGTAGCAATAGGGGATACACATGATAAAGTCACCCCAAGACACAGGGACAGAGAATTCAGTGGAAAGACTCCGAGAATTCTGCTCCCAGAGATCATTCATTCCTGCTCACCCTGACCCTTGTAGAAAGGGGACATCGTTCCCGGCAGCCTGTACTGAGCATGTGGCTCCTGAGTGGGGTTTGTTGTTTGGGAAACCTGCTCCGGCTTTTCCATTCTTTCCTTCCAAACAGGAAAACTTCTCCTGGGGCTGTGTGCAGGCAGAGCCCTGAGGAGAGCAGGTGGCACATGGTGCGCTGGGCTGGGACAGCCAGCTGCAGAGCTCAAGGGAAGAAGCCCAAAGTGTCACAATGGCTCCTTGCCTTCACATGCAACACCTGGGTCACAATGGTCTCCTTGATTCCATGAGGCCCCACTGTGTCACAATGGCTCCTTGGTTCCATCGGGTTCCGCAGTGTCACCATGGTCTCCTTTGATCCGCACTGTCATCATGGACAATTGGTTCCATGAGGCCCCGCAGTGTCACAATGGTCCCTTGCTTCCATAGGTTTGATGTTGTAACAATGGACTCCTTGCTTCTATGAGCTAGCCTGCTTTTTGCAGAGGTGTCTTTGGTTCCAACAAGGCCCCGCTGTGTCTCAGTGCACCCTGGCTTCCATGTGGATCTGGAGCATCACAAAGGCTCCTTGGTTCCACCAGGTCCTGCTGTGTCACAATGGGTCCTGTGGTCCCTGAGGCCCTCCAAAGTCATCATGGAGGCTTGCTTCCATGAGGTTCCATTATGTGCCAGTGGTCATCTTGGTTCCAGGAGTTTCCTTAGTGTCACAATGCTCTCCATGCTTCCATGATTCCCCACAATGTCACAATGCTCTCCATGCTTCCATTAGGCCCTGCTTTGCCACAATGGTCCCCTTGTTTCCATGAGGCCCCGCTGTGTCACAATGGACCTATGGTTCCATGATGTTGCGTGGTGTCACCGTGCTCTTCTTGAATCCGCAGTGTAACCATGGACCATTGGTTCCATGCGGCCTGGCCGTGTCACAATGGGCTCCGTGATTCCATGATTCCCCACGGTGTCACAATGGAGCCTTGTTTCTAGGAGGTTCTGTACTGTCACAATTGCCTCCTTGATGCCATCAGCCCCTGCAGTGTCACAATGGCTCCTTGGTTCCATGAGGAACACAATAGCTTGGCATAAGCATTGAGCAACAGCTGCTGAACACACCTGGCAACATCTGCTTGCATCAAAAGAGGGCTTCAAGCTGACAATGGCACCAGCAGCTTCCATCTGCAACAGACACCCAGGGAAAGGACAGGCTGTGCCGGTTTGGACAAATGTGGAGGAAAATATCCTCTGATAGAAGGCAGGTTACACCCAGCCCTCCCCCACCAGCTTCGGGAAAAAAGAATTTTCCTGGGAAGAAAGTGAAAGAGATAAAAACTATTTTTTTAACAAACACCCAGGAAAAGGAGAACAATGCTAAATATTAAAAGCTCTCGCTGTGCAGAGAAAGCTGGGATAATTTGAGAGTCCTTCCGTGTTTCGGTGGGGTCTCCTGAAACATCCATAGACAGCGAGGCCCGTGCAAAGAAATAGGGAGCCATTCATGAGAGAAGTTTCAGAGCTCTTTCTTCTCCAGCCACATGGGCGGGGCACTGCCAAAGAACTGAGCAATCACGGCACAACCAGGGCCCTCCTGGCACAGGGCAACACAAAATAAGCAGTGCTGAACAGGATTAGGGCACATGTGAGCAGGGAGCAGGGAGACCCCGTGCCCAGGCCATGCCTCTACCCCAGGGTCCCCTCTCCCATGACCTCATGGAAGGGGGGAGGAACCCCAACACTTCCGGAGGTGTAGTCTCTCTCCTCCTCCTTGCAGCTGGCTCATGGGCCCACATTCAGGGCCCCCACCTCGGGAGAAAATTCTCCCAATGTGCTCTGATGTTGAAAGAGTCAAGAAGAGAAGAAGGGAAAAAAACCCCCAAAGTCCCAGGAAAACAAAGTTCAACTCTCCATCTCTCCCCAGAGAAAAGGAGCTGAAAACTGGCTAAAAAGAAACAAAGTTGCTTCCTCTGCTCTTGCTGCAAGCAGGATGCAGAGGAGTGTGTATGTGTGTCCTTGAACAAACGCTCTGAGAAGTTTGTCCGGTTTTTTTCCTCTCCCCCCTCTCAGGCTCAGTTGAAAGGCACAGAAATGCACAAAGTTCACTTCTGGGCATAGAGCAGCAATAGGGGATACACATGATAAAGTCACCCCAAGACACAGGGACAGAGAATTCAGTGGAAAGACTCTGAGAATTCTGCTCCCAGAGAATTCTGCTCACCCTGACCCTTGTAGAAAGGGGACATCGTTCCCGGCAGCCTGTACTGAGCATGTGGCTCCTGAGTGGGGTTTGTTGTTTGGGAAACCTGCTCCGGCTTTTCCATTCTTTCCTTGCAAACAGGAAAACTTCTCCTGGGGCTGTGTGCAGGCAGAGCCCTGAGGAGAGCAGGTGGCACATGGTGCGCTGGGCTGGGACAGCCAGCTGCAGAGCTCAAGGGAAGAAGCCCAAAGTGTCACAATGGCTCCTTGCCTTCACATGCAACACCTGGGTCACAATGGTCTCCTTGATTCCATGAGGCCCCACTGTGTCACAATGGCTCCTTGGTTCCATCGGGTTCCGCAGTGTCACCATGGTCTCCTTTGATCCGCACTGTCATCATGGACAATTGGTTCCATGAGGCCCCGCAGTGTCACAATGGTCCCTTGCTTCCATAGGTTTGATGTTGTAACAATGGACTCCTTGCTTCTATGAGCTAGCCTGCTTTTTGCAGAGGTGTCTTTGGTTCCAACAAGGCCCCGCTGTGTCTCAGTGCACCCTGGCTTCCATGTGGATCTGGAGCATCACAAAGGCTCCTTGGTTCCACCAGGTCCTGCTGTGTCACAATGGGTCCTGTGGTCCCTGAGGCCCTCCAAAGTCATCATGGAGGCTTGCTTCCATGAGGTTCCATTATGTGCCAGTGGTCATCTTGGTTCCAGGAGTTTCCTTAGTGTCACAATGCTCTCCATGCTTCCATGATTCCCCACAATGTCACAATGCTCTCCATGCTTCCATTAGGCCCTGCTTTGCCACAATGGTCCCCTTGTTTCCATGAGGCCCCGCTGTGTCACAATGGACCTATGGTTCCATGATGTTGCGTGGTGTCACCGTGCTCTTCTTGAATCCGCCGTGTAACCATGGACCATTGGTTCCATGCGGCCTGGCCGTGTCACAATGGGCTCCGTGATTCCATGATTCCCCACGGTGTCACAATGGAGCCTTGTTTCTAGGAGGTTCTGTACTGTCACAATTGCCTCCTTGATGCCATCAGCCCCTGCAGTGTCACAATGGCTCCTTGGTTCCATGAGGAACACAATAGCTTGGCATAAGCATTGAGAAACAGCTGCTGAACACACCTGGCAACATCTGCTTGCATCAAAAGAGGGCTTCAAGCTGACAATGGCACCAGCAGCTTCCATCTGCAACAGAGACCCAGGAAAGGACAGGCTGTGCTGGTTTGGACAAATGTGGAGGAAAATATCCTCTGATAGAAGGCAGGTTACACCCAGCCCTCCCCCACCAGCTTCGGGAAAAAAGAATTTTCCTGGGAAGAAAGTGAAAGAGATAAAAACTATTTTTTTAACAAACACACAGGAAAAGGATAACAATGCTAAATATTAAAAGCTCTCGCTGTGCAGAGAAAGCTGGGATAATTTGAGAGTCCTTCCGTGTTTCGGTGGGGTCTCCTGAAACATCCATAGACAGCGAGGCCCGTGCAAAGAAATAGGGAGCCATTCATGAGAGAAGTTTCAGAGCTCTTTCTTCTCCAGCCACATGGGCGGGGCACTGCCAAAGAACTGAGCAGTCACGGCACAACCAGGGCCCTCCTGGCACAGGGCAACACAAAATAAGCAGTGCTGAACAGGATTAGGGCACATGTGAGCAGGGAGCAGGGAGACCCCGTGCCCAGGCCATGCCTCTACCCCAGGGTCCCCTCTCCCATGACCTCATGGCAGGGGGGAGGAACCCCAACACTTCCGGAGGTGTAGTCTCTCTCCTCCTCCTTGCAGCTGGCTCATGGGCCCACATTCAGGGCCCCCACCTCGGGAGAAAATTCTCCCAATGTGGTCTGATGTTGAAAGAGTCAAGAAGAGAAGAAGGGAAAAAAAACCCTAAAGTCCCAGGAAAACAAAGTTCAACTCTCCATCTCCCCCCAGAGAAAAGGAGCTGAAAACTGGCTAAAAAGAAACAAAGTTGCTTCCTCTGCTCTTGCTGCAAGCAGGATGCAGAGGAGTGTGTATGTGTGTCCTTGAACAAACGCTCTGAGAAGTTTGTCCGGTTTTTTTTTCCTCTCCCCCCTCTCAGGCTCAGTTGAAAGGCACAGAAATGCACAAAGTTCACTTCTGGGCATAGAGTAGCAATAGGGGATACACATGATAAAGTCACCCCAAGACACAGGGACAGAGAATTCAGTGGAAAGACTCCGAGAATTCTGCTCCCAGAGATCATTCATTCCTGCTCACCCTGACCCTTGTAGAAAGGGGACATCGTTCCCGGCAGCCTGTACTGAGCATGTGGCTCCTGAGTGGGGTTTGTTGTTTGGGAAACCTGCTCCGGCTTTTCCATTCTTTCCTTCCAAACAGGAAAACTTCTCCTGGGGCTGTGTGCAGGCAGAGCCCTGAGGAGAGCAGGTGGCACATGGTGCGCTGGGCTGGGACAGCCAGCTGCAGAGCTCAAGGGAAGAAGCCCAAAGTGTCACAATGGCTCCTTGCCTTCACATGCAACACCTGGGTCACAATGGTCTCCTTGATTCCATGAGGCCCCACTGTGTCACAATGGCTCCTTGGTTCCATCGGGTTCCGCAGTGTCACCATGGTCTCCTTTGATCCGCACTGTCATCATGGACAATTGGTTCCATGAGGCCCCGCAGTGTCACAATGGTCCCTTGCTTCCATAGGTTTGATGTTGTAACAATGGACTCCTTGCTTCTATGAGCTAGCCTGCTTTTTGCAGAGGTGTCTTTGGTTCCAACAAGGCCCCGCTGTGTCTCAGTGCACCCTGGCTTCCATGTGGATCTGGAGCATCACAAAGGCTCCTTGGTTCCACCAGGTCCTGCTGTGTCACAATGGGTCCTGTGGTCCCTGAGGCCCTCCAAAGTCATCATGGAGGCTTGCTTCCATGAGGTTCCATTATGTGCCAGTGGTCATCTTGGTTCCAGGAGTTTCCTTAGTGTCACAATGCTCTCCATGCTTCCATGATTCCCCACAATGTCACAATGCTCTCCATGCTTCCATTAGGCCCTGCTTTGCCACAATGGTCCCCTTGTTTCCATGAGACCCCGCTGTGTCACAATGGACCTATGGTTCCGTGATGTTGCGTGGTGTCACCGTGCTCTTCTTGAATCCGCCGTGTAACCATTGACCATTGGTTCCATGCGGCCTGGCCGTGTCACAATGGGCTCCGTGATTCCATGATTCCCCACGGTGTCACAATGGAGCCTTGTTTCTAGGAGGTTCTGTACTGTCACAATTGCCTCCTTGATGCCATCAGCCCCTGCAGTGTCACAATGGCTCCTTGGTTCCATGAGGAACACAATAGCTTGGCATAAGCATTGAGCAACAGCTGCTGAACACACCTGGCAACATCTGCTTGCATCAAAAGAGGGCTTCAAGCTGACAATGGCACCAGCAGCTTCCATCTGCAACAGACACCCAGGGAAAGGACAGGCTGTGCCGGTTTGGACAAATGTGGAGGAAAATATCCTCTGATAGAAGGCAGGTTACACCCAGCCCTCCCCCACCACGTTTTTGGAAAAAAGAACTTTCCTGGGAAGAAAGTGAAAGAGATAAAAACTATTTTTTTAACAAACACACAGGAAAAGGATAACAATGCTAAATATTAAAAGCTCTCGCTGTGCAGAGAAAGCTGGGATAATTTGAGAGTCCTTCCGTGTTTCGGTGGGGTCTCCTGAAACATCCATAGACAGCGAGGCCCGTGCAAAGAAATAGGGAGCCATTCATGAGAGAAGTTTCAGAGCTCTTTCTTCTCCAGCCACATGGGCGGGGCACTGCCAAAGAACTGAGCAATCATGGCACAACCAGGGCCCTCCTGGCACAGGGCAACACAAAATAAGCAGTGCTGAACAGGATTAGGGCACATGTGAGCAGGGAGCAGGGAGACCCCGTGCCCAGGCCATGCCTCTACCCCAGGGTCCCCTCTCCCATGACCTCATGGCAGGGGGGAGGAACCCCAACACTTCCGGAGGTGTAGTCTCTCTCCTCCTCCTTGCAGCTGGCTCATGGGCCCACATTCAGGGCCCCCACCTCGGGAGAAAATTCTCCCAATGTGGTCTGATGTTGAAAGAGTCAAGAAGAGAAGAAGGGAAAAAAACCCCCAAAGTCCCAGGAAAACAAAGTTCAACTCTCCATCTCTCCCCAGAGAAAAGGAGCTGAAAACTGGCTAAAAAGAAACAAAGTTGCTTCCTCTGCTCTTGCTGCAAGCAGGATGCAGAGGAGTGTGTATGTGTGTCCTTGAACAAACGCTCTGAGAAGTTTGTCCGGTTTTTTTCCTCTCCCCCCTCTCAGGCTCAGTTGAAAGGCACAGAAATGCACAAAGTTCACTTCTGGGCATAGAGCAGCAATAGGGGATACACATGATAAAGTCACCCCAAGACACAGGGACAGAGAATTCAGTGGAAAGACTCCGAGAATTCTGCTCCCAGAGAATTCTGCTCACACTGACCCTTGTAGAAAGGGGACATCGTTCCCGGCAGCCTGTACTGAGCATGTGGCTCCTGAGTGGGGTTTGTTGTTTAGGAAACCTGCTCCGGCTTTTCCATTCTTTCCTTCCAAACAGAAAAACTTCTCCTGGGGCTGTGTGCAGGCAGAGCCCTGAGGAGAGCAGGTGGCACATGGTGCGCTGGGCTGGGACAGCCAGCTGCAGAGCTCAAGGGAAGAAGCCCAAAGTGTCACAATGGCTCCTTGCCTTCACATGCAACACCTGGGTCACAATGGTCTCCTTGATTCCATGAGGCCCCACTGTGTCACAATGGCTCCTTGGTTCCATCGGGTTCCGCAGTGTCACCATGGTCTCCTTTGATCCGCACTGTCATCATGGACAATTGGTTCCATGAGGCCCCGCAGTGTCACAATGGTCCCTTGCTTCCATAGGTTTGATGTTGTAACAATGGACTCCTTGCTTCTATGAGCTAGCCTGCTTTTTGCAGAGGTGTCTTTGGTTCCAACAAGGCCCCGCTGTGTCTCAGTGCACCCTGGCTTCCATGTGGATCTGGAGCATCACAAAGGCTCCTTGGTTCCACCAGGTCCTGCTGTGTCACAATGGGTCCTGTGGTCCCTGAGGCCCTCCAAAGTCATCATGGAGGTTTGGTTCCATGAGGTTCCATTATGTGCCAGTGCTCATCTTGGTTCCAGGAGTTTCCTTAGTGTCACAATGCTCTCCATGCTTCCATGATTCCCCACAATGTCACAATGCTCTCCATGCTTCCATTAGGCCCTGCTTTGCCACAATGGTCCCCTTGTTTCCATGAGGCCCCGCTGTGTCACAATGGACCTATGGTTCCATGATGTTGCGTGGTGTCACCGTGCTCTTCTTGAATCCGCAGTGTAACCATGGACCATTGGTTCCATGCGGCCTGGCCGTGTCACAATGGGCTCCGTGATTCCATGATTCCCCACGGTGTCACAATGGAGCCTTGTTTCTAGGAGGTTCTGTACTGTCACAATTGCCTCCTTGATGCCATCAGCCCCTGCAGTGTCACAATGGCTCCTTGGTTCCATGAGGAACACAATAGCTTGGCATAAGCATTGAGCAACAGCTGCTGAACACACCTGGCAACATCTGCTTGCATCAAAAGAGGGCTTCAAGCTGACAATGGCACCAGCAGCTTCCATCTGCAACAGAGACCCAGGAAAGGACAGGCTGTGCCGGTTTGGACAAATGTGGAGGAAAATATCCTCTGATAGAAGGCAGGTTACACCCAGCCCTCCCCCACCAGCTTCGGGAAAAAAGAATTTTCCTGGGAAGAAAGTGAAAGAGATAAAAACTATTTTTTTAACAAACACACAGGAAAAGGATAACAATGCTAAATATTAAAAGCTCTCGCTGTGCAGAGAAAGCTGGGATAATTTGAGAGTCCTTCCGTGTTTCGGTGGGGTCTCCTGAAACATCCATAGACAGCGAGGCCCGTGCAAAGAAATAGGGAGCCATTCTTGAGAGAAGTTTCAGAGCTCTTTCTTCTCCAGCCACATGGGCGGGGCACTGCCAAAGAACTGAGCAGCCACGGCACAACCAGGGCCCTCCTGGCACAGGGCAACACAAAATAAGCAGTGCTGAACAGGATTAGGGCACATGTCAGCAGGGAGCAGGGAGACCCCGTGCCCAGGCCATGCCTCTACCCCAGGGTCCCCTCTCCCATGACCTCATGGCAGGGGGGAGGAACCCCAACACTTCCGGAGGTGTAGTCTCTCTCCTCCTCCTTGCAGCTGGCTCATGGGCCCACATTCAGGGCCCCCACCTCGGGAGAAAATTCTCCCAATGTGGTCTGATGTTGAAAGAGTCAAGAAGAGAAGAAGGGAAAAAAACCCCCAAAGTCCCAGGAAAACAAAGTTCAACTCTCCATCTCCCCCCAGAGAAAAGGAGCTGAAAACTGGCTAAAAAGAAACAAAGTTGCTTCCTCCGCTCTTGCTGCAAGCAGGATGCAGAGGAGTGTGTATGTGTGTCCTTGAACAAACGCTCTGAGAAGTTTGTCCGGTTTTTTTTTCCTCTCCCCCCTCTCAGGCTCAGTTGAAAGGCACAGAAATGCACAAAGTTCACTTCTGGGCATAGAGTAGCAATAGGGGATACACATGATAAAGTCACCCCAAGACACAGGGACAGAGAATTCAGTGGAAAGACTCCGAGAATTCTGCTCCCAGAGATCATTCATTCCTGCTCACCCTGACCCTTGTAGAAAGGGGACATCGTTCCCGGCAGCCTGTACTGAGCATGTGGCTCCTGAGTGGGGTTTGTTGTTTGGGAAACCTGCTCCGGCTTTTCCATTCTTTCCTTCCAAACAGGAAAACTTCTCCTGGGGCTGTGTGCAGGCAGAGCCCTGAGGAGAGCAGGTGGCACATGGTGCGCTGGGCTGGGACAGCCAGCTGCAGAGCTCAAGGGAAGAAGCCCAAAGTGTCACAATGGCTCCTTGCCTTCACATGCAACACCTGGGTCACAATGGTCTCCTTGATTCCATGAGGCCCCACTGTGTCACAATGGCTCCTTGGTTCCATCGGGTTCCGCAGTGTCACCATGGTCTCCTTTGATCCGCACTGTCATCATGGACAATTGGTTCCATGAGGCCCCGCAGTGTCACAATGGTCCCTTGCTTCCATAGGTTTGATGTTGTAACAATGGACTCCTTGCTTCTATGAGCTAGCCTGCTTTTTGCAGAGGTGTCTTTGGTTCCAACAAGGCCCCGCTGTGTCTCAGTGCACCCTGGCTTCCATGTGGATCTGGAGCATCACAAAGGCTCCTTGGTTCCACCAGGTCCTGCTGTGTCACAATGGGTCCTGTGGTCCCTGAGGCCCTCCAAAGTCATCATGGAGGCTTGCTTCCATGAGGTTCCATTATGTGCCAGTGGTCATCTTGGTTCCAGGAGTTTCCTTAGTGTCACAATGCTCTCCATGCTTCCATGATTCCCCACAATGTCACAATGCTCTCCATGCTTCCATTAGGCCCTGCTTTGCCACAATGGTCCCCTTGTTTCCATGAGGCCCCGCTGTGTCACAATGGACCTATGGTTCCATGATGTTGCGTGGTGTCACCGTGCTCTTCTTGAATCCGCAGTGTAACCATGGACCATTGGTTCCATGCGGCCTGGCCGTGTCACAATGGGCTCCGTGATTCCATGATTCCCCACGGTGTCACAATGGAGCCTTGTTTCTAGGAGGTTCTGTACTGTCACAATTGCCTCCTTGATGCCATCAGCCCCTGCAGTGTCACAATGGCTCCTTGGTTCCATGAGGAACACAATAGCTTGGCATAAGCATTGAGCAACAGCTGCTGAACACACCTGGCAACATCTGCTTGCATCAAAAGAGGGCTTCAAGCTGACAATGGCACCAGCAGCTTCCATCTGCAACAGACACCCAGGGAAAGGACAGGCTGTGCCGGTTTGGACAAATGTGGAGGAAAATATCCTCTGATAGAAGGCAGGTTACACCCAGCCCTCCCCCACCAGCTTCGGGAAAAAAGAATTTTCCTGGGAAGAAAGTGAAAGAGATAAAAACTATTTTTTTAACAAACACCCAGGAAAAGGAGAACAATGCTAAATATTAAAAGCTCTCGCTGTGCAGAGAAAGCTGGGATAATTTGAGAGTCCTTCCGTGTTTCGGTGGGGTCTCCTGAAACATCCATAGACAGCGAGGCCCGTGCAAAGAAATAGGGAGCCATTCATGAGAGAAGTTTCAGAGCTCTTTCTTCTCCAGCCACATGGGCGGGGCACTGCCAAAGAACTGAGCAATCACGGCACAACCAGGGCCCTCCTGGCACAGGGCAACACAAAATAAGCAGTGCTGAACAGGATTAGGGCACATGTGAGCAGGGAGCAGGGAGACCCCGTGCCCAGGCCATGCCTCTACCCCAGGGTCCCCTCTCCCATGACCTCATGGCAGGGGGGAGGAACCCCAACACTTCCGGAGGTGTAGTCTCTCTCCTCCTCCTTGCAGCTGGCTCATGGGCCCACATTCAGGGCCCCCACCTCGGGAGAAAATTCTCCCAATGTGCTCTGATGTTGAAAGAGTCAAGAAGAGAAGAAGGGAAAAAAACCCCCAAAGTCCCAGGAAAACAAAGTTCAACTCTCCATCTCTCCCCAGAGAAAAGGAGCTGAAAACTGGCTAAAAAGAAACAAAGTTGCTTCCTCTGCTCTTGCTGCAAGCAGGATGCAGAGGAGTGTGTATGTGTGTCCTTGAACAAACGCTCTGAGAAGTTTGTCCGGTTTTTTTCCTCTCCCCCCTCTCAGGCTCAGTTGAAAGGCACAGAAATGCACAAAGTTCACTTCTGGGCATAGAGCAGCAATAGGGGATACACATGATAAAGTCACCCCAAGACACAGGGACAGAGAATTCAGTGGAAAGACTCTGAGAATTCTGCTCCCAGAGAATTCTGCTCACCCTGACCCTTGTAGAAAGGGGACATCGTTCCCGGCAGCCTGTACTGAGCATGTGGCTCCTGAGTGGGGTTTGTTGTTTGGGAAACCTGCTCCGGCTTTTCCATTCTTTCCTTGCAAACAGGAAAACTTCTCCTGGGGCTGTGTGCAGGCAGAGCCCTGAGGAGAGCAGGTGGCACATGGTGCGCTGGGCTGGGACAGCCAGCTGCAGAGCTCAAGGGAAGAAGCCCAAAGTGTCACAATGGCTCCTTGCCTTCACATGCAACACCTGGGTCACAATGGTCTCCTTGATTCCATGAGGCCCCACTGTGTCACAATGGCTCCTTGGTTCCATCGGGTTCCGCAGTGTCACCATGGTCTCCTTTGATCCGCACTGTCATCATGGACAATTGGTTCCATGAGGCCCCGCAGTGTCACAATGGTCCCTTGCTTCCATAGGTTTGATGTTGTAACAATGGACTCCTTGCTTCTATGAGCTAGCCTGCTTTTTGCAGAGGTGTCTTTGGTTCCAACAAGGCCCCGCTGTGTCTCAGTGCACCCTGGCTTCCATGTGGATCTGGAGCATCACAAAGGCTCCTTGGTTCCACCAGGTCCTGCTGTGTCACAATGGGTCCTGTGGTCCCTGAGGCCCTCCAAAGTCATCATGGAGGCTTGCTTCCATGAGGTTCCATTATGTGCCAGTGGTCATCTTGGTTCCAGGAGTTTCCTTAGTGTCACAATGCTCTCCATGCTTCCATGATTCCCCACAATGTCACAATGCTCTCCATGCTTCCATTAGGCCCTGCTTTGCCACAATGGTCCCCTTGTTTCCATGAGGCCCCGCTGTGTCACAATGGACCTATGGTTCCATGATGTTGCGTGGTGTCACCGTGCTCTTCTTGAATCCGCCGTGTAACCATGGACCATTGGTTCCATGCGGCCTGGCCGTGTCACAATGGGCTCCGTGATTCCATGATTCCCCACGGTGTCACAATGGAGCCTTGTTTCTAGGAGGTTCTGTACTGTCACAATTGCCTCCTTGATGCCATCAGCCCCTGCAGTGTCACAATGGCTCCTTGGTTCCATGAGGAACACAATAGCTTGGCATAAGCATTGAGAAACAGCTGCTGAACACACCTGGCAACATCTGCTTGCATCAAAAGAGGGCTTCAAGCTGACAATGGCACCAGCAGCTTCCATCTGCAACAGAGACCCAGGAAAGGACAGGCTGTGCTGGTTTGGACAAATGTGGAGGAAAATATCCTCTGATAGAAGGCAGGTTACACCCAGCCCTCCCCCACCAGCTTCGGGAAAAAAGAATTTTCCTGGGAAGAAAGTGAAAGAGATAAAAACTATTTTTTTAACAAACACACAGGAAAAGGATAACAATGCTAAATATTAAAAGCTCTCGCTGTGCAGAGAAAGCTGGGATAATTTGAGAGTCCTTCCGTGTTTCGGTGGGGTCTCCTGAAACATCCATAGACAGCGAGGCCCGTGCAAAGAAATAGGGAGCCATTCATGAGAGAAGTTTCAGAGCTCTTTCTTCTCCAGCCACATGGGCGGGGCACTGCCAAAGAACTGAGCAGTCACGGCACAACCAGGGCCCTCCTGGCACAGGGCAACACAAAATAAGCAGTGCTGAACAGGATTAGGGCACATGTGAGCAGGGAGCAGGGAGACCCCGTGCCCAGGCCATGCCTCTACCCCAGGGTCCCCTCTCCCATGACCTCATGGCAGGGGGGAGGAACCCCAACACTTCCGGAGGTGTAGTCTCTCTCCTCCTCCTTGCAGCTGGCTCATGGGCCCACATTCAGGGCCCCCACCTCGGGAGAAAATTCTCCCAATGTGGTCTGATGTTGAAAGAGTCAAGAAGAGAAGAAGGGAAAAAAAACCCTAAAGTCCCAGGAAAACAAAGTTCAACTCTCCATCTCCCCCCAGAGAAAAGGAGCTGAAAACTGGCTAAAAAGAAACAAAGTTGCTTCCTCTGCTCTTGCTGCAAGCAGGATGCAGAGGAGTGTGTATGTGTGTCCTTGAACAAACGCTCTGAGAAGTTTGTCCGGTTTTTTTTTCCTCTCCCCCCTCTCAGGCTCAGTTGAAAGGCACAGAAATGCACAAAGTTCACTTCTGGGCATAGAGTAGCAATAGGGGATACACATGATAAAGTCACCCCAAGACACAGGGACAGAGAATTCAGTGGAAAGACTCTGAGAATTCTGCTCCCAGAGAATTCTGCTCACACTGACCCTTGTAGAAAGGGGACATCGTTCCCGGCAGCCTGTACTGAGCATGTGGCTCCTGAGTGGGGTTTGTTGTTTAGGAAACCTGCTCCGGCTTTTCCATTCTTTCCTTCCAAACAGGAAAACTTCTCCTGGGGCTGTGTGCAGGCAGAGCCCTGAGGAGAGCAGGTGGCACATGGTGCGCTGGGCTGGGACAGCCAGCTGCAGAGCTCAAGGGAAGAAGCCCAAAGTGTCACAATGGCTCCTTGCCTTCACATGCAACACCTGGGTCACAATGGTCTCCTTGATTCCATGAGGCCCCACTGTGTCACAATGGCTCCTTGGTTCCATCGGGTTCCGCAGTGTCACCATGGTCTCCTTTGATCCGCACTGTCATCATGGACAATTGGTTCCATGAGGCCCCGCAGTGTCACAATGGTCCCTTGCTTCCATAGGTTTGATGTTGTAACAATGGACTCCTTGCTTCTATGAGCTAGCCTGCTTTTTGCAGAGGTGTCTTTGGTTCCAACAAGGCCCCGCTGTGTCTCAGTGCACCCTGTCTTCCATGTGGATCTGGAGCATCACAAAGGCTCCTTGGTTCCACCAGGTCCTGCCGTGTCACAATGGGTCCTGTGGTCCCTGAGGCCCTCCAAAGTCATCATGGAGGCTTGCTTCCATGAGGTTCCATTATGTGCCAGTGGTCATCTTGGTTCCAGGAGTTTCCTTAGTGTCACAATGCTCTCCATGCTTCCATGATTCCCCACAATGTCACAATGCTCTCCATGCTTCCATTAGGCCCTGCTTTGCCACAATGGTCCCCTTGTTTCCATGAGGCCCCGCTGTGTCACAATGGACCTATGGTTCCATGATGTTGCGTGGTGTCACCGTGCTCTTCTTGAATCCGCAGTGTAACCATGGACCATTGGTTCCATGCGGCCTGGCCGTGTCACAATGGGCTCCGTGATTCCATGATTCCCCACGGTGTCACAATGGAGCCTTGTTTCTAGGAGGTTCTGTACTGTCACAATTGCCTCCTTGATGCCATCAGCCCCTGCAGTGTCACAATGGCTCCTTGGTTCCATGAGGAACACAATAGCTTGGCATAAGCATTGAGCAACAGCTGCTGAACACACCTGGCAACATCTGCTTGCATCAAAAGAGGGCTTCAAGCTGACAATGGCACCAGCAGCTTCCATCTGACACAGACACCCAGGAAAGGACAGGCTGTGCGGGTTTGGACAAATGTGGAGGAAAATATCCTCTGATAGAAGGCAGGTTACACCCAGCCCTCCCCCACCAGCTTCGGGAAAAAAGAATTTTCCTGGGAAGAAAGTGAAAGAGATAAAAACTATTTTTTTAACAAACACACAGGAAAAGGATAACAATGCTAAATATTAAAAGCTCTCGCTGTGCAGAGAAAGCTGGGATAATTTGAGAGTCCTTCCGTGTTTCGGTGGGGTCTCCTGAAACATCCATAGACAGCGAGGCCCGTGCAAAGAAATAGGGAGCGATTCTTGAGAGAAGTTTCAGAGCTCTTTCTTCTCCAGCCACATGGGCGGGGCACTGCCAAAGAACTGAGCAGTCACGGCACAACCAGGGCCCTCCTGGCACAGGGCAACACAAAATAAGCAGTGCTGAACAGGATTAGGGCACATGTGAGCAGGGAGCAGGGAGACCCCGTGCCCAGGCCATGCCTCTACCCCAGGGTCCCCTCTCCCATGACCTCATGGCAGGGGGGAGGAACCCCAACACTTCCGGAGGTGTAGTCTCTCTCCTCCTCCTTGCAGCTGGCTCATGGGCCCACATTCAGGGCCCCCACCTCGGGAGAAAATTCTCCCAATGTGGTCTGATGTTGAAAGAGTCAAGAAGAGAAGAAGGGAAAAAAACCCCCAAAGTCCCAGGAAAACAAAGTTCAACTCTCCATCTCCCCCCAGAGAAAAGGAGCTGAAAACTGGCTAAAAAGAAACAAAGTTGCTTCCTCCGCTCTTGCTGCAAGCAGGATGCAGAGGAGTGTGTATGTGTGTCCTTGAACAAACGCTCTGAGAAGTTTGTCCGGTTTTTTTTTCCTCTCCCCCCTCTCAGGCTCAGTTGAAAGGCACAGAAATGCACAAAGTTCACTTCTGGGCATAGAGCAGCAATAGGGGATACACATGATAAAGTCACCCCAAGACACAGGGACAGAGAATTCAGTGGAAAGACTCCGAGAATTCTGCTCCCAGAGATCATTCATTCCTGCTCACCCTGACCCTTGTAGAAAGGGGACATCGTTCCCGGCAGCCTGTACTGAGCATGTGGCTCCTGAGTGGGGTTTGTTGTTTGGGAAACCTGCTCCGGCTTTTCCATTCTTTCCTTCCAAACAGGAAAACTTCTCCTGGGGCTGTGTGCAGGCAGAGCCCTGAGGAGAGCAGGTGGCACATGGTGCGCTGGGCTGGGACAGCCAGCTGCAGAGCTCAAGGGAAGAAGCCCAAAGTGTCACAATGGCTCCTTGCCTTCACATGCAACACCTGGGTCACAATGGTCTCCTTGATTCCATGAGGCCCCACTGTGTCACAATGGCTCCTTGGTTCCATCGGGTTCCGCAGTGTCACCATGGTCTCTTTTGATCCGCATTGTCATCATGGACAATTGGTTCCATGAGGCCCCGCAGTGTCACAATGGTCCCTTGCTTCCATAGGTTTGATGTTGTAACAATGGACTCCTTGCTTCTATGAGCTAGCCTGCTTTTTGCAGAGGTGTCTTTGGTTCCAACAAGGCCCCGCTGTGTCTCAGTGCACCCTGGCTTCCATGTGGATCTGGAGTATCACAAAGGCTCCTTGGTTCCACCAGGTCCTGCTGTGTCACAATGGGTCCTGTGGTCCCTGAGGCCCTCCAAAGTCATCATGGAGGCTTGCTTCCATGAGGTTCCATTATGTGCCAGTGGTCATCTTGGTTCCAGGAGTTTCCTTAGTGTCACAATGCTCTCCATGCTTCCATGATTCCCCACAATGTCACAATGCTCTCCATGCTTCCATTAGGCCCTGCTTTGCCACAATGGTCCCCTTGTTTCCATGAGGCCCCGCTGTGTCACAATGGACCTATGGTTCCATGATGTTGCGTGGTGTCACCGTGCTCTTCTTGAATCCGCAGTGTAACCATGGACCATTGGTTCCATGCGGCCTGGCCGTGTCACAATGGGCTCCGTGATTCCATGATTCCCCACGGTGTCACAATGGAGCCTTGTTTCTAGGAGGTTCTGTACTGTCACAATTGCCTCCTTGATGCCATCAGCCCCTGCAGTGTCACAATGGCTCCTTGGTTCCATGAGGAACACAATAGCTTGGCATAAGCATTGAGCAACAGCTGCTGAACACACCTGGCAACATCTGCTTGCATCAAAAGAGGGCTTCAAGCTGACAATGGCACCAGCAGCTTCCATCTGCAACAGAGACCCAGGAAAGGACAGGCTGTGCCGGTTTGGACAAATGTGGAGGAAAATATCCTCTGATAGAAGGCAGGTTACACCCAGCCCTCCCCCACCAGCTTCGGGAAAAAAGAATTTTCCTGGGAAGAAAGTGAAAGAGATAAAAACTATTTTTTTAACAAACACACAGGAAAAGGATAACAATGCTAAATATTAAAAGCTCTCGCTGTGCAGAGAAAGCTGGGATAATTTGAGAGTCCTTCCGTGTTTCGGTGGGGTCTCCTGAAACATCCATAGACAGCGAGGCCCGTGCAAAGAAATAGGGAGCGATTCTTGAGAGAAGTTTCAGAGCTCTTTCTTCTCCAGCCACATGGGCGGGGCACTGCCAAAGAACTGAGCAGTCACGGCACAACCAGGGCCCTCCTGGCACAGGGCAACACAAAATAAGCAGTGCTGAACAGGATTAGGGCACATGTGAGCAGGGAGCAGGGAGACCCCGTGCCCAGGCCATGCCTCTACCCCAGGGTCCCCTCTCCCATGACCTCATGGCAGGGGGGAGGAACCCCAACACTTCCGGAGGTGTAGTCTCTCTCCTCCTCCTTGCAGCTGGCTCATGGGCCCACATTCAGGGCCCCCACCTCGGGAGAAAATTCTCCCAATGTGGTCTGATGTTGAAAGAGTCAAGAAGAGAAGAAGGGAAAAAAACCCCCAAAGTCCCAGGAAAACAAAGTTCAACTCTCCATCTCCCCCCAGAGAAAAGGAGCTGAAAACTGGCTAAAAAGAAACAAAGTTGCTTCCTCCGCTCTTGCTGCAAGCAGGATGCAGAGGAGTGTGTATGTGTGTCCTTGAACAAACGCTCTGAGAAGTTTGTCCGGTTTTTTTTTCCTCTCCCCCCTCTCAGGCTCAGTTGAAAGGCACAGAAATGCACAAAGTTCACTTCTGGGCATAGAGCAGCAATAGGGGATACACATGATAAAGTCACCCCAAGACACAGGGACAGAGAATTCAGTGGAAAGACTCCGAGAATTCTGCTCCCAGAGATCATTCATTCCTGCTCACCCTGACCCTTGTAGAAAGGGGACATCGTTCCCGGCAGCCTGTACTGAGCATGTGGCTCCTGAGTGGGGTTTGTTGTTTGGGAAACCTGCTCCGGCTTTTCCATTCTTTCCTTCCAAACAGGAAAACTTCTCCTGGGGCTGTGTGCAGGCAGAGCCCTGAGGAGAGCAGGTGGCACATGGTGCGCTGGGCTGGGACAGCCAGCTGCAGAGCTCAAGGGAAGAAGCCCAAAGTGTCACAATGGCTCCTTGCCTTCACATGCAACACCTGGGTCACAATGGTCTCCTTGATTCCATGAGGCCCCACTGTGTCACAATGGCTCCTTGGTTCCATCGGGTTCCGCAGTGTCACCATGGTCTCTTTTGATCCGCATTGTCATCATGGACAATTGGTTCCATGAGGCCCCGCAGTGTCACAATGGTCCCTTGCTTCCATAGGTTTGATGTTGTAACAATGGACTCCTTGCTTCTATGAGCTAGCCTGCTTTTTGCAGAGGTGTCTTTGGTTCCAACAAGGCCCCGCTGTGTCTCAGTGCACCCTGGCTTCCATGTGGATCTGGAGTATCACAAAGGCTCCTTGGTTCCACCAGGTCCTGCTGTGTCACAATGGGTCCTGTGGTCCCTGAGGCCCTCCAAAGTCATCATGGAGGCTTGCTTCCATGAGGTTCCATTATGTGCCAGTGGTCATCTTGGTTCCAGGAGTTTCCTTAGTGTCACAATGCTCTCCATGCTTCCATGATTCCCCACAATGTCACAATGCTCTCCATGCTTCCATTAGGCCCTGCTTTGCCACAATGGTCCCCTTGTTTCCATGAGGCCCCGCTGTGTCACAATGGACCTATGGTTCCATGATGTTGCGTGGTGTCACCGTGCTCTTCTTGAATCCGCAGTGTAACCATGGACCATTGGTTCCATGCGGCCTGGCCGTGTCGCAATGGGCTCCGTGATTCCATGATTCCCCACGGTGTCACAATGGAGCCTTGTTTCTAGGAGGTTCTGTACTGTCACAATTGCCTCCTTGATGCCATCAGCCCCTGCAGTGTCACAATGGCTCCTTGGTTCCATGAGGAACACAATAGCTTGGCATAAGCATTGAGCAACAGCTGCTGAACACACCTGGCAACATCTGCTTGCATCAAAAGAGGGCTTCAAGCTGAGAATGGCACCAGCAGCTTCCATCTGCAACAGAGACCCAGGAAAGGACAGGCTGTGCCGGTTTGGACAAATGTGGAGGAAAATATCCTCTGATAGAAGGCAGGTTACACCCAGCCCTCCCCCACCAGCTTCGGGAAAAAAGAATTTTCCTGGGAAGAAAGTGAAAGAGATAAAAACTATTTTTTTAACAAACACACAGGAAAAGGATAACAATGCTAAATATTAAAAGCTCTCGCTGTGCAGAGAAAGCTGGGATAATTTGAGAGTCCTTCCGTGTTTCGGTGGGGTCTCCTGAAACATCCATAGACAGCGAGGCCCGTGCAAAGAAATAGGGAGCCATTCTTGAGAGAAGTTTCAGAGCTCTTTCTTCTCCAGCCACATGGGCGGGGCACTGCCAAAGAACTGAGCAGTCACGGCACAACCAGGGCCCTCCTGGCACAGGGCAACACAAAATAAGCAGTGCTGAACAGGATTAGGGCACATGTGAGCAGGGAGCAGGGAGACCCCGTGCCCAGGCCATGCCTCTACCCCAGGGTCCCCTCTCCCATGACCTCATGGCAGGGGGGAGGAACCCCAACACTTCCGGAGGTGTAGTCTCTCTCCTCCTCCTTGCAGCTGGCTCATGGGCCCACATTCAGGGCCCCCACCTCGGGAGAAAATTCTCCCAATGTGGTCTGATGTTGAAAGAGTCAAGAAGAGAAGAAGGGAAAAAAACCCCCAAAGTCCCAGGAAAACAAAGTTCAACTCTCCATCTCCCCCCAGAGAAAAGGAGCTGAAAACTGGCTAAAAAGAAACAAAGTTGCTTCCTCCGCTCTTGCTGCAAGCAGGATGCAGAGGAGTGTGTATGTGTGTCCTTGAACAAACGCTCTGAGAAGTTTGTCCGGTTTTTTTTTCCTCTCCCCCCTCTCAGGCTCAGTTGAAAGGCACAGAAATGCACAAAGTTCACTTCTGGGCATAGAGCAGCAATAGGGGATACACATGATAAAGTCACCCCAAGACACAGGGACAGAGAATTCAGTGGAAAGACTCCGAGAATTCTGCTCCCAGAGATCATTCATTCCTGCTCACCCTGACCCTTGTAGAAAGGGGACATCGTTCCAGGCAGCCTGTACTGAGCATGTGGCTCCTGAGTGGGGTTTGTTGTTTGGGAAACCTGCTCCAGCTTTTCCATTCTTTCCTTCCAAACAGGAAAACTTCTCCTGGGGCTGTGTGCAGGCAGAGCCCTGAGGAGAGCAGGTGGCACATGGTGCGCTGGGCTGGGACAGCCAGCTGCAGAGCTCAAGGGAAGAAGCCCAAAGTGTCACAATGGCTCCTTGCCTTCACATGCAACACCTGGGTCACAATGGTCTCCTTGATTCCATGAGGCCCCACTGTGTCACAATGGCTCCTTGGTTCCATCGGGTTCCGCAGTGTCACCATGGTCTCCTTTGATCCGCACTGTCATCATGGACAATTGGTTCCATGAGGCCCCGCAGTGTCACAATGGTCCCTTGGTTCCATAGGTTTGATGTTGTAACAATGGACTCCTTGCTTCTATGAGCTAGCCTGCTTTTTGCAGAGGTGTCTTTGGTTCCAACAAGGCCCCGCTGTGTCTCAGTGCACCCTGGCTTCCATGTGGATCTGGAGCATCACAAAGGCTCCTTGGTTCCACCAGGTCCTGCTGTGTCACAATGGGTCCTGTGGTCCCTGAGGCCCTCCAAAGTCATCATGGAGGCTTGCTTCCATGAGGTTCCATTATGTGCCAGTGGTCATCTTGGTTCCAGGAGTTTCCTTAGTGTCACAATGCTCTCCATGCTTCCATGATTCCCCACAATGTCACAATGCTCTCCATGCTTCCATTAGGCCCTGCTTTGCCACAATGGTCCCCTTGTTTCCATGAGACCCCGCTGTGTCACAATGGACCTATGGTTCCAGGATGTTGCGTGGTGTCACCGTGCTCTTCTTGAATCCGCCGTGTAACCATGGACCATTGGTTCCATGCGGCCTGGCCGTGTCACAATGGGCTCCGTGATTCCATGATTCCCCACGGTGTCACAATGGAGCCTTGTTTCTAGGAGGTTCTGTACTGTCACAATTGCCTCCTTGATGCCATCAGCCCCTGCAGTGTCACAATGGCTCCTTGGTTCCATGAGGAACACAATAGCTTGGCATAAGCATTGAGCAACAGCTGCTGAACACACCTGGCAACATCTGCTTGCATCAAAAGAGGGCTTCAAGCTGACAATGGCACCAGCAGCTTCCATCTGCAACAGACACCCAGGGAAAGGACAGGCTGTGCCGGTTTGGACAAATTTGGAGGAAAATATCCTCTGATAGAAGGCAGGTTACACCCAGCCCTCCCCCACCAGCTTCGGGAAAAAAGAATTTTCCTGGGAAGAAAGTGAAAGAGATAAAAACTATTTTTTTAACAAACACCCAGGAAAAGGAGAACAATGCTAAATATTAAAAGCTCTCGCTGTGCAGAGAAAGCTGGGATAATTTGAGAGTCCTTCCGTGTTTCGGTGGGGTCTCCTGAAACATCCATAGACAGCGAGGCCCGTGCAAAGAAATAGGGAGCCATTCATGAGAGAAGTTTCAGAGCTCTTTCTTCTCCAGCCACATGGGCGGGGCACTGCCAAAGAACTGAGCAATCACGGCACAACCAGGGCCCTCCTGGCACAGGGCAACACAAAATAAGCAGTGCTGAACAGGATTAGGGCACATGTGAGCAGGGAGCAGGGAGACCCCGTGCCCAGGCCATGCCTCTACCCCAGGGTCCCCTCTCCCATGACCTCATGGCAGGGGGGAGGAACCCCAACACTTCCGGAGGTGTAGTCTCTCTCCTCCTCCTTGCAGCTGGCTCATGGGCCCACATTCAGGGCCCCCACCTCGGGAGAAAATTCTCCCAATGTGGTCTGATGTTGAAAGAGTCAAGAAGAGAAGAAGGGAAAAAAACCCCCAAAGTCCCAGGAAAACAAAGTTCAACTCTCCATCTCTCCCCAGAGAAAAGGAGCTGAAAACTGGCTAAAAAGAAACAAAGTTGCTTCCTCTGCTCTTGCTGCAAGCAGGATGCAGAGGAGTGTGTTTGTGTGTCCTTGAACAAACGCTCTGAGAAGTTTGTCCGGTTTTTTTCCTCTCCCCCCTCTCAGGCTCAGTTGAAAGGCACAGAAATGCACAAAGTTCACTTCTGGGCATAGAGCAGCAATAGGGGATACACATGATAAAGTCACCCCAAGACACAGGGACAGAGAATTCAGTGGAAAGACTCTGAGAATTCTGCTCCCAGAGAATTCTGCTCACCCTGACCCTTGTAGAAAGGGGACATCGTTCCCGGCAGCCTGTACTGAACATGTGGCTCCTGAGTGGGGTTTGTTGTTTAGGAAACCTGCTCCGGCTTTTCCATTCTTTCCTTCCAAACAGGAAAACTTCTCCTGGGGCTGTGTGCAGGCAGAGCCCTGAGGAGAGCAGGTGGCACATGGTGCGCTGGGCTGGGACAGCCAGCTGCAGAGCTCAAGGGAAGAAGCCCAAAGTGTCACAATGGCTCCTTGCCTTCACATGCAACACCTGGGTCACAATGGTCTCCTTGATTCCATGAGGCCCCACTGTGTCACAATGGCTCCTTGGTTCCATCGGGTTCCGCAGTGTCACCATGGTCTCCTTTGATCCGCACTGTCATCATGGACAATTGGTTCCATGAGGCCCCGCAGTGTCACAATGGTCCCTTGCTTCCATAGGTTTGATGTTGTAACAATGGACTCCTTGCTTCTATGAGCTAGCCTGCTTTTTGCAGAGGTGTCTTTGGTTCCAACAAGGCCCCGCTGTGTCTCAGTGCACCCTGGCTTCCATGTGGATCTGGAGCATCACAAAGGCTCCTTGGTTCCACCAGGTCCTGCTGTGTCACAATGGGTCCTGTGGTCCCTGAGGCCCTCCAAAGTCATCATGGAGGCTTGCTTCCATGAGGTTCCATTATGTGCCAGTGGTCATCTTGGTTCCAGGAGTTTCCTTAGTGTCACAATGCTCTCCATGCTTCCATGATTCCCCACAATGTCACAATGCTCTCCATGCTTCCATTAGGCCCTGCTTTGCCACAATGGTCCCCTTGTTTCCATGAGGCCCCGCTGTGTCACAATGGACCTATGGTTCCATGATGTTGCGTGGTGTCACCGTGCTCTTCTTGAATCCGCAGTGTAACCATGGACCATTGGTTCCATGCGGCCTGGCCGTGTCACAATGGGCTCCGTGATTCCATGATTCCCCACGGTGTCACAATGGAGCCTTGTTTCTAGGAGGTTCTGTACTGTCACAATTGCCTCCTTGATGCCATCAGCCCCTGCAGTGTCACAATGGCTCCTTGGTTCCATGAGGAACACAATAGCTTGGCATAAGCATTGAGCAACAGCTGCTGAACACACCTGGCAACATCTGCTTGCATCAAAAGAGGGCTTCAAGCTGACAATGGCACCAGCAGCTTCCATCTGCAACAGAGACCCAGGAAAGGACAGGCTGTGCCGGTTTGGACAAATGTGGAGGAAAATATCCTCTGATAGAAGGCAGGTTACACCCAGCCCTCCCCCACCAGCTTCGGGAAAAAAGAATTTTCCTGGGAAGAAAGTGAAAGAGATAAAAACTATTTTTTTAACAAACACCCAGGAAAAGGAGAACAATGCTAAATGTTAAAAGCTCTCGCTGTGCAGAGAAAGCTGGGATAATTTGAGAGTCCTTCCGTGTTTCGGTGGGGTCTCCTGAAACATCCATAGACAGCGAGGCCCGTGCAAAGAAATAGGGAGCGATTCTTGAGAGAAGTTTCAGAGCTCTTTCTTCTCCAGCCACATGGGCGGGGCACTGCCAAAGAACTGAGCAGTCACGGCACAACCAGGGCCCTCCTGGCACAGGGCAACACAAAATAAGCAGTGCTGAACAGGATTAGGGCACATGTGAGCAGGGAGCAGGGAGACCCCGTGCCCAGGCCATGCCTCTACCCCAGGGTCCCCTCTCCCATGACCTCATGGCAGGGGGGAGGAACCCCAACACTTCCGGAGGTGTAGTCTCTCTCCTCCTCCTTGCAGCTGGCTCATGGGCCCACATTCAGGGCCCCCACCTCGGGAGAAAATTCTCCCAATGTGGTCTGATGTTGAAAGAGTCAAGAAGAGAAGAAGGGAAAAAAACCCCCAAAGTCCCAGGAAAACAAAGTTCAACTCTCCATCTCCCCCCAGAGAAAAGGAGCTGAAAACTGGCTAAAAAGAAACAAAGTTGCTTCCTCCGCTCTTGCTGCAAGCAGGATGCAGAGGAGTGTGTATGTGTGTCCTTGAACAAACGCTCTGAGAAGTTTGTCCGGTTTTTTTTCCTCTCCCCCCTCTCAGGCTCAGTTGAAAGGCACAGAAATGCACAAAGTTCACTTCTGGGCATAGAGTAGCAATAGGGGATACACATGATAAAGTCACCCCAAGACACAGGGACAGAGAATTCAGTGGAAAGACTCCGAGAATTCTGCTCCCAGAGATCATTCATTCCTGCTCACCCTGACCCTTGTAGAAAGGGGACATCGTTCCCGGCAGCCTGTACTGAGCATGTGGCTCCTGAGTGGGGTTTGTTGTTTGGGAAACCTGCTCCGGCTTTTCCATTCTTTCCTTCCAAACAGGAAAACTTCTCCTGGGGCTGTGTGCAGGCAGAGCCCTGAGGAGAGCAGGTGGCACATGGTGCGCTGGGCTGGGACAGCCAGCTGCAGAGCTCAAGGGAAGAAGCCCAAAGTGTCACAATGGCTCCTTGCCTTCACATGCAACACCTGGGTCACAATGGTCTCCTTGATTCCATCAGGTTCCGCAGTGTCACCATGGTCTCCTTTGATCCGCACTGTCATCATGGACAATTGGTTCCATGAGGCCCCGCAGTGTCACAATGGTCCCTTGCTTCCATAGGTTTGATGTTGTAACAATGGACTCCTTGCTTCTATGAGCTAGCCTGCTTTTTGCAGAGGTGTCTTTGGTTCCAACAAGGCCCCGCTGTGTCTCAGTGCACCCTGGCTTCCATGTGGATCTGGAGCATCACAAAGGCTCCTTGGTTCCACCAGGTCCTGCTGTGTCACAATGGGTCCTGTGGTCCCTGAGGCCCTCCAAAGTCATCATGGAGGCTTGCTTCCATGAGGTTCCATTATGTGCCAGTGGTCATCTTGGTTCCAGGAGTTTCCTTAGTGTCACAATGCTCTCCATGCTTCCATGATTCCCCACAATGTCACAATGCTCTCCATGCTTCCATTAGGCCCTGCTTTGCCACAATGGTCCCCTTGTTTCCATGAGGCCCCGCTGTGTCACAATGGACCTATGGTTCCATGATGTTGCGTGGTGTCACCGTGCTCTTCTTGAATCCGCAGTGTAACCATGGACCATTGGTTCCATGCGGCCTGGCCGTGTCACAATGGGCTCCGTGATTCCATGATTCCCCACGGTGTCACAATGGAGCCTTGTTTCTAGGAGGTTCTGTACTGTCACAATTGCCTCCTTGATGCCATCAGCCCCTGCAGTGTCACAATGGCTCCTTGGTTCCATGAGGAACACAATAGCTTGGCATAAGCATTGAGCAACAGCTGCTGAACACACCTGGCAACATCTGCTTGCATCAAAAGAGGGCTTCAAGCTGACAATGGCACCAGCAGCTTCCATCTGCAACAGAGACCCAGGAAAGGACAGGCTGTGCCGGTTTGGACAAATGTGGAGGAAAATATCCTCTGATAGAAGGCAGGTTACACCCAGCCCTCCCCCACCAGCTTCGGGAAAAAAGAATTTTCCTGGGAAGAAAGTGAAAGAGATAAAAACTATTTTTTTAACAAACACCCAGGAAAAGGAGAACAATGCTAAATGTTAAAAGCTCTCGCTGTGCAGAGAAAGCTGGGATAATTTGAGAGTCCTTCCGTGTTTCGGTGGGGTCTCCTGAAACATCCATAGACAGCGAGGCCCGTGCAAAGAAATAGGGAGCGATTCTTGAGAGAAGTTTCAGAGCTCTTTCTTCTCCAGCCACATGGGCGGGGCACTGCCAAAGAACTGAGCAATCACGGCACAACCAGGGCCCTCCTGGCACAGGGCAACACAAAATAAGCAGTGCTGAACAGGATTAGGGCACATGTGAGCAGGGAGCAGGGAGACCCCGTGCCCAGGCCATGCCTCTACCCCAGGGTCCCCTCTCCCATGACCTCATGGCAGGGGGGAGGAACCCCAACACTTCCGGAGGTGTAGTCTCTCTCCTCCTCCTTGCAGCTGGCTCATGGGCCCACATTCAGGGCCCCCACCTCGGGAGAAAATTCTCCCAATGTGGTCTGATGTTGAAAGAGTCAAGAAGAGAAGAAGGGAAAAAACCCCCCAAAGTCCCAGGAAAGCAAAGTTCAACTCTCCATCTCCCCCCAGAGAAAAGGAGCTGAAAACTGGCTAAAAAGAAACAAAGTTGCTTCCTCCGCTCTTGCTGCAAGCAGGATGCAGAGGAGTGTGTATGTGTGTCCTTGAACAAACGCTCTGAGAAGTTTGTCCGGTTTTTTTTTCCTCTCCCCCCTCTCAGGCTCAGTTGAAAGGCACAGAAATGCACAAAGTTCACTTCTGGGCATAGAGTAGCAATAGGGGATACACATGATAAAGTCACCCCAAGACACAGGGACAGAGAATTCAGTGGAAAGACTCCGAGAATTCTGCTCCCAGAGATCATTCATTCCTGCTCACCCTGACCCTTGTAGAAAGGGGACCTCGTTCCAGGCAGCCTGTACTGAGCATGTGGCTCCTGAGTGGGGTTTGTTGTTTGGGAAACCTGCTCCGGCTTTTCCATTCTTTCCTTCCAAACAGGAAAACTTCTCCTGGGGCTGTGTGCAGGCAGAGCCCTGAGGAGAGCAGGTGGCACATGGTGCGCTGGGCTGGGACAGCCAGCTGCAGAGCTCAAGGGAAGAAGCCCAAAGTGTCACAATGGCTCCTTGCCTTCACATGCAACACCTGGGTCACAATGGTCTCCTTGATTCCATGAGGCCCCACTGTGTCACAATGGCTCCTTGGTTCCATCGGGTTCCGCAGTGTCACCATGGTCTCTTTTGATCCGCATTGTCATCATGGACAATTGGTTCCATGAGGCCCCGCAGTGTCACAATGGTCCCTTGCTTCCATAGGTTTGATGTTGTAACAATGGACTCCTTGCTTCTATGAGCTAGCCTGCTTTTTGCAGAGGTGTCTTTGGTTCCAACAAGGCCCCGCTGTGTCTCAGTGCACCCTGTCTTCCATGTGGATCTGGAGTATCACAAAGGCTCCTTGGTTCCACCAGGTCCTGCTGTGTCACAATGGGTCCTGTGGTCCCTGAGGCCCTCCAAAGTCATCATGGAGGCTTGCTTCCATGAGGTTCCATTATGTGCCAGTGGTCATCTTGGTTCCAGGAGTTTCCTTAGTGTCACAATGCTCTCCATGCTTCCATGATTCCCCACAATGTCACAATGCTCTCCATGCTTCCATTAGGCCCTGCTTTGCCACAATGGTCCCCTTGTTTCCATGAGGCCCCGCTGTGTCACAATGGACCTATGGTTCCATGATGTTGCGTGGTGTCACCGTGCTCTTCTTGAATCCGCAGTGTAACCATGGACCATTGGTTCCATGCGGCCTGGCCGTGTCACAATGGGCTCCGTGATTCCATGATTCCCCACGGTGTCACAATGGAGCCTTGTTTCTAGGAGGTTCTGTACTGTCACAATTGCCTCCTTGATGCCATCAGCCCCTGCAGTGTCACAATGGCTCCTTGGTTCCATGAGGAACACAATAGCTTGGCATAAGCATTGAGCAACAGCTGCTGAACACACCTGGCAACATCTGCTTGCATCAAAAGAGGGCTTCAAGCTGACAATGGCACCAGCAGCTTCCATCTGCAACAGAGACCCAGGAAAGGACAGGCTGTGCCGGTTTGGACAAATGTGGAGGAAAATATCCTCTGATAGAAGGCAGGTTACACCCAGCCCTCCCCCACCAGCTTCGGGAAAAAAGAATTTTCCTGGGAAGAAAGTGAAAGAGATAAAAACTATTTTTTTAACAAACACCCAGGAAAAGGAGAACAATGCTAAATGTTAAAAGCTCTCGCTGTGCAGAGAAAGCTGGGATAATTTGAGAGTCCTTCCGTGTTTCGGTGGGGTCTCCTGAAACATCCATAGACAGCGAGGCCCGTGCAAAGAAATAGGGAGCGATTCTTGAGAGAAGTTTCAGAGCTCTTTCTTCTCCAGCCACATGGGCGGGGCACTGCCAAAGAACTGAGCAGTCACGGCACAACCAGGGCCCTCCTGGCACAGGGCAACACAAAATAAGCAGTGCTGAACAGGATTAGGGCACATGTGAGCAGGGAGCAGGGAGACCCCGTGCCCAGGCCATGCCTCTACCCCAGGGTCCCCTCTCCCATGACCTCATGGCAGGGGGGAGGAACCCCAACACTTCCGGAGGTGTAGTCTCTCTCCTCCTCCTTGCAGCTGGCTCATGGGCCCACATTCAGGGCCCCCACCTCGGGAGAAAATTCTCCCAATGTGGTCTGATGTTGAAAGAGTCAAGAAGAGAAGAAGGGAAAAAAACCCCCAAAGTCCCAGGAAAACAAAGTTCAACTCTCCATCTCCCCCCAGAGAAAAGGAGCTGAAAACTGGCTAAAAAGAAACAAAGTTGCTTCCTCCGCTCTTGCTGCAAGCAGGATGCAGAGGAGTGTGTATGTGTGTCCTTGAACAAACGCTCTGAGAAGTTTGTCCGGTTTTTTTTCCTCTCCCCCCTCTCAGGCTCAGTTGAAAGGCACAGAAATGCACAAAGTTCACTTCTGGGCATAGAGCAGCGATAGGGGATACACATGATAAAGTCACCCCAAGACACAGGGACAGAGAATTCAGTGGAAAGACTCCGAGAATTCTGCTCCCAGAGATCATTCATTCCTGCTCACCCTGACCCTTGTAGAAAGGGGACATCGTTCCCGGCAGCCTGTACTGAGCATGTGGCTCCTGAGTGGGGTTTGTTGTTTGGGAAACCTGCTCCGGCTTTTCCATTCTTTCCTTCCAAACAGGAAAACTTCTCCTGGGGCTGTGTGCAGGCAGAGCCCTGAGGAGAGCAGGTGGCACATGGTGCGCTGGGCTGGGACAGCCAGCTGCAGAGCTCAAGGGAAGAAGCCCAAAGTGTCACAATGGCTCCTTGCCTTCACATGCAACACCTGGGTCACAATGGTCTCCTTGATTCCATGAGGCCCCACTGTGTCACAATGGCTCCTTGGTTCCATCGGGTTCCGCAGTGTCACCATGGTTTCCTTTGATCCGCACTGTCATCATGGACAATTGGTTCCATGAGGCCCCGCAGTGTCACAATGGTCCCTTGCTTCCATAGGTTTGATGTTGTAACAATGGACTCCTTGCTTCTATGAGCTAGCCTGCTTTTTGCAGAGGTGTCTTTGGTTCCAACAAGGCCCCGCTGTGTCTCAGTGCACCCTGGCTTCCATGTGGATCTGGAGCATCACAAAGGCTCCTTGGTTCCACCAGGTCCTGCTGTGTCACAATGGGTCCTGTGGTCCCTGAGGCCCTCCAAAGTCATCATGGAGGCTTGCTTCCATGAGGTTCCATTATGTGCCAGTGGTCATCTTGGTTCCAGGAGTTTCCTTAGTGTCACAATGCTCTCCATGCTTCCATGATTCCCCACAATGTCACAATGCTCTCCATGCTTCCATTAGGCCCTGCTTTGCCACAATGGTCCCCTTGTTTCCATGAGGCCCCGCTGTGTCACAATGGACCTATGGTTCCATGATGTTGCGTGGTGTCACCGTGCTCTTCTTGAATCCGCAGTGTAACCATGGACCATTGGTTCCATGCGGCCTGGCCGTGTCACAATGGGCTCCGTGATTCCATGATTCCCCACGGTGTCACAATGGAGCCTTGTTTCTAGGAGGTTCTGTACTGTCACAATTGCCTCCTTGATGCCATCAGCCCCTGCAGTGTCACAATGGCTCCTTGGTTCCATGAGGAACACAATAGCTTGGCATAAGCATTGAGCAACAGCTGCTGAACACACCTGGCAACATCTGCTTGCATCAAAAGAGGGCTTCAAGCTGACAATGGCACCAGCAGCTTCCATCTGCAACAGAGACCCAGGAAAGGACAGGCTGTGCCGGTTTGGACAAATGTGGAGGAAAATATCCTCTGATAGAAGGCAGGTTACACCCAGCCCTCCCCCACCAGCTTCGGGAAAAAAGAATTTTCCTGGGAAGAAAGTGAAAGAGATAAAAACTATTTTTTTAACAAACACCCAGGAAAAGGAGAACAATGCTAAATGTTAAAAGCTCTCGCTGTGCAGAGAAAGCTGGGATAATTTGAGAGTCCTTCCGTGTTTCGGTGGGGTCTCCTGAAACATCCATAGACAGCGAGGCCCGTGCAAAGAAATAGGGAGCGATTCTTGAGAGAAGTTTCAGAGCTCTTTCTTCTCCAGCCACATGGGCGGGGCACTGCCAAAGAACTGAGCAATCACGGCACAACCAGGGCCCTCCTGGCACAGGGCAACACAAAATAAGCAGTGCTGAACAGGATTAGGGCACATGTGAGCAGGGAGCAGGGAGACCCCGTGCCCAGGCCATGCCTCTACCCCAGGGTCCCCTCTCCCATGACCTCATGGCAGGGGGGAGGAACCCCAACACTTCCGGAGGTGTAGTCTCTCTCCTCCTCCTTGCAGCTGGCTCATGGGCCCACATTCAGGGCCCCCACCTCGGGAGAAAATTCTCCCAATGTGGTCTGATGTTGAAAGAGTCAAGAAGAGAAGAAGGGAAAAAACCCCCCAAAGTCCCAGGAAAGCAAAGTTCAACTCTCCATCTCCCCCCAGAGAAAAGGAGCTGAAAACTGGCTAAAAAGAAACAAAGTTGCTTCCTCCGCTCTTGCTGCAAGCAGGATGCAGAGGAGTGTGTATGTGTGTCCTTGAACAAACGCTCTGAGAAGTTTGTCCGGTTTTTTTTTCCTCTCCCCCCTCTCAGGCTCAGTTGAAAGGCACAGAAATGCACAAAGTTCACTTCTGGGCATAGAGTAGCAATAGGGGATACACATGATAAAGTCACCCCAAGACACAGGGACAGAGAATTCAGTGGAAAGACTCCGAGAATTCTGCTCCCAGAGATCATTCATTCCTGCTCACCCTGACCCTTGTAGAAAGGGGACCTCGTTCCAGGCAGCCTGTACTGAGCATGTGGCTCCTGAGTGGGGTTTGTTGTTTGGGAAACCTGCTCCGGCTTTTCCATTCTTTCCTTCCAAACAGGAAAACTTCTCCTGGGGCTGTGTGCAGGCAGAGCCCTGAGGAGAGCAGGTGGCACATGGTGCGCTGGGCTGGGACAGCCAGCTGCAGAGCTCAAGGGAAGAAGCCCAAAGTGTCACAATGGCTCCTTGCCTTCACATGCAACACCTGGGTCACAATGGTCTCCTTGATTCCATGAGGCCCCACTGTGTCACAATGGCTCCTTGGTTCCATCGGGTTCCGCAGTGTCACCATGGTCTCTTTTGATCCGCATTGTCATCATGGACAATTGGTTCCATGAGGCCCCGCAGTGTCACAATGGTCCCTTGCTTCCATAGGTTTGATGTTGTAACAATGGACTCCTTGCTTCTATGAGCTAGCCTGCTTTTTGCAGAGGTGTCTTTGGTTCCAACAAGGCCCCGCTGTGTCTCAGTGCACCCTGTCTTCCATGTGGATCTGGAGTATCACAAAGGCTCCTTGGTTCCACCAGGTCCTGCTGTGTCACAATGGGTCCTGTGGTCCCTGAGGCCCTCCAAAGTCATCATGGAGGCTTGCTTCCATGAGGTTCCATTATGTGCCAGTGGTCATCTTGGTTCCAGGAGTTTCCTTAGTGTCACAATGCTCTCCATGCTTCCATGATTCCCCACAATGTCACAATGCTCTCCATGCTTCCATTAGGCCCTGCTTTGCCACAATGGTCCCCTTGTTTCCATGAGGCCCCGCTGTGTCACAATGGACCTATGGTTCCATGATGTTGCGTGGTGTCACCGTGCTCTTCTTGAATCCGCAGTGTAACCATGGACCATTGGTTCCATGCGGCCTGGCCGTGTCACAATGGGCTCCGTGATTCCATGATTCCCCACGGTGTCACAATGGAGCCTTGTTTCTAGGAGGTTCTGTACTGTCACAATTGCCTCCTTGATGCCATCAGCCCCTGCAGTGTCACAATGGCTCCTTGGTTCCATGAGGAACACAATAGCTTGGCATAAGCATTGAGCAACAGCTGCTGAACACACCTGGCAACATCTGCTTGCATCAAAAGAGGGCTTCAAGCTGACAATGGCACCAGCAGCTTCCATCTGCAACAGAGACCCAGGAAAGGACAGGCTGTGCCGGTTTGGACAAATGTGGAGGAAAAAATCCTCTGATAGAAGGCAGGTTACACCCAGCCCTCCCCCACCAGCTTCGGGAAAAAAGAATTTTCCTGGGAAGAAAGTGAAAGAGATAAAAACCATTTTTTTAACAAACACCCAGGAAAAGGAGAACAATGCTAAATATTAAAAGCTCTCGCTGTGCAGAGAAAGCTGGGATAATTTGAGAGTCCTTCCGTGTTTCGGTGGGGTCTCCTGAAACATCCATAGACAGCGAGGCCCGTGCAAAGAAATAGGGAGCCATTCATGAGAGAAGTTTCAGAGCTCTTTCTTCTCCAGCCACATGGGCGGGGCACTGCCAAAGAACTGAGCAATCACGGCACAACCAGGGCCCTCCTGGCACAGGGCAACACAAAATAAGCAGTGCTGAACAGGATTAGGGCACATGTGAGCAGGGAGCAGGGAGACCCCGTGCCCAGGCCATGCCTCTACCCCAGGGTCCCCTCTCCCATGACCTCATGGCAGGGGGGAGGAACCCCAACACTTCCGGAGGTGTAGTCTCTCTCCTCCTCCTTGCAGCTGGCTCATGGGCCCACATTCAGGGCCCCCACCTCGGGAGAAAATTCTCCCAATGTGGTCTGATGTTGAAAGAGTCAAGAAGAGAAGAAGGGAAAAAAACCCCCAAAGTCCCAGGAAAACAAAGTTCAACTCTCCATCTCCCCCCAGAGAAAAGGAGCTGAAAACTGGCTAAAAAGAAACAAAGTTGCTTCCTCCGCTCTTGCTGCAAGCAGGATGCAGAGGAGTGTGTATGTGTGTCCTTGAACAAACGCTCTGAGAAGTTTGTCCGGTTTTTTTTTCCTCTCCCCCCTCTCAGGCTCAGTTGAAAGGCACAGAAATGCACAAAGTTCACTTCTGGGCATAGAGTAGCAATAGGGGATACACATGATAAAGTCACCCCAAGACACAGGGACAGAGAATTCAGTGGAAAGACTCCGAGAATTCTGCTCCCAGAGATCATTCATTCCTGCTCACCCTGACCCTTGTAGAAAGGGGACATCGTTCCCGGCAGCCTGTACTGAGCATGTGGCTCCTGAGTGGGGTTTGTTGTTTGGGAAACCTGCTCCGGCTTTTCCATTCTTTCCTTCCAAACAGGAAAACTTCTCCTGGGGCTGTGTGCAGGCAGAGCCCTGAGGAGAGCAGGTGGCACATGGTGCGCTGGGCTGGGACAGCCAGCTGCAGAGCTCAAGGGAAGAAGCCCAAAGTGTCACAATGGCTCCTTGCCTTCACATGCAACACCTGGGTCACAATGGTCTCCTTGATTCCATAAGGCCCCACTGTGTCACAATGGCTCCTTGGTTCCATTGGGTTCCGCAGTGTCACCATGGTCTCCTTTGATCCGCACTGTCATCATGGACAATTGGTTCCATGAGGCCCCGCAGTGTCACAATGGTCCCTTGCTTCCATAGGTTTGATGTTGTAACAATGGACTCCTTGCTTCTATGAGCTAGCCTGCTTTTTGCAGAGGTGTCTTTGGTTCCAACAAGGCCCCGCTGTGTCTCAGTGCACCCTGGCTTCCATGTGGATCTGGAGCATCACAAAGGCTCCTTGGTTCCACCAGGTCCTGCTGTGTCACAATGGGTCCTGTGGTCCCTGAGGCCCTCCAAAGTCATCATGGAGGCTTGCTTCCATGAGGTTCCATTATGTGCCAGTGGTCATCTTGGTTCCAGGAGTTTCCTTAGTGTCACAATGCTCTCCATGCTTCCATGATTCCCCACAATGTCACAATGCTCTCCATGCTTCCATTAGGCCCTGCTTTGCCACAATGGTCCCCTTGTTTCCATGAGGCCCCGCTGTGTCACAATGGACCTATGGTTCCATGATGTTGCGTGGTGTCACCGTGCTCTTCTTGAATCCGCAGTGTAACCATGGACCATTGGTTCCATGCGGCCTGGCCATGTCACAATGGGCTCCGTGATTCCATGATTCCCCACGGTGTCACAATGGAGCCTTGTTTCTAGGAGGTTCTGTACTGTCACAATTGCCTCCTTGATGCCATCAGCCCCTGCAGTGTCACAATGGCTCCTTGGTTCCATGAGGAACACAATAGCTTGGCATAAGCATTGAGCAACAGCTGCTGAACACACCTGGCAACATCTGCTTGCATCAAAAGAGGGCTTCAAGCTGACAATGGCACCAGCAGCTTCCATCTGCAACAGAGACCCAGGAAAGGACAGGCTGTGCCGGTTTGGACAAATGTGGAGGAAAATATCCTCTGATAGAAGGCAGGTTACACCCAGCCCTCCCCCACCAGCTTCAGGAAAAAAGAATTTTCCTGGGAAGAAAGTGAAAGAGATAAAAACTATTTTTTTAACAAACACCCAGGAAAAGGATAACAATGCTAAATATTAAAAGCTCTCGCTGTGCAGAGAAAGCTGGGATAATTTGAGAGTCCTTCCGTGTTTCGGTGGGGTCTCCTGAAACATCCATAGACAGCGAGGCCCGTGCAAAGAAATAGGGAGCCATTCATGAGAGAAGTTTCAGAGCTCTTTCTTCTCCAGCCACATGTGCGGGGCACTGCCAAAGAACTGAGCAGTCACGGCACAACCAGGGCCCTCCTGGCACAGGGCAACACAAAATAAGCAGTGCTGAACAGGATTAGGGCACATGTGAGCAGGGAGCAGGGAGACCCCGTGCCCAGGCCATGCCTCTACCCCAGGGTCCCCTCTCCCATGACCTCATGGCAGGGGGGAGGAACCCCAACACTTCCGGAGGTGTAGTCTCTCTCCTCCTCCTTGCAGCTGGCTCATGGGCCCACATTCAGGGCCCCCACCTCGGGAGAAAATTCTCCCAATGTGGTCTGATGTTGAAAGAGTCAAGAAGAGAAGAAGGGAAAAAAACCCCCAAAGTCCCAGGAAAGCAAAGTTCAACTCTCCATCTCCCCCCAGAGAAAAGGAGCTGAAAACTGGCTAAAAAGAAACAAAGTTGCTTCCTCCGCTCTTGCTGCAAGCAGGATGCAGAGGAGTGTGTATGTGTGTCCTTGAACAAACGCTCTGAGAAGTTTGTCCGGTTTTTTTTTCCTCTCCCCCCTCTCAGGCTCAGTTGAAAGGCACAGAAATGCACAAAGTTCACTTCTGGGCATAGAGTAGCAATAGGGGATACACATGATAAAGTCACCCCAAGACACAGGGACAGAGAATTCAGTGGAAAGACTCCGAGAATTCTGCTCCCAGAGATCATTCATTCCTGCTCACCCTGACCCTTGTAGAAAGGGGACATCGTTCCCGGCAGCCTGTACTGAGCATGTGGCTCCTGAGTGGGGTTTGTTGTTTGGGAAACCTGCTCCGGCTTTTCCATTCTTTCCTTCCAAACAGGAAAACTTCTCCTGGGGCTGTGTGCAGGCAGAGCCCTGAGGAGAGCAGGTGGCACATGGTGCGCTGGGCTGGGACAGCCAGCTGCAGAGCTCAAGGGAAGAAGCCCAAAGTGTCACAATGGCTCCTTGCCTTCACATGCAACACCTGGGACACAATGGTCTCCTTGATTCCATGAGGCCCCACTGTGTCACAATGGCTCCTTGGTTCCATCGGGTTCCGCAGTGTCACCATGGTCTCCTTTGATCCGCACTGTCATCATGGACAATTGGTTCCATGAGGCCCCGCAGTGTCACAATGGTCCCTTGCTTCCATAGGTTTGATGTTGTAACAATGGACTCCTTGCTTCTATGAGCTAGCCTGCTTTTTGCAGAGGTGTCTTTGGTTCCAACAAGGCCCCGCTGTGTCTCAGTGCACCCTGGCTTCCATGTGGATCTGGAGCATCACAAAGGCTCCTTGGTTCCACCAGGTCCTGCTGTGTCACAATGGGTCCTGTGGTCCCTGAGGCCCTCCAAAGTCATCATGGAGGCTTGCTTCCATGAGGTTCCATTATGTGCCAGTGGTCATCTTGGTTCCAGGAGTTTCCTTAGTGTCACAATGCTCTCCATGCTTCCATGATTCCCCACAATGTCACAATGCTCTCCATGCTTCCATTAGGCCCTGCTTTGCCACAATGGTCCCCTTGTTTCCATGAGGCCCCGCTGTGTCACAATGGACCTATGGTTCCATGATGTTGCGTGGTGGCACCGTGCTCTTCTTGAATCCGCAGTGTAAACATGGACCATTGGTTCCATGCGGCCTGGCCGTGTCACAATGGGCTCCGTGATTCCATGATTCCCCACGGTGTCACAATGGAGCCTTGTTTCTAGGAGGTTCTGTACTGTCACAATTGCCTCCTTGATGCCATCAGCCCCTGCAGTGTCACAATGGCTCCTTGGTTCCATGAGGAACACAATAGCTTGGCATAAGCATTGAGCAACAGCTGCTGAACACACCTGGCAACATCTGCTTGCATCAAAAGAGGGCTTCAAGCTGACAATGGCACCAGCAGCTTCCATCTGCAACAGAGACCCAGGAAAGGACAGGCTGTGCCGGTTTGGACAAATGTGGAGGAAAATATCCTCTGATAGAAGGCAGGTTACACCCAGCCCTCCCCCACCAGCTTCGGGAAAAAAGAATTTTCCTGGGAAGAAAGTGAAAGAGATAAAAACTATTTTTTTAACAAACACACAGGAAAAGGATAACAATGCTAAATATTAAAAGCTCTCGCTGTGCAGAGAAAGCTGGGATAATTTGAGAGTCCTTCCGTGTTTCGGTGGGGTCTCCTGAAACATCCATAGACAGCGAGGCCCGTGCAAAGAAATAGGGAGATATTCTTGAGAGAAGTTTCAGAGCTCTTTCTTCTCCAGCCACATGGGCGGGGCACTGCCAAAGAACTGAGCAGTCACGGCACAACCAGGGCCCTCCTGGCACAGGGCAACACAAAATAAGCAGTGCTGAACAGGATTAGGGCACATGTGAGCAGGGAGCAGGGAGACCCCGTGCCCAGGCCATGCCTCTACCCCAGGGTCCCCTCTCCCATGACCTCATGGCAGTGGGGAGGAACCCCAACACTTCCGGAGGTGTAGTCTCTCTCCTCCTCCTTGCAGCTGGCTCATGGGCCCACATTCAGGGCCCCCACCTCGGGAGAAAATTCTCCCAATGTGGTCTGATGTTGAAAGAGTCAAGAAGAGAAGAAGGGAAAAAAACCCCCAAAGTCCCAGGAAAACAAAGTTCAACTCTCCATCTCCCCCCAGAGAAAAGGAGCTGAAAACTGGCTAAAAAGAAACAAAGTTGCTTCCTCCGCTCTTGCTGCAAGCAGGATGCAGAGGAGTGTGTATGTGTGTCCTTGAACAAACGCTCTGAGAAGTTTGTCCGGTTTTTTTTTCCTCTCCCCCCTCTCAGGCTCAGTTGAAAGGCACAGAAATGCACAAAGTTCACTTCTGGGCATAGAGTAGCAATAGGGGATACACATGATAAAGTCACCCCAAGACACAGGGACAGAGAATTCAGTGGAAAGACTCCGAGAATTCTGCTCCCAGAGAATTCTGCTCACACTGACCCTTGTAGAAAGGGGACATCGTTCCCGGCAGCCTGTACTGAGCATGTGGCTCCTGAGTGGGGTTTGTTGTTTGGGAAACCTGCTCCGGCTTTTCCATTCTTTCCTTCCAAACAGGAAAACTTCTCCTGGGGCTGTGTGCAGGCAGAGCCCTGAGGAGAGCAGGTGGCACATGGTGCGCTGGGCTGGGACAGCCAGCTGCAGAGCTCAAGGGAAGAAGCCCAAAGTGTCACAATGGCTCCTTGCCTTCACATGCAACACCTGGGTCACAATGGTCTCCTTGATTCCATGAGGCCCCACTGTGTCACAATGGCTCCTTGGTTCCATCGGGTTCCGCAGTGTCACCATGGTCTCCTTTGATCCGCACTGTCATCATGGACAATTGGTTCCATGAGGCCCCGCAGTGTCACAATGGTCCCTTGCTTCCATAGGTTTGATGTTGTAACAATGGACTCCTTGCTTCTATGAGCTAGCCTGCTTTTTGCAGAGGTGTCTTTGGTTCCAACAAGGCCCCGCTGTGTCTCAGTGCACCCTGGCTTCCATGTGGATCTGGAGTATCACAAAGGCTCCTTGGTTCCACCAGGTCCTGCTGTGTCACAATGGGTCCTGTGGTCCCTGAGGCCCTCCAAAGTCATCATGGAGGCTTGCTTCCATGAGGTTCCATTATGTGCCAGTGCTCATCTTGGTTCCAGGAGTTTCCTTAGTGTCACAATGCTCTCCATGCTTCCATGATTCCCCACAATGTCACAATGCTCTCCATGCTTCCATTAGGCCCTGCTTTGCCACAATGGTCCCCTTGTTTCCATGAGGCCCCGCTGTGTCACAATGGACCTATGGTTCCATGATGTTGCGTGGTGTCACCGTGCTCTTCTTGAATCCGCAGTGTAACCATGGACCATTGGTTCCATGCGGCCTGGCCGTGTCACAATGGGCTCCGTGATTCCATGATTCCCCACGGTGTCACAATGGAGCCTTGTTTCTAGGAGGTTCTGTACTGTCACAATTGCCTCCTTGATGCCATCAGCCCCTGCAGTGTCACAATGGCTCCTTGGTTCCATGAGGAACACAATAGCTTGGCATAAGCATTGAGCAACAGCTGCTGAACACACCTGGCAACATCTGCTTGCATCAAAAGAGGGCTTCAAGCTGACAATGGCACCAGCAGCTTCCATCTGCAACAGAGACCCAGGAAAGGACAGGCTGTGCCGGTTTGGACAAATGTGGAGGAAAATATCCTCTGATAGAAGGCAGGTTACACCCAGCCCTCCCCCACCAGCTTCGGGAAAAAAGAATTTTCCTGGGAAGAAAGTGAAAGAGATAAAAACTATTTTTTTAACAAACACCCAGGAAAAGGAGAACAATGCTAAATATTAAAAGCTCTCGCTGTGCAGAGAAAGCTGGGATAATTTGAGAGTCCTTCCGTGTTTCGGTGGGGTCTCCTGAAACATCCATAGACAGCGAGGCCCGTGCAAAGAAATAGGGAGCGATTCTTGAGAGAAGTTTCAGAGCTCTTTCTTCTCCAGCCACATGGGCGGGGCACTGCCAAAGAACTGAGCAGTCACGGCACAACCAGGGCCCTCCTGGCACAGGGCAACACAAAATAAGCAGTGCTGAACAGGATTAGGGCACATGTGAGCAGGGAGCAGGGAGACCCCGTGCCCAGGCCATGCCTCTACCCCAGGGTCCCCTCTCCCATGACCTCATGGCAGGGGGGAGGAACCCCAACACTTCCGGAGGTGTAGTCTCTCTCCTCCTCCTTGCAGCTGGCTCATGGGCCCACATTCAGGGCCCCCACCTCGGGAGAAAATTCTCCCAATGTGGTCTGATGTTGAAAGAGTCAAGAAGAGAAGAAGGGAAAAAAACCCCCAAAGTCCCAGGAAAACAAAGTTCAACTCTCCATCTCCCCCCAGAGAAAAGGAGCTGAAAACTGGCTAAAAAGAAACAAAGTTGCTTCCTCCGCTCTTGCTGCAAGCAGGATGCAGAGGAGTGTGTATGTGTGTCCTTGAACAAACGCTCTGAGAAGTTTGTCCGGTTTTTTTTTCCTCTCCCCCCTCTCAGGCTCAGTTGAAAGGCACAGAAATGCACAAAGTTCACTTCTGGGCATAGAGTAGCAATAGGGGATACACATGATAAAGTCACCCCAAGACACAGGGACAGAGAATTCAGTGGAAAGACTCCGAGAATTCTGCTCCCAGAGATCATTCATTCCTGCTCACCCTGACCCTTGTAGAAAGGGGACATCGTTCCCGGCAGCCTGTACTGAGCATGTGGCTCCTGAGTGGGGTTTGTTGTTTGGGAAACCTGCTCCGGCTTTTCCATTCTTTCCTTCCAAACAGGAAAACTTCTCCTGGGGCTGTGTGCAGGCAGAGCCCTGAGGAGAGCAGGTGGCACATGGTGCGCTGGGCTGGGACAGCCAGCTGCAGAGCTCAAGGGAAGAAGCCCAAAGTGTCACAATGGCTCCTTGCCTTCACATGCAACACCTGGGACACAATGGTCTCCTTGATTCCATGAGGCCCCACTGTGTCACAATGGCTCCTTGGTTCCATCGGGTTCCGCAGTGTCACCATGGTCTCCTTTGATCCGCATTGTCATCATGGACAATTGGTTCCATGAGGCCCCGCAGTGTCACAATGGTCCCTTGGTTGCATAGGTTTGATGTTGTAACAATGGACTCCTTGCTTCTATGAGCTAGCCTGCTTTTTGCAGAGGTGTCTTTGGTTCCAACAAGGCCCCGCTGTGTCTCAGTGCACCCTGGCTTCCATGTGGATCTGGAGCATCACAAAGGCTCCTTGGTTCCACCAGGTCCTGCTGTGTCACAATGGGTCCTGTGGTCCCTGAGGCCCTCCAAAGTCATCATGGAGGCTTGCTTCCATGAGGTTCCATTATGTGCCAGTGGTCATCTTGGTTCCAGGAGTTTCCTTAGTGTCACAATGCTCTCCATGCTTCCATGATTCCCCACAATGTCACAATGCTCTCCATGCTTCCATTAGGCCCTGCTTTGCCACAATGGTCCCCTTGTTTCCATGAGGCCCCGCTGTGTCACAATGGACCTATGGTTCCATGATGTTGCGTGGTGTCACCGTGCTCTTCTTGAATCCGCAGTGTAACCATGGACCATTGGTTCCATGCGGCCTGGCCGTGTCACAATGGGCTCCGTGATTCCATGATTCCCCACGGTGTCACAATGGAGCCTTGTTTCTAGGAGGTTCTGTACTGTCACAATTGCCTCCTTGATGCCATCAGCCCCTGCAGTGTCACAATGGCTCCTTGGTTCCATGAGGAACACAATAGCTTGGCATAAGCATTGAGCAACAGCTGCTGAACACACCTGGCAACATCTGCTTGCATCAAAAGAGGGCTTCAAGCTGACAATGGCACCAGCAGCTTCCATCTGCAACAGAGACCCAGGAAAGGACAGGCTGTGCCGGTTTGGACAAATGTGGAGGAAAATATCCTCTGATAGAAGGCAGGTTACACCCAGCCCTCCCCCACCAGCTTCAGGAAAAAAGAATTTTCCTGGGAAGAAAGTGAAAGAGATAAAAACTACTTTTTTAACAAACACACAGGAAAAGGATAACAATGCTAAATATTAAAAGCTCTCGCTGTGCAGAGAAAGCTGGGATAATTTGAGAGTCCTTCCGTGTTTCGGTGGGGTCTCCTGAAACATCCATAGACAGCGAGGCCCGTGCAAAGAAATAGGGAGCCATTCTTGAGAGAAGTTTCAGAGCTCTTTCTTCTCCAGCCACATGGGCGGGGCACTGCCAAAGAACTGAGCAGTCACGGCACAACCAGGGCCCTCCTGGCACAGGGCAACACAAAATAAGCAGTGCTGAACAGGATTAGGGCACATGTGAGCAGGGAGCAGGGAGACCCCGTGCCCAGGCCATGCCTCTACCCCAGGGTCCCCTCTCCCATGACCTCATGGCAGGGGGGAGGAACCCCAACACTTCCGGAGGTGTAGTCTCTCTCCTCCTCCTTGCAGCTGGCTCATGGGCCCACATTCAGGGCCCCCACCTCGGGAGAAAATTCTCCCAATGTGGTCTGATGTTGAAAGAGTCAAGAAGAGAAGAAGGGAAAAAAACCCCCAAAGTCCCAGGAAAACAAAGTTCAACTCTCCATCTCCCCCCAGAGAAAAGGAGCTGAAAACTGGCTAAAAAGAAACAAAGTTGCTTCCTCCGCTCTTGCTGCAAGCAGGATGCAGAGGAGTGTGTATGTGTGTCCTTGAACAAACGCTCTGAGAAGTTTGTCCGGTTTTTTTTCCTCTCCCCCCTCTCAGGCTCAGTTGAAAGGCACAGAAATGCACAAAGTTCACTTCTGGGCATAGAGTAGCAATAGGGGATACACATGATAAAGTCACCCCAAGACACAGGGACAGAGAATTCAGTGGAAAGACTCTGAGAATTCTGATCCCAGAGATCATTCATTCCTGCTCACCCTGACCCTTGTAGAAAGGGGACCTCGTTCCAGGCAGCCTGTACTGAGCATGTGGCTCCTGAGTGGGGTTTGTTGTTTGGGAAACCTGCTCCGGCTTTTCCATTCTTTCCTTCCAAACAGGAAAACTTCTCCTGGGGCTGTGTGCAGGCAGAGCCCTGAGGAGAGCAGGTGGCACATGGTGCGCTGGGCTGGGACAGCCAGCTGCAGAGCTCAAGGGAAGAAGCCCAAAGTGTCACAATGGCTCCTTGCCTTCACATGCAACACCTGGGTCACAATGGTCTCCTTGATTCCATGAGGCCCCACTGTGTCACAATGGCTCCTTGGTTCCATCGGGTTCCGCAGTGTCACCATGGTCTCCTTTGATCCGCACTGTCATCATGGACAATTGGTTCCATGAGGCCCCGCAGTGTCACAATGGTCCCTTGCTTCCATAGGTTTGATGTTGTAACAATGGACTCCTTGCTTCTATGAGCTAGCCTGCTTTTTGCAGAGGTGTCTTTGGTTCCAACAAGGCCCCGCTGTGTCTCAGTGCACCCTGGCTTCCATGTGGATCTGGAGTATCACAAAGGCTCCTTGGTTCCACCAGGTCCTGCTGTGTCACAATGGGTCCTGTGGTCCCTGAGGCCCTCCAAAGTCATCATGGAGGCTTGCTTCCATGAGGTTCCATTATGTGCCAGTGCTCATCTTGGTTCCAGGAGTTTCCTTAGTGTCACAATGCTCTCCATGCTTCCATGATTCCCCACAATGTCACAATGCTCTCCATGCTTCCATTAGGCCCTGCTTTGCCACAATGGTCCCCTTGTTTCCATGAGGCCCCGCTGTGTCACAATGGACCTATGGTTCCATGATGTTGCGTGGTGTCACCGTGCTCTTCTTGAATCCGCCGTGTAACCATGGACCATTGGTTCCATGCGGCCTGGCCGTGTCACAATGGGCTCCGTGATTCCATGATTCCCCACGGTGTCACAATGGAGCCTTGTTTCTAGGAGGTTCTGTACTGTCACAATTGCCTCCTTGATGCCATCAGCCCCTGCAGTGTCACAATGGCTCCTTGGTTCCATGAGGAACACAATAGCTTGGCATAAGCATTGAGCAACAGCTGCTGAACACACCTGGCAACATCTGCTTGCATCAAAAGAGGGCTTCAAGCTGACAATGGCACCAGCAGCTTCCATCTGCAACAGAGACCCAGGAAAGGACAGGCTGTGCCGGTTTGGACAAATGTGGAGGAAAATATCCTCTGATAGAAGGCAGGTTACACCCAGCCCTCCCCCACCAGCTTCGGGAAAAAAGAATTTTCCTGGGAAGAAAGTGAAAGAGATAAAAACTATTTTTTTAACAAACACCCAGGAAAAGGAGAACAATGCTAAATATTAAAAGCTCTCGCTGTGCAGAGAAAGCTGGGATAATTTGAGAGTCCTTCCGTGTTTCGGTGGGGTCTCCTGAAACATCCATAGACAGCGAGGCCCGTGCAAAGAAATAGGGAGCGATTCTTGAGAGAAGTTTCAGAGCTCTTTCTTCTCCAGCCACATGGGCGGGGCACTGCCAAAGAACTGAGCAGTCACGGCACAACCAGGGCCCTCCTGGCACAGGGCAACACAAAATAAGCAGTGCTGAACAGGATTAGGGCACATGTGAGCAGGGAGCAGGGAGACCCCGTGCCCAGGCCATGCCTCTACCCCAGGGTCCCCTCTCCCATGACCTCATGGCAGGGGGGAGGAACCCCAACACTTCCGGAGGTGTAGTCTCTCTCCTCCTCCTTGCAGCTGGCTCATGGGCCCACATTCAGGGCCCCCACCTCGGGAGAAAATTCTCCCAATGTGGTCTGATGTTGAAAGAGTCAAGAAGAGAAGAAGGGAAAAAAACCCCCAAAGTCCCAGGAAAACAAAGTTCAACTCTCCATCTCCCCCCAGAGAAAAGGAGCTGAAAACTGGCTAAAAAGAAACAAAGTTGCTTCCTCCGCTCTTGCTGCAAGCAGGATGCAGAGGAGTGTGTATGTGTGTCCTTGAACAAACGCTCTGAGAAGTTTGTCCGGTTTTTTTTTCCTCTCCCCCCTCTCAGGCTCAGTTGAAAGGCACAGAAATGCACAAAGTTCACTTCTGGGCATAGAGTAGCAATAGGGGATACACATGATAAAGTCACCCCAAGACACAGGGACAGAGAATTCAGTGGAAAGACTCCGAGAATTCTGCTCCCAGAGATCATTCATTCCTGCTCACCCTGACCCTTGTAGAAAGGGGACATCGTTCCCGGCAGCCTGTACTGAGCATGTGGCTCCTGAGTGGGGTTTGTTGTTTGGGAAACCTGCTCCGGCTTTTCCATTCTTTCCTTCCAAACAGGAAAACTTCTCCTGGGGCTGTGTGCAGGCAGAGCCCTGAGGAGAGCAGGTGGCACATGGTGCGCTGGGCTGGGACAGCCAGCTGCAGAGCTCAAGGGAAGAAGCCCAAAGTGTCACAATGGCTCCTTGCCTTCACATGCAACACCTGGGTCACAATGGTCTCCTTGATTCCATGAGGCCCCACTGTGTCACAATGGCTCCTTGGTTCCATCGGGTTCCGCAGTGTCACCATGGTTTCCTTTGATCCGCACTGTCATCATGGACAATTGGTTCCATGAGGCCCCGCAGTGTCACAATGGTCCCTTGGTTGCATAGGTTTGATGTTGTAACAATGGACTCCTTGCTTCTATGAGCTAGCCTGCTTTTTGCAGAGGTGTCTTTGGTTCCAACAAGGCCCCGCTGTGTCTCAGTGCACCCTGGCTTCCATGTGGATCTGGAGCATCACAAAGGCTCCTTGGTTCCACCAGGTCCTGCTGTGTCACAATGGGTCCTGTGGTCCCTGAGGCCCTCCGAAGTCATCATGGAGGCTTGGTTCCATGAGGTTCCATTATGTGCCAGTGGTCATCTTGGTTCCAGGAGTTTCCTTAGTGTCACAATGCTCTCCATGCTTCCATGATTCCCCACAATGTCACAATGCTCTCCATGCTTCCATTAGGCCCTGCTTTGCCACAATGGTCCCCTTGTTTCCATGAGGCCCCGCTGTGTCACAATGGACCTATGGTTCCATGATGTTGCGTGGTGTCACCGTGCTCTTCTTGAATCCGCAGTGTAACCATGGACCATTGGTTCCATGCGGCCTGGCCGTGTCACAATGGGCTCCGTGATTCCATGATTCCCCACGGTGTCACAATGGAGCCTTGTTTCTAGGAGGTTCTGTACTGTCACAATTGCCTCCTTGATGCCATCAGCCCCTGCAGTGTCACAATGGCTCCTTGGTTCCATGAGGAACACAATAGCTTGGCATAAGCATTGAGCAACAGCTGCTGAACACACCTGGCAACATCTGCTTGCATCAAAAGAGGGCTTCAAGCTGACAATGGCACCAGCAGCTTCCATCTGCAACAGAGACCCAGGAAAAAACAGGCTGTGCCGGTTTGGACAAATGTGGAGGAAAATATCCTCTGATAGAAGGCAGGTTACACCCAGCCCTCCCCCACCAGCTTCGGGAAAAAAGAATTTTCCTGGGAAGAAAGTGAAAGAGATAAAAACTATTTTTTTAACAAACACCCAGGAAAAGGAGAACAATGCTAAATATTAAAAGCTCTCGCTGTGCAGAGAAAGCTGGGATAATTTGAGAGTCCTTCCGTGTTTCGGTGGGGTCTCCTGAAACATCCATAGACAGCGAGGCCCGTGCAAAGAAATAGGGAGCCATTCATGAGAGAAGTTTCAGAGCTCTTTCTTCTCCAGCCACATGGGCGGGGCACTGCCAAAGAACTGAGCAGTCACGGCACAACCAGGGCCCTCCTGGCACAGGGCAACACAAAATAAGCAGTGCTGAACAGGATTAGGGCACATGTGAGCAGGGAGCAGGGAGACCCCGTGCCCAGGCCATGCCTCTACCCCAGGGTCCCCTCTCCCATGACCTCATGGCAGGGGGGAGGAACCCCAACACTTCCGGAGGTGTAGTCTCTCTCCTCCTCCTTGCAGCTGGCTCATGGGCCCACATTCAGGGCCCCCACCTCGGGAGAAAATTCTCCCAATGTGGTCTGATGTTGAAAGAGTCAAGAAGAGAAGAAGGGAAAAAAACCCCCAAAGTCCCAGGAAAACAAAGTTCAACTCTCCATCTCCCCCCAGAGAAAAGGAGCTGAAAACTGGCTAAAAAGAAACAAAGTTGCTTCCTCTGCTCTTGCTGCAAGCAGGATGCAGAGGAGTGTGTATGTGTGTCCTTGAACAAACGCTCTGAGAAGTTTGTCCGGTTTTTTTTCCTCTCCCCCCTCTCAGGCTCAGTTGAAAGGCACAGAAATGCACAAAGTTCACTTCTGGGCATAGAGTAGCAATAGGGGATACACATGATAAAGTCACCCCAAGACACAGGGACAGAGAATTCAGTGGAAAGACTCCGAGAATTCTGCTCCCAGAGATCATTCCTGCTCACCCTGACCCTTGTAGAAAGGCGACCTCGTTCCAGGCAGCCTGTACTGAGCATGTGGCTCCTGAGTGGGGTTTGTTGTTTGGGAAACCTGCTCCGGCTTTTCCATTCTTTCCTTCCAAACAGGAAAACTTCTCCTGGGGCTGTGTGCAGGCAGAGCCCTGAGGAGAGCAGGTGGCACATGGTGCGCTGGGCTGGGACAGCCAGCTGCAGAGCTCAAGGGAAGAAGCCCAAAGTGTCACAATGGCTCCTTGCCTTCACATGCAACACCTGGGTCACAATGGTCTCCTTGATTCCATGAGGCCCCACTGTGTCACAATGGCTCCTTGGTTCCATCGGGTTCCGCAGTGTCACCATGGTCTCCTTTGATCCGCACTGTCATCATGGACAATTGGTTCCATGAGGCCCCGCAGTGTCACAATGGTCCCTTGCTTCCATAGGTTTGATGTTGTAACAATGGACTCCTTGCTTCTATGAGCTAGCCTGCTTTTTGCAGAGGTGTCTTTGGTTCCAACAAGGCCCCGCTGTGTCTCAGTGCACCCTGGCTTCCATGTGGATCTGGAGCATCACAAAGGCTCCTTGGTTCCACCAGGTCCTGCTGTGTCACAATGGGTCCTGTGGTCCCTGAGGCCCTCCAAAGTCATCATGGAGGCTTGCTTCCATGAGGTTCCATTATGTGCCAGTGGTCATCTTGGTTCCAGGAGTTTCCTTAGTGTCACAATGCTCTCCATGCTTCCATGATTCCCCACAATGTCACAATGCTCTCCATGCTTCCATTAGGCCCTGCTTTGCCACAATGGTCCCCTTGTTTCCATGAGGCCCTGCTGTGTCACAATGGACCTATGGTTCCAGGATGTTGCGTGGTGGCACCGTGCTCTTCTTGAATCCGCAGTGTAAACATGGACCATTGGTTCCATGCGGCCTGGCCGTGTCACAATGGGCTCCGTGATTCCATGATTCCCCACGGTGTCACAATGGAGCCTTGTTTCTAGGAGGTTCTGTACTGTCACAATTGCCTCCTTGATGCCATCAGCCCCTGCAGTGTCACAATGGCTCCTTGGTTCCATGAGGAACACAATAGCTTGGCATAAGCATTGAGCAACAGCTGCTGAACACACCTGGCAACATCTGCTTGCATCAAAAGAGGGCTTCAAGCTGACAATGGCACCAGCAGCTTCCATCTGCAACAGAGACCCAGGAAAGGACAGGCTGTGCCGGTTTGGACAAATGTGGAGGAAAATATCCTCTGATAGAAGGCAGGTTACACCCAGCCCTCCCCCACCAGCTTCGGGAAAAAAGAATTTTCCTGGGAAGAAAGTGAAAGAGATAAAAACTATTTTTTTAACAAACACACAGGAAAAGGATAACAATGCTAAATATTAAAAGCTCTCGCTGTGCAGAGAAAGCTGGGATAATTTGAGAGTCCTTCCGTGTTTCGGTGGGGTCTCCTGAAACATCCATAGACAGCGAGGCCCGTGCAAAGAAATAGGGAGCGATTCTTGAGAGAAGTTTCAGAGCTCTTTCTTCTCCAGCCACATGGGCGGGGCACTGCCAAAGAACTGAGCAGTCACGGCACAACCAGGGCCCTCCTGGCACAGGGCAACACAAAATAAGCAGTGCTGAACAGGATTAGGGCACATGTCAGCAGGGAGCAGGGAGACCCCGTGCCCAGGCCATGCCTCTACCCCAGGGTCCCCTCTCCCATGACCTCATGGCAGGGGGGAGGAACCCCAACACTTCCGGAGGTGTAGTCTCTCTCCTCCTCCTTGCAGCTGGCTCATGGGCCCACATTCAGGGCCCCCACCTCGGGAGAAAATTCTCCCAATGTGGTCTGATGTTGAAAGAGTCAAGAAGAGAAGAAGGGAAAAAAACCCCCAAAGTCCCAGGAAAACAAAGTTCAACTCTCCATCTCCCCCCAGAGAAAAGGAGCTGAAAACTGGCTAAAAAGAAACAAAGTTGCTTCCTCCGCTCTTGCTGCAAGCAGGATGCAGAGGAGTGTGTATGTGTGTCCTTGAACAAACGCTCTGAGAAGTTTGTCCGGTTTTTTTTTCCTCTCCCCCCTCTCAGGCTCAGTTGAAAGGCACAGAAATGCACAAAGTTCACTTCTGGGCATAGAGTAGCAATAGGGGATACACATGATAAAGTCACCCCAAGACACAGGGACAGAGAATTCAGTGGAAAGACTCCGAGAATTCTGCTCCCAGAGATCATTCATTCCTGCTCACCCTGACCCTTGTAGAAAGGGGACATCGTTCCCGGCAGCCTGTACTGAGCATGTGGCTCCTGAGTGGGGTTTGTTGTTTGGGAAACCTGCTCCGGCTTTTCCATTCTTTCCTTCCAAACAGGAAAACTTCTCCTGGGGCTGTGTGCAGGCAGAGCCCTGAGGAGAGCAGGTGGCACATGGTGCGCTGGGCTGGGACAGCCAGCTGCAGAGCTCAAGGGAAGAAGCCCAAAGTGTCACAATGGCTCCTTGCCTTCACATGCAACACCTGGGTCACAATGGTCTCCTTGATTCCATGAGGCCCCACTGTGTCACAATGGCTCCTTGGTTCCATCGGGTTCCGCAGTGTCACCATGGTCTCCTTTGATCCGCACTGTCATCATGGACAATTGGTTCCATGAGGCCCCGCAGTGTCACAATGGTCCCTTGGTTCCATAGGTTTGATGTTGTAACAATGGACTCCTTGCTTCTATGAGCTAGCCTGCTTTTTGCAGAGGTGTCTTTGGTTCCAACAAGGCCCCGCTGTGTCTCAGTGCACCCTGGCTTCCATGTGGATCTGGAGCATCACAAAGGCTCCTTGGTTCCACCAGGTCCTGCTGTGTCACAATGGGTCCTGTGGTCCCTGAGGCCCTCCAAAGTCATCATGGAGGCTTGCTTCCATGAGGTTCCATTATGTGCCAGTGGTCATCTTGGTTCCAGGAGTTTCCTTAGTGTCACAATGCTCTCCATGCTTCCATGATTCCCCACAATGTCACAATGCTCTCCATGCTTCCATTAGGCCCTGCTTTGCCACAATGGTCCCCTTGTTTCCATGAGGCCCCGCTGTGTCACAATGGACCTATGGTTCCATGATGTTGCGTGGTGTCACCGTGCTCTTCTTGAATCCGCAGTGTAACCATGGACCATTGGTTCCATGCGGCCTGGCCGTGTCACAATGGGCTCCGTGATTCCATGATTCCCCACGGTGTCACAATGGAGCCTTGTTTCTAGGAGGTTCTGTACTGTCACAATTGCCTCCTTGATGCCATCAGCCCCTGCAGTGTCACAATGGCTCCTTGGTTCCATGAGGAACACAATAGCTTGGCATAAGCATTGAGCAACAGCTGCTGAACACACCTGGCAACATCTGCTTGCATCAAAAGAGGGCTTCAAGCTGACAATGGCACCAGCAGCTTCCATCTGCAACAGAGACCCAGGAAAGGACAGGCTGTGCCGGTTTGGACAAATGTGGAGGAAAATATCCTCTGATAGAAGGCAGGTTACACCCAGCCCTCCCCCACCAGCTTCGGGAAAAAAGAATTTTCCTGGGAAGAAAGTGAAAGAGATAAAAACTATTTTTTTAACAAACACCCAGGAAAAGGAGAACAATGCTAAATATTAAAAGCTCTCGCTGTGCAGAGAAAGCTGGGATAATTTGAGAGTCCTTCCGTGTTTCGGTGGGGTCTCCTGAAACATCCATAGACAGCGAGGCCCGTGCAAAGAAATAGGGAGCCATTCATGAGAGAAGTTTCAGAGCTCTTTCTTCTCCAGCCACATGGGCGGGGCACTGCCAAAGAACTGAGCAGTCACGGCACAACCAGGGCCCTCCTGGCACAGGGCAACACAAAATAAGCAGTGCTGAACAGGATTAGGGCACATGTGAGCAGGGAGCAGGGAGACCCCGTGCCCAGGCCATGCCTCTACCCCAGGGTCCCCTCTCCCATGACCTCATGGCAGGGGGGAGGAACCCCAACACTTCCGGAGGTGTAGTCTCTCTCCTCCTCCTTGCAGCTGGCTCATGGGCCCACATTCAGGGCCCCCACCTCGGGAGAAAATTCTCCCAATGTGGTCTGATGTTGAAAGAGTCAAGAAGAGAAGAAGGGAAAAAAACCCCCAAAGTCCCAGGAAAACAAAGTTCAACTCTCCATCTCCCCCCAGAGAAAAGGAGCTGAAAACTGGCTAAAAAGAAACAAAGTTGCTTCCTCCGCTCTTGCTGCAAGCAGGATGCAGAGGAGTGTGTATGTGTGTCCTTGAACAAACGCTCTGAGAAGTTTGTCCGGTTTTTTTTTCCTCTCCCCCCTCTCAGGCTCAGTTGAAAGGCACAGAAATGCACAAAGTTCACTTCTGGGCATAGAGTAGCAATAGGGGATACACATGATAAAGTCACCCCAAGACACAGGGACAGAGAATTCAGTGGAAAGACTCCGAGAATTCTGCTCCCAGAGATCATTCATTCCTGCTCACCCTGACCCTTGTAGAAAGGGGACATCGTTCCCGGCAGCCTGTACTGAGCATGTGGCTCCTGAGTGGGGTTTGTTGTTTGGGAAACCTGCTCCGGCTTTTCCATTCTTTCCTTCCAAACAGGAAAACTTCTCCTGGGGCTGTGTGCAGGCAGAGCCCTGAGGAGAGCAGGTGGCACATGGTGCGCTGGGCTGGGACAGCCAGCTGCAGAGCTCAAGGGAAGAAGCCCAAAGTGTCACAATGGCTCCTTGCCTTCACATGCAACACCTGGGTCACAATGGTCTCCTTGATTCCATGAGGCCCCACTGTGTCACAATGGCTCCTTGGTTCCATCGGGTTCCGCAGTGTCACCATGGTTTCCTTTGATCCGCACTGTCATCATGGACAATTGGTTCCATGAGGCCCCGCAGTGTCACAATGGTCCCTTGGTTCCATAGGTTTGATGTTGTAACAATGGACTCCTTGCTTCTATGAGCTAGCCTGCTTTTTGCAGAGGTGTCTTTGGTTCCAACAAGGCCCCGCTGTGTCTCAGTGCACCCTGGCTTCCATGTGGATCTGGAGCATCACAAAGGCTCCTTGGTTCCACCAGGTCCTGCTGTGTCACAATGGGTCCTGTGGTCCCTGAGGCCCTCCAAAGTCATCATGGAGGCTTGCTTCCATGAGGTTCCATTATGTGCCAGTGGTCATCTTGGTTCCAGGAGTTTCCTTAGTGTCACAATGCTCTCCATGCTTCCATGATTCCCCACAATGTCACAATGCTCTCCATGCTTCCATTAGGCCCTGCTTTGCCACAATGGTCCCCTTGTTTCCATGAGGCCCCGCTGTGTCACAATGGACCTATGGTTCCATGATGTTGCGTGGTGTCACCGTGCTCTTCTTGAATCCGCAGTGTAACCATGGACCATTGGTTCCATGCGGCCTGGCCGTGTCACAATGGGCTCCGTGATTCCATGATTCCCCACGGTGTCACAATGGAGCCTTGTTTCTAGGAGGTTCTGTACTGTCACAATTGCCTCCTTGATGCCATCAGCCCCTGCAGTGTCACAATGGCTCCTTGGTTCCATGAGGAACACAATAGCTTGGCATAAGCATTGAGCAACAGCTGCTGAACACACCTGGCAACATCTGCTTGCATCAAAAGAGGGCTTCAAGCTGACAATGGCACCAGCAGCTTCCATCTGCAACAGAGACCCAGGAAAGGACAGGCTGTGCCGGTTTGGACAAATGTGGAGGAAAATATCCTCTGATAGAAGGCAGGTTACACCCAGCCCTCCCCCACCAGCTTCGGGAAAAAAGAATTTTCCTGGGAAGAAAGTGAAAGAGATAAAAACTATTTTTTTAACAAACACCCAGGAAAAGGAGAACAATGCTAAATATTAAAAGCTCTCGCTGTGCAGAGAAAGCTGGGATAATTTGAGAGTCCTTCCGTGTTTCGGTGGGGTCTCCTGAAACATCCATAGACAGCGAGGCCCGTGCAAAGAAATAGGGAGCCATTCATGAGAGAAGTTTCAGAGCTCTTTCTTCTCCAGCCACATGGGCGGGGCACTGCCAAAGAACTGAGCAGTCACGGCACAACCAGGGCCCTCCTGGCACAGGGCAACACAAAATAAGCAGTGCTGAACAGGATTAGGGCACATGTGAGCAGGGAGCAGGGAGACCCCGTGCCCAGGCCATGCCTCTACCCCAGGGTCCCCTCTCCCATGACCTCATGGCAGGGGGGAGGAACCCCAACACTTCCGGAGGTGTAGTCTCTCTCCTCCTCCTTGCAGCTGGCTCATGGGCCCACATTCAGGGCCCCCACCTCGGGAGAAAATTCTCCCAATGTGGTCTGATGTTGAAAGAGTCAAGAAGAGAAGAAGGGAAAAAAACCCCCAAAGTCCCAGGAAAACAAAGTTCAACTCTCCATCTCTCCCCAGAGAAAAGGAGCTGAAAACTGGCTAAAAAGAAACAAAGTTGCTTCCTCTGCTCTTGCTGCAAGCAGGATGCAGAGGAGTGTGTATGTGTGTCCTTGAACAAACGCTCTGAGAAGTTTGTCCGGTTTTTTTTCCTCTCCCCCCTCTCAGGCTCAGTTGAAAGGCACAGAAATGCACAAAGTTCACTTCTGGGCATAGAGTAGCAATAGGGGATACACATGATAAAGTCACCCCAAGACACAGGGACAGAGAATTCAGTGGAAAGACTCCGAGAATTCTGCTCCCAGAGATCATTCATTCCTGCTCACCCTGACCCTTGTAGAAAGGCGACCTCGTTCCAGGCAGCCTGTACTGAGCATGTGGCTCCTGAGTGGGGTTTGTTGTTTGGGAAACCTGCTCCGGCTTTTCCATTCTTTCCTTCCAAACAGGAAAACTTCTCCTGGGGCTGTGTGCAGGCAGAGCCCTGAGGAGAGCAGGTGGCACATGGTGCGCTGGGCTGGGACAGCCAGCTGCAGAGCTCAAGGGAAGAAGCCCAAAGTGTCACAATGGCTCCTTGCCTTCACATGCAACACCTGGGTCACAATGGTCTCCTTGATTCCATGAGGCCCCACTGTGTCACAATGGCTCCTTGGTTCCATCGGGTTCCGCAGTGTCACCATGGTTTCCTTTGATCCGCACTGTCATCATGGACAATTGGTTCCATGAGGCCCCGCAGTGTCACAATGGTCCCTTGCTTCCATAGGTTTGATGTTGTAACAATGGACTCCTTGCTTCTATGAGCTAGCCTGCTTTTTGCAGAGGTGTCTTTGGTTCCAACAAGGCCCCGCTGTGTCTCAGTGCACCCTGGCTTCCATGTGGATCTGGAGCATCACAAAGGCTCCTTGGTTCCACCAGGTCCTGCTGTGTCACAATGGGTCCTGTGGTCCCTGAGGCCCTCCAAAGTCATCATGGAGGCTTGCTTCCATGAGGTTCCATTATGTGCCAGTGGTCATCTTGGTTCCAGGAGTTTCCTTAGTGTCACAATGCTCTCCATGCTTCCATGATTCCCCACAATGTCACAATGCTCTCCATGCTTCCATTAGGCCCTGCTTTGCCACAATGGTCCCCTTGTTTCCATGAGGCCCCGCTGTGTCACAATGGACCTATGGTTCCATGATGTTGCGTGGTGTCACCGTGCTCTTCTTGAATCCGCAGTGTAACCATGGACCATTGGTTCCATGCGGCCTGGCCGTGTCACAATGGGCTCCGTGATTCCATGATTCCCCACGGTGTCACAATGGAGCCTTGTTTCTAGGAGGTTCTGTACTGTCACAATTGCCTCCTTGATGCCATCAGCCCCTGCAGTGTCACAATGGCTCCTTGGTTCCATGAGGAACACAATAGCTTGGCATAAGCATTGAGCAACAGCTGCTGAACACACCTGGCAACATCTGCTTGCATCAAAAGAGGGCTTCAAGCTGACAATGGCACCAGCAGCTTCCATCTGCAACAGAGACCCAGGAAAGGACAGGCTGTGCCGGTTTGGACAAATGTGGAGGAAAATATCCTCTGATAGAAGGCAGGTTACACCCAGCCCTCCCCCACCAGCTTCGGGAAAAAAGAATTTTCCTGGGAAGAAAGTGAAAGAGATAAAAACTATTTTTTTAACAAACACCCAGGAAAAGGAGAACAATGCTAAATATTAAAAGCTCTCGCTGTGCAGAGAAAGCTGGGATAATTTGAGAGTCCTTCCGTGTTTCGGTGGGGTCTCCTGAAACATCCATAGACAGCGAGGCCCGTGCAAAGAAATAGGGAGCCATTCATGAGAGAAGTTTCAGAGCTCTTTCTTCTCCAGCCACATGGGCGGGGCACTGCCAAAGAACTGAGCAGTCACGGCACAACCAGGGCCCTCCTGGCACAGGGCAACACAAAATAAGCAGTGCTGAACAGGATTAGGGCACATGTGAGCAGGGAGCAGGGAGACCCCGTGCCCAGGCCATGCCTCTACCCCAGGGTCCCCTCTCCCATGACCTCATGGCAGGGGGGAGGAACCCCAACACTTCCGGAGGTGTAGTCTCTCTCCTCCTCCTTGCAGCTGGCTCATGGGCCCACATTCAGGGCCCCCACCTCGGGAGAAAATTCTCCCAATGTGGTCTGATGTTGAAAGAGTCAAGAAGAGAAGAAGGGAAAAAAACCCCCAAAGTCCCAGGAAAACAAAGTTCAACTCTCCATCTCCCCCCAGAGAAAAGGAGCTGAAAACTGGCTAAAAAGAAACAAAGTTGCTTCCTCTGCTCTTGCTGCAAGCAGGATGCAGAGGAGTGTGTATGTGTGTCCTTGAACAAACGCTCTGAGAAGTTTGTCCGGTTTTTTTTTCCTCTCCCCCCTCTCAGGCTCAGTTGAAAGGCACAGAAATGCACAAAGTTCACTTCTGGGCATAGAGCAGCAATAGGGGATACACATGATAAAGTCACCCCAAGACACAGGGACAGAGAATTCAGTGGAAAGACTCCGAGAATTCTGCTCCCAGAGATCATTCATTCCTGCTCACCCTGACCCTTGTAGAAAGGCGACCTCGTTCCAGGCAGCCTGTACTGAGCATGTGGCTCCTGAGTGGGGTTTGTTGTTTGGGAAACCTGCTCCGGCTTTTCCATTCTTTCCTTCCAAACAGGAAAACTTCTCCTGGGGCTGTGTGCAGGCAGAGCCCTGAGGAGAGCAGGTGGCACATGGTGCGCTGGGCTGGGACAGCCAGCTGCAGAGCTCAAGGGAAGAAGCCCAAAGTGTCACAATGGCTCCTTGCCTTCACATGCAACACCTGGGTCACAATGGTCTCCTTGATTCCATGAGGCCCCACTGTGTCACAATGGCTCCTTGGTTCCATCGGGTTCCGCAGTGTCACCATGGTCTCCTTTGATCCGCATTGTCATCATGGACAATTGGTTCCATGAGGCCCCGCAGTGTCACAATGGTCCCTTGGTTCCATAGGTTTGATGTTGTAACAATGGACTCCTTGCTTCTATGAGCTAGCCTGCTTTTTGCAGAGGTGTCTTTGGTTCCAACAAGGCCCCGCTGTGTCTCAGTGCACCCTGGCTTCCATGTGGATCTGGAGTATCACAAAGGCTCCTTGGTTCCACCAGGTCCTGCTGTGTCACAATGGGTCCTGTGGTCCCTGAGGCCCTCCAAAGTCATCATGGAGGCTTGCTTCCATGAGGTTCCATTATGTGCCAGTGGTCATCTTGGTTCCAGGAGTTTCCTTAGTGTCACAATGCTCTCCATGCTTCCATGATTCCCCACAATGTCACAATGCTCTCCATGCTTCCATTAGGCCCTGCTTTGCCACAATGGTCCCCTTGTTTCCATGAGGCCCCGCTGTGTCACAATGGACCTATGGTTCCATGATGTTGCGTGGTGTCACCGTGCTCTTCTTGAATCCGCCGTGTAACCATGGACCATTGGTTCCATGCGGCCTGGCCGTGTCACAATGGGCTCCGTGATTCCATGATTCCCCACGGTGTCACAATGGAGCCTTGTTTCTAGGAGGTTCTGTACTGTCACAATTGCCTCCTTGATGCCATCAGCCCCTGCAGTGTCACAATGGCTCCTTGGTTCCATGAGGAACACAATAGCTTGGCATAAGCATTGAGCAACAGCTGCTGAACACACCTGGCAACATCTGCTTGCATCAAAAGAGGGCTTCAAGCTGACAATGGCACCAGCAGCTTCCATCTGCAACAGAGACCCAGGAAAGGACAGGCTGTGCCGGTTTGGACAAATGTGGAGGAAAATATCCTCTGATAGAAGGCAGGTTACACCCAGCCCTCCCCCACCAGCTTCAGGAAAAAAGAATTTTCCTGGGAAGAAAGTGAAAGAGATAAAAACTATTTTTTTAACAAACACCCAGGAAAAGGAGAACAATGCTAAATGTTAAAAGCTCTCGCTGTGCAGAGAAAGCTGGGATAATTTGAGAGTCCTTCCGTGTTTCGGTGGGGTCTCCTGAAACATCCATAGACAGCGAGGCCCGTGCAAAGAAATAGGGAGCCATTCTTGAGAGAAGTTTCAGAGCTCTTTCTTCTCCAGCCACATGGGCGGGGCACTGCCAAAGAACTGAGCAGTCACGGCACAACCAGGGCCCTCCTGGCACAGGGCAACACAAAATAAGCAGTGCTGAACAGGATTAGGGCACATGTGAGCAGGGAGCAGGGAGACCCCGTGCCCAGGCCATGCCTCTACCCCAGGGTCCCCTCTCCCATGACCTCATGGCAGGGGGGAGGAACCCCAACACTTCCGGAGGTGTAGTCTCTCTCCTCCTCCTTGCAGCTGGCTCATGGGCCCACATTCAGGGCCCCCACCTCGGGAGAAAATTCTCCCAATGTGGTCTGATGTTGAAAGAGTCAAGAAGAGAAGAAGGGAAAAAAAACCCCAAAGTCCCAGGAAAACAAAGTTCAACTCTCCATCTCCCCCCAGAGAAAAGGAGCTGAAAACTGGCTAAAAAGAAACAAAGTTGCTTCCTCCGCTCTTGCTGCAAGCAGGATGCAGAGGAGTGTGTATGTGTGTCCTTGAACAAACGCTCTGAGAAGTTTGTCCGGTTTTTTTTCCTCTCCCCCCTCTCAGGCTCAGTTGAAAGGCACAGAAATGCACAAAGTTCACTTCTGGGCATAGAGTAGCAATAGGGGATACACATGATAAAGTCACCCCAAGACACAGGGACAGAGAATTCAGTGGAAAGACTCCGAGAATTCTGCTCCCAGAGATCATTCATTCCTGCTCACCCTGACCCTTGTAGAAAGGCGACCTCGTTCCAGGCAGCCTGTACTGAGCATGTGGCTCCTGAGTGGGGTTTGTTGTTTGGGAAACCTGCTCCGGCTTTTCCATTCTTTCCTTCCAAACAGGAAAACTTCTCCTGGGGCTGTGTGCAGGCAGAGCCCTGAGGAGAGCAGGTGGCACATGGTGCGCTGGGCTGGGACAGCCAGCTGCAGAGCTCAAGGGAAGAAGCCCAAAGTGTCACAATGGCTCCTTGCCTTCACATGCAACACCTGGGTCACAATGGTCTCCTTGATTCCATGAGGCCCCACTGTGTCACAATGGCTCCTTGGTTCCATCGGGTTCCGCAGTGTCACCATGGTCTCCTTTGATCCGCACTGTCATCATGGACAATTGGTTCCATGAGGCCCTGCAGTGTCACAATGGTCCCTTGGTTCCATAGGTTTGATGTTGTAACAATGGACTCCTTGCTTCTATGAGCTAGCCTGCTTTTTGCAGAGGTGTCTTTGGTTCCAACAAGGCCCCGCTGTGTCTCAGTGCACCCTGGCTTCCATGTGGATCTGGAGCATCACAAAGGCTCCTTGGTTCCACCAGGTCCTGCTGTGTCACAATGGGTCCTGTGGTCCCTGAGGCCCTCCAAAGTCATCATGGAGGCTTGCTTCCATGAGGTTCCATTATGTGCCAGTGGTCATCTTGGTTCCAGGAGTTTCCTTAGTGTCACAATGCTCTCCATGCTTCCATGATTCCCCACAATGTCACAATGCTCTCCATGCTTCCATTAGGCCCTGCTTTGCCACAATGGTCCCCTTGTTTCCATGAGGCCCCGCTGTGTCACAATGGACCTATGGTTCCATGATGTTGCGTGGTGTCACCGTGCTCTTCTTGAATCCGCAGTGTAACCATGGACCATTGGTTCCATGCGGCCTGGCCGTGTCACAATGGGCTCCGTGATTCCATGATTCCCCACGGTGTCACAATGGAGCCTTGTTTCTAGGAGGTTCTGTACTGTCACAATTGCCTCCTTGATGCCATCAGCCCCTGCAGTGTCACAATGGCTCCTTGGTTCCATGAGGAACACAATAGCTTGGCATAAGCATTGAGCAACAGCTGCTGAACACACCTGGCAACATCTGCTTGCATCAAAAGAGGGCTTCAAGCTGAGAATGGCACCAGCAGCTTCCATCTGCAACAGACACCCAGGAAAGGACAGGCTGTGCCGGTTTGGACAAATGTGGAGGAAAATATCCTCTGATAGAAGGCAGGTTACACCCAGCCCTCCCCCACCAGCTTCGGGAAAAAAGAATTTTCCTGGGAAGAAAGTGAAAGAGATAAAAACTACTTTTTTAACAAACACACAGGAAAAGGAGAACAATGCTAAATATTAAAAGCTCTCGCTGTGCAGAGAAAGCTGGGATAATTTGAGAGTCCTTCCGTGTTTCGGTGGGGTCTCCTGAAACATACATAGACAGCGAGGCCCGTGCAAAGAAATAGGGAGCCATTCATGAGAGAAGTTTCAGAGCTCTTTCTTCTCCAGCCACATGGGCGGGGCACTGCCAAAGAACTGAGCAGTCACGGCACAACCAGGGCCCTCCTGGCACAGGGCAACACAAAATAAGCAGTGCTGAACAGGATTAGGGCACATGTGAGCAGGGAGCAGGGAGACCCCGTGCCCAGGCCATGCCTCTACCCCAGGGTCCCCTCTCCCATGACCTCATGGCAGGGGGGAGGAACCCCAACACTTCCGGAGGTGTAGTCTCTCTCCTCCTCCTTGCAGCTGGCTCATGGGCCCACATTCAGGGCCCCCATCTCGGGAGAAAATTCTCCCAATGTGGTCTGATGTTGAAAGAGTCAAGAAGAGAAGAAGGGAAAAAAACCCCCAAAGTCCCAGGAAAACAAAGTTCAACTCTCCATCTCCCCCCAGAGAAAAGGAGCTGAAAACTGGCTAAAAAGAAACAAAGTTGCTTCCTCTGCTCTTGCTGCAAGCAGGATGCAGAGGAGTGTGTATGTGTGTCCTTGAACAAACGCTCTGAGAAGTTTGTCCGGTTTTTTTTTCCTCTCCCCCCTCTCAGGCTCAGTTGAAAGGCACAGAAATGCACAAAGTTCACTTCTGGGCATAGAGTAGCAATAGGGGATACACATGATAAAGTCACCCCAAGACACAGGGACAGAGAATTCAGTGGAAAGACTCCGAGAATTCTGCTCCCAGAGATCATTCATTCCTGCTCACCCTGACCCTTGTAGAAAGGCGACCTCGTTCCAGGCAGCCTGTACTGAGCATGTGGCTCCTGAGTGGGGTTTGTTGTTTGGGAAACCTGCTCCGGCTTTTCCATTCTTTCCTTCCAAACAGGAAAACTTCTCCTGGGGCTGTGTGCAGGCAGAGCCCTGAGGAGAGCAGGTGGCACATGGTGCGCTGGGCTGGGACAGCCAGCTGCAGAGCTCAAGGGAAGAAGCCCAAAGTGTCACAATGGCTCCTTGCCTTCACATGCAACACCTGGGTCACAATGGTCTCCTTGATTCCATGAGGCCCCACTGTGTCACAATGGCTCCTTGGTTCCATCGGGTTCCGCAGTGTCACCATGGTTTCCTTTGATCCGCACTGTCATCATGGACAATTGGTTCCATGAGGCCCCGCAGTGTCACAATGGTCCCTTGCTTCCATAGGTTTGATGTTGTAACAATGGACTCCTTGCTTCTATGAGCTAGCCTGCTTTTTGCAGAGGTGTCTTTGGTTCCAACAAGGCCCCGCTGTGTCTCAGTGCACCCTGGCTTCCATGTGGATCTGGAGCATCACAAAGGCTCCTTGGTTCCACCAGGTCCTGCTGTGTCACAATGGGTCCTGTGGTCCCTGAGGCCCTCCAAAGTCATCATGGAGGCTTGCTTCCATGAGGTTCCATTATGTGCCAGTGGTCATCTTGGTTCCAGGAGTTTCCTTAGTGTCACAATGCTCTCCATGCTTCCATGATTCCCCACAATGTCACAATGCTCTCCATGCTTCCATTAGGCCCTGCTTTGCCACAATGGTCCCCTTGTTTCCATGAGACCCCGCTGTGTCACAATGGACCTATGGTTCCATGATGTTGCGTGGTGTCACCGTGCTCTTCTTGAATCCGCAGTGTAACCATGGACCATTGGTTCCATGCGGCCTGGCCGTGTCACAATGGGCTCCGTGATTCCATGATTCCCCACGGTGTCACAATGGAGCCTTGTTTCTAGGAGGTTCTGTACTGTCACAATTGCCTCCTTGATGCCATCAGCCCCTGCAGTGTCACAATGGCTCCTTGGTTCCATGAGGAACACAATAGCTTGGCATAAGCATTGAGCAACAGCTGCTGAACACACCTGGCAACATCTGCTTGCATCAAAAGAGGGCTTCAAGCTGACAATGGCACCAGCAGCTTCCATCTGCAACAGAGACCCAGGAAAGGACAGGCTGTGCCGGTTTGGACAAATGTGGAGGAAAATATCCTCTGATAGAAGGCAGGTTACACCCAGCCCTCCCCCACCAGCTTCGGGAAAAAAGAATTTTCCTGGGAAGAAAGTGAAAGAGATAAAAACTATTTTTTTAACAAACACACAGGAAAAGGATAACAATGCTAAATATTAAAAGCTCTCGCTGTGCAGAGAAAGCTGGGATAATTTGAGAGTCCTTCCGTGTTTCGGTGGGGTCTCCTGAAACATCCATAGACAGCGAGGCCCGTGCAAAGAAATAGGGAGAGATTCTTGAGAGAAGTTTCAGAGCTCTTTCTTCTCCAGCCACATGGGCGGGGCACTGCCAAAGAACTGAGCAGTCACGGCACAACCAGGGCCCTCCTGGCACAGGGCAACACAAAATAAGCAGTGCTGAACAGGATTAGGGCACATGTGAGCAGGGAGCAGGGAGACCCCGTGCCCAGGCCATGCCTCTACCCCAGGGTCCCCTCTCCCATGACCTCATGGCAGTGTGGAGGAACCCCAACACTTCCGGAGGTGTAGTCTCTCTCCTCCTCCTTGCAGCTGGCTCATGGGCCCACATTCAGGGCCCCCACCTCGGGAGAAAATTCTCCCAATGTGGTCTGATGTTGAAAGAGTCAAGAAGAGAAGAAGGGAAAAAAACCCCCAAAGTCCCAGGAAAACAAAGTTCAACTCTCCATCTCCCCCCAGAGAAAAGGAGCTGAAAACTGGCTAAAAAGAAACAAAGTTGCTTCCTCCGCTCTTGCTGCAAGCAGGATGCAGAGGAGTGTGTATGTGTGTCCTTGAACAAACGCTCTGAGAAGTTTGTCCGGTTTTTTTTCCTCTCCCCCCTCTCAGGCTCAGTTGAAAGGCACAGAAATGCACAAAGTTCACTTCTGGGCATAGAGCAGCAATAGGGGATACACATGATAAAGTCACCCCAAGACACAGGGACAGAGAATTCAGTGGAAAGACTCCGAGAATTCTGCTCCCAGAGATCATTCATTCCTGCTCACCCTGACCCTTGTAGAAAGGGGACATCGTTCCCGGCAGCCTGTACTGAGCATGTGGCTCCTGAGTGGGGTTTGTTGTTTGGGAAACCTGCTCCGGCTTTTCCATTCTTTCCTTCCAAACAGGAAAACTTCTCCTGGGGCTGTGTGCAGGCAGAGCCCTGAGGAGAGCAGGTGGCACATGGTGCGCTGGGCTGGGACAGCCAGCTGCAGAGCTCAAGGGAAGAAGCCCAAAGTGTCACAATGGCTCCTTGCCTTCACATGCAACACCTGGGACACAATGGTCTCCTTGATTCCATGAGGCCCCACTGTGTCACAATGGCTCCTTGGTTCCATCGGGTTCCGCAGTGTCACCATGGTCTCTTTTGATCCGCATTGTCATCATGGACAATTGGTTCCATGAGGCCCCGCAGTGTCACAATGGTCCCTTGCTTCCATAGGTTTGATGTTGTAACAATGGACTCCTTGCTTCTATGAGCTAGCCTGCTTTTTGCAGAGGTGTCTTTGGTTCCAACAAGGCCCCGCTGTGTCTCAGTGCACCCTGGCTTCCATGTGGATCTGGAGTATCACAAAGGCTCCTTGGTTCCACCAGGTCCTGCTGTGTCACAATGGGTCCTGTGGTCCCTGAGGCCCTCCAAAGTCATCATGGAGGCTTGCTTCCATGAGGTTCCATTATGTGCCAGTGGTCATCTTGGTTCCAGGAGTTTCCTTAGTGTCACAATGCTCTCCATGCTTCCATGATTCCCCACAATGTCACAATGCTCTCCATGCTTCCATTAGGCCCTGCTTTGCCACAATGGTCCCCTTGTTTCCATGAGGCCCCGCTGTGTCACAATGGACCTATGGTTCCATGATGTTGCGTGGTGTCACCGTGCTCTTCTTGAATCCGCAGTGTAACCATGGACCATTGGTTCCATGCGGCCTGGCCGTGTCACAATGGGCTCCGTGATTCCATGATTCCCCACGGTGTCACAATGGAGCCTTGTTTCTAGGAGGTTCTGTACTGTCACAATTGCCTCCTTGATGCCATCAGCCCCTGCAGTGTCACAATGGCTCCTTGGTTCCATGAGGAACACAATAGCTTGGCATAAGCATTGAGCAACAGCTGCTGAACACACCTGGCAACATCTGCTTGCATCAAAAGAGGGCTTCAAGCTGACAATGGCACCAGCAGCTTCCATCTGCAACAGAGACCCAGGAAAGGACAGGCTGTGCCGGTTTGGACAAATGTGGAGGAAAATATCCTCTGATAGAAGGCAGGTTACACCCAGCCCTCCCCCACCAGCTTCAGGAAAAAAGAATTTTCCTGGGAAGAAAGTGAAAGAGATAAAAACTATTTTTTTAACAAACACCCAGGAAAAGGAGAACAATGCTAAATGTTAAAAGCTCTCGCTGTGCAGAGAAAGCTGGGATAATTTGAGAGTCCTTCCGTGTTTCGGTGGGGTCTCCTGAAACATCCATAGACAGCGAGGCCCGTGCAAAGAAATAGGGAGCGATTCTTGAGAGAAGTTTCAGAGCTCTTTCTTCTCCAGCCACATGGGCGGGGCACTGCCAAAGAACTGAGCAGTCACGGCACAACCAGGGCCCTCCTGGCACAGGGCAACACAAAATAAGCAGTGCTGAACAGGATTAGGGCACATGTGAGCAGGGAGCAGGGAGACCCCGTGCCCAGGCCATGCCTCTACCCCAGGGTCCCCTCTCCCATGACCTCATGGCAGGGGGGAGGAACCCCAACACTTCCGGAGGTGTAGTCTCTCTCCTCCTCCTTGCAGCTGGCTCATGGGCCCACATTCAGGGCCCCCACCTCGGGAGAAAATTCTCCCAATGTGGTCTGATGTTGAAAGAGTCAAGAAGAGAAGAAGGGAAAAAAACCCCCAAAGTCCCAGGAAAACAAAGTTCAACTCTCCATCTCCCCCCAGAGAAAAGGAGCTGAAAACTGGCTAAAAAGAAACAAAGTTGCTTCCTCCGCTCTTGCTGCAAGCAGGATGCAGAGGAGTGTGTATGTGTGTCCTTGAACAAACGCTCTGAGAAGTTTGTCCGGTTTTTTTTCCTCTCCCCCCTCTCAGGCTCAGTTGAAAGGCACAGAAATGCACAAAGTTCACTTCTGGGCATAGAGTAGCAATAGGGGATACACATGATAAAGTCACCCCAAGACACAGGGACAGAGAATTCAGTGGAAAGACTCCGAGAATTCTGCTCCCAGAGATCATTCATTCCTGCTCACCCTGACCCTTGTAGGAAGGGGACATCGTTCCCGGCAGCCTGTACTGAGCATGTGGCTCCTGAGTGGGGTTTGTTGTTTGGGAAACCTGCTCCGGCTTTTCCATTCTTTCCTTCCAAACAGGAAAACTTCTCCTGGGGCTGTGTGCAGGCAGAGCCCTGAGGAGAGCAGGTGGCACATGGTGCGCTGGGCTGGGACAGCCAGCTGCAGAGCTCAAGGGAAGAAGCCCAAAGTGTCACAATGGCTCCTTGCCTTCACATGCAACACCTGGGTCACAATGGTCTCCTTGATTCCATGAGGCCCCACTGTGTCACAATGGCTCCTTGGTTCCATCGGGTTCCGCAGTGTCACCATGGTCTCCTTTGATCCGCACTGTCATCATGGACAATTGGTTCCATGAGGCCCCGCAGTGTCACAATGGTCCCTTGCTTCCATAGGTTTGATGTTGTAACAATGGACTCCTTGCTTCTATGAGCTAGCCTGCTTTTTGCAGAGGTGTCTTTGGTTCCAACAAGGCCCCGCTGTGTCTCAGTGCACCCTGGCTTCCATGTGGATCTGGAGCATCACAAAGGCTCCTTGGTTCCACCAGGTCCTGCTGTGTCACAATGGGTCCTGTGGTCCCTGAGGCCCTCCAAAGTCATCATGGAGGCTTGCTTCCATGAGGTTCCATTATGTGCCATTGATCATCTTTGTTCCAGGAGTTTCCTTAGTGTCACAATGCTCTCCATGCTTCCATGATTCCCCACAATGTCACAATGCTCTCCATGCTTCCATTAGGCCCTGCTTTGCCACAATGGTCCCCTTGTTTCCATGAGGCCCCGCTGTGTCACAATGGACCTATGGTTCCATGATGTTGCGTGGTGTCACCGTGCTCTTCTTGAATCCGCAGTGTAACCATGGACCATTGGTTCCATGCGGCCTGGCCGTGTCACAATGGGCTCCGTGATTCCATGATTCCCCACGGTGTCACAATGGAGCCTTGTTTCTAGGAGGTTCTGTACTGTCACAATTGCCTCCTTGATGCCATCAGCCCCTGCAGTGTCACAATGGCTCCTTGGTTCCATGAGGAACACAATAGCTTGGCATAAGCATTGAGCAACAGCTGCTGAACACACCTGGCAACATCTGCTTGCATCAAAAGAGGGCTTCAAGCTGACAATGGCACCAGCAGCTTCCATCTGCAACAGAGACCCAGGAAAGGACAGGCTGTGCCGGTTTGGACAAATGTGGAGGAAAATATCCTCTGATAGAAGGCAGGTTACACCCAGCCCTCCCCCACCAGCTTCAGGAAAAAAGAATTTTCCTGGGAAGAAAGTGAAAGAGATAAAAACTATTTTTTTAACAAACACCCAGGAAAAGGAGAACAATGCTAAATGTTAAAAGCTCTCGCTGTGCAGAGAAAGCTGGGATAATTTGAGAGTCCTTCCGTGTTTCGGTGGGGTCTCCTGAAACATCCATAGACAGCGAGGCCCGTGCAAAGAAATAGGGAGCGATTCTTGAGAGAAGTTTCAGAGCTCTTTCTTCTCCAGCCACATGGGCGGGGCACTGCCAAAGAACTGAGCAGTCACGGCACAACCAGGGCCCTCCTGGCACAGGGCAACACAAAATAAGCAGTGCTGAACAGGATTAGGGCACATGTGAGCAGGGAGCAGGGAGACCCCGTGCCCAGGCCATGCCTCTACCCCAGGGTCCCCTCTCCCATGACCTCATGGCAGGGGGGAGGAACCCCAACACTTCCGGAGGTGTAGTCTCTCTCCTCCTCCTTGCAGCTGGCTCATGGGCCCACATTCAGGGCCCCCACCTCGGGAGAAAATTCTCCCAATGTGGTCTGATGTTGAAAGAGTCAAGAAGAGAAGAAGGGAAAAAAACCCCCAAAGTCCCAGGAAAACAAAGTTCAACTCTCCATCTCCCCCCAGAGAAAAGGAGCTGAAAACTGGCTAAAAAGAAACAAAGTTGCTTCCTCCGCTCTTGCTGCAAGCAGGATGCAGAGGAGTGTGTATGTGTGTCCTTGAACAAACGCTCTGAGAAGTTTGTCCGGTTTTTTTTCCTCTCCCCCCTCTCAGGCTCAGTTGAAAGGCACAGAAATGCACAAAGTTCACTTCTGGGCATAGAGTAGCAATAGGGGATACACATGATAAAGTCACCCCAAGACACAGGGACAGAGAATTCAGTGGAAAGACTCCGAGAATTCTGCGCCCAGAGATCATTCATTCCTGCTCCCCCTGACCCTTGTAGAAAGGGGACATCGTTCCCGGCAGCCTGTACTGAGCATGTGGCTCCTGAGTGGGGTTTGTTGTTTGGGAAACCTGCTCCGGCTTTTCCATTCTTTCCTTCCAAACAGGAAAACTTCTCCTGGGGCTGTGTGCAGGCAGAGCCCTGAGGAGAGCAGGTGGCACATGGTGCGCTGGGCTGGGACAGCCAGCTGCAGAGCTCAAGGGAAGAAGCCCAAAGTGTCACAATGGCTCCTTGCCTTCACATGCAACACCTGGGTCACAATGGTCTCCTTGATTCCATGAGGCCCCACTGTGTCACAATGGCTCCTTGGTTCCATCGGGTTCCGCAGTGTCACCATGGTCTCCTTTGATCCGCACTGTCATCATGGACAATTGGTTCCATGAGGCCCCGCAGTGTCACAATGGTCCCTTGCTTCCATAGGTTTGATGTTGTAACAATGGACTCCTTGCTTCTATGAGCTAGCCTGCTTTTTGCAGAGGTGTCTTTGGTTCCAACAAGGCCCCGCTGTGTCTCAGTGCACCCTGGCTTCCATGTGGATCTGGAGCATCACAAAGGCTCCTTGGTTCCACCAGGTCCTGCTGTGTCACAATGGGTCCTGTGGTCCCTGAGGCCCTCCAAAGTCATCATGGAGGCTTGCTTCCATGAGGTTCCATTATGTGCCAGTGGTCATCTTGGTTCCAGGAGTTTCCTTAGTGTCACAATGCTCTCCATGCTTCCATGATTCCCCACAATGTCACAATGCTCTCCATGCTTCCATTAGGCCCTGCTTTGCCACAATGGTCCCCTTGTTTCCATGAGGCCCCGCTGTGTCACAATGGACCTATGGTTCCATGATGTTGCGTGGTGTCACCGTGCTCTTCTTGAATCCGCAGTGTAACCATGGACCATTGGTTCCATGCGGCCTGGCCGTGTCACAATGGGCTCCGTGATTCCATGATTCCCCACGGTGTCACAATGGAGCCTTGTTTCTAGGAGGTTCTGTACTGTCACAATTGCCTCCTTGATGCCATCAGCCCCTGCAGTGTCACAATGGCTCCTTGGTTCCATGAGGAACACAATAGCTTGGCATAAGCATTGAGCAACAGCTGCTGAACACACCTGGCAACATCTGCTTGCATCAAAAGAGGGCTTCAAGCTGAGAATGGCACCAGCAGCTTCCATCTGCAACAGACACCCAGGAAAGGACAGGCTGTGCCGGTTTGGACAAATGTGGAGGAAAATATCCTCTGATAGAAGGCAGGTTACACCCAGCCCTCCCCCACCAGCTTCGGGAAAAAAGAATTTTCCTGGGAAGAAAGTGAAAGAGATAAAAACTACTTTTTTAACAAACACACAGGAAAAGGAGAACAATGCTAAATATTAAAAGCTCTCGCTGTGCAGAGAAAGCTGGGATAATTTGAGAGTCCTTCCGTGTTTCGGTGGGGTCTCCTGAAACATACATAGACAGCGAGGCCCGTGCAAAGAAATAGGGAGCCATTCATGAGAGAAGTTTCAGAGCTCTTTCTTCTCCAGCCACATGGGCGGGGCACTGCCAAAGAACTGAGCAGTCACGGCACAACCAGGGCCCTCCTGGCACAGGGCAACACAAAATAAGCAGTGCTGAACAGGATTAGGGCACATGTGAGCAGGGAGCAGGGAGACCCCGTGCCCAGGCCATGCCTCTACCCCAGGGTCCCCTCTCCCATGACCTCATGGCAGGGGGGAGGAACCCCAACACTTCCGGAGGTGTAGTCTCTCTCCTCCTCCTTGCAGCTGGCTCATGGGCCCACATTCAGGGCCCCCACCTCGGGAGAAAATTCTCCCAATGTGGTCTGATGTTGAAAGAGTCAAGAAGAGAAGAAGGGAAAAAAACCCCCAAAGTCCCAGGAAAACAAAGTTCAACTCTCCATCTCCCCCCAGAGAAAAGGAGCTGAAAACTGGCTAAAAAGAAACAAAGTTGCTTCCTCCGCTCTTGCTGCAAGCAGGATGCAGAGGAGTGTGTATGTGTGTCCTTGAACAAACGCTCTGAGAAGTTTGTCCGGTTTTTTTTTCCTCTCCCCCCTCTCAGGCTCAGTTGAAAGGCACAGAAATGCACAAAGTTCACTTCTGGGCATAGAGTAGCAATAGGGGATACACATGATAAAGTCACCCCAAGACACAGGGACAGAGAATTCAGTGGAAAGACTCCGAGAATTCTGCTCCCAGAGATCATTCATTCCTGCTCACCCTGACCCTTGTAGAAAGGCGACCTCGTTCCAGGCAGCCTGTACTGAGCATGTGGCTCCTGAGTGGGGTTTGTTGTTTGGGAAACCTGCTCCGGCTTTTCCATTCTTTCCTTCCAAACAGGAAAACTTCTCCTGGGGCTGTGTGCAGGCAGAGCCCTGAGGAGAGCAGGTGGCACATGGTGCGCTGGGCTGGGACAGCCAGCTGCAGAGCTCAAGGGAAGAAGCCCAAAGTGTCACAATGGCTCCTTGCCTTCACATGCAACACCTGGGTCACAATGGTCTCCTTGATTCCATGAGGCCCCACTGTGTCACAATGGCTCCTTGGTTCCATCGGGTTCCGCAGTGTCACCATGGTCTCCTTTGATCCGCACTGTCATCATGGACAATTGGTTCCATGAGGCCCCGCAGTGTCACAATGGTCCCTTGCTTCCATAGGTTTGATGTTGTAACAATGGACTCCTTGCTTCTATGAGCTAGCCTGCTTTTTGCAGAGGTGTCTTTGGTTCCAACAAGGCCCCGCTGTGTCTCAGTGCACCCTGGCTTCCATGTGGATCTGGAGTATCACAAAGGCTCCTTGGTTCCACCAGGTCCTGCTGTGTCACAATGGGTCCTGTGGTCCCCGAGGCCCTCCAAAGTCATCATGGAGGCTTGCTTCCATGAGGTTCCATTATGTGCCAGTGGTCATCTTGGTTCCAGGAGTTTCCTTAGTGTCACAATGCTCTCCATGCTTCCATGATTCCCCACAATGTCACAATGCTCTCCATGCTTCCATTAGGCCCTGCTTTGCCACAATGGTCCCCTTGTTTCCATGAGGCCCCGCTGTGTCACAATGGACCTATGGTTCCATGATGTTGCGTGGTGTCACCGTGCTCTTCTTGAATCCGCAGTGTAACCATGGACCATTGGTTCCATGCGGCCTGGCCGTGTCACAATGGGCTCCGTGATTCCATGATTCCCCACGGTGTCACAATGGAGCCTTGTTTCTAGGAGGTTCTGTACTGTCACAATTGCCTCCTTGATGCCATCAGCCCCTGCAGTGTCACAATGGCTCCTTGGTTCCATGAGGAACACAATAGCTTGGCATAAGCATTGAGCAACAGCTGCTGAACACACCTGGCAACATCTGCTTGCATCAAAAGAGGGCTTCAAGCTGACAATGGCACCAGCAGCTTCCATCTGCAACAGAGACCCAGGAAAGGACAGGCTGTGCCGGTTTGGACAAATGTGGAGGAAAATATCCTCTGATAGAAGGCAGGTTACACCCAGCCCTCCCCCACCAGCTTCGGGAAAAAAGAATTTTCCTGGGAAGAAAGTGAAAGAGATGAAAACTATTTTTTTAACAAACACCCAGGAAAAGGAGAACAATGCTAAATATTAAAAGCTCTCGCTGTGTAGAGAAAGCTGGGATAATTTGAGAGTCCTTCCGTGTTTCGGTGGGGTCTCCTGAAACATCCATAGACAGCGAGGCCCGTGCAAAGAAATAGGGAGCGATTCTTGAGAGAAGTTTCAGAGCTCTTTCTTCTCCAGCCACATGGGCGGGGCACTGCCAAAGAACTGAGCAGTCACGGCACAACCAGGGCCCTCCTGGCACAGGGCAACACAAAATAAGCAGTGCTGAACAGGATTAGGGCACATGTGAGCAGGGAGCAGGGAGACCCCGTGCCCAGGCCATGCCTCTACCCCAGGGTCCCCTCTCCCATGACCTCATGGCAGGGGGGAGGAACCCCAACACTTCCGGAGGTGTAGTCTCTCTCCTCCTCCTTGCAGCTGGCTCATGGGCCCACATTCAGGGCCCCCACCTCGGGAGAAAATTCTCCCAATGTGGTCTGATGTTGAAAGAGTCAAGAAGAGAAGAAGGGAAAAAAACCCCCAAAGTCCCAGGAAAACAAAGTTCAACTCTCCATCTCCCCCCAGAGAAAAGGAGCTGAAAACTGGCTAAAAAGAAACAAAGTTGCTTCCTCCGCTCTTGCTGCAAGCAGGATGCAGAGGAGTGTGTATGTGTGTCCTTGAACAAACGCTCTGAGAAGTTTGTCCGGTTTTTTTTTCCTCTCCCCCCTCTCAGGCTCAGTTGAAAGGCACAGAAATGCACAAAGTTCACTTCTGGGCATAGAGCAGCAATAGGGGATACACATGATAAAGTCACCCCAAGACACAGGGACAGAGAATTCAGTGGAAAGACTCCGAGAATTCTGCTCCCAGAGATCATTCATTCCTGCTCACCCTGACCCTTGTAGAAAGGGGACATCGTTCCCGGCAGCCTGTACTGAGCATGTGGCTCCTGAGTGGGGTTTGTTGTTTGGGAAACCTGCTCCGGCTTTTCCATTCTTTCCTTCCAAACAGGAAAACTTCTCCTGGGGCTGTGTGCAGGCAGAGCCCGAGGAGAGCAGGTGGCACATGGTGCGCTGGGCTGGGACAGCCAGCTGCAGAGCTCAAGGGAAGAAGCCCAAAGTGTCACAATGGCTCCTTGCCTTCACATGCAACACCTGGGTCACAATGGTCTCCTTGATTCCATGAGGCCCCACTGTGTCACAATGGCTCCTTGGTTCCATCGGGTTCCGCAGTGTCACCATGGTCTCCTTTGATCCGCACTGTCATCATGGACAATTGGTTCCATGAGGCCCCGCAGTGTCACAATGGTCCCTTGCTTCCATAGGTTTGATGTTGTAACAATGGACTCCTTGCTTCTATGAGCTAGCCTGCTTTTTGCAGAGGTGTCTTTGGTTCCAACAAGGCCCCGCTGTGTCTCAGTGCACCCTGGCTTCCATGTGGATCTGGAGCATCACAAAGGCTCCTTGGTTCCACCAGGTCCTGCTGTGTCACAATGGGTCCTGTGGTCCCTGAGGCCCTCCAAAGTCATCATGGAGGCTTGCTTCCATGAGGTTCCATTATGTGCCAGTGCTCATCTTGGTTCCAGGAGTTTCCTTAGTGTCACAATGCTCTCCATGCTTCCATGATTCCCCACAATGTCACAATGCTCTCCATGCTTCCATTAGGCCCTGCTTTGCCACAATGGTCCCCTTGTTTCCATGAGGCCCCGCTGTGTCACAATGGACCTATGGTTCCATGATGTTGCGTGGTGTCACCGTGCTCTTCTTGAATCCGCAGTGTAACCATGGACCATTGGTTCCATGCGGCCTGGCCGTGTCACAATGGGCTCCGTGATTCCATGATTCCCCACGGTGTCACAATGGAGCCTTGTTTCTAGGAGGTTCTGTACTGTCACAATTGCCTCCTTGATGCCATCAGCCCCTGCAGTGTCACAATGGCTCCTTGGTTCCATGAGGAACACAATAGCTTGGCATAAGCATTGAGCAACAGCTGCTGAACACACCTGGCAACATCTGCTTGCATCAAAAGAGGGCTTCAAGCTGACAATGGCACCAGCAGCTTCCATCTGCAACAGAGACCCAGGAAAGGACAGGCTGTGCCGGTTTGGACAAATGTGGAGGAAAATATCCTCTGATAGAAGGCAGGTTACACCCAGCCCTCCCCCACCAGCTTCGGGAAAAAAGAATTTTCCTGGGAAGAAAGTGAAAGAGATAAAAACTACTTTTTTAACAAACACCCAGGAAAAGGATAACAATGCTAAATATTAAAAGCTCTCGCTGTGCAGAGAAAGCTGGGATAATTTGAGAGTCCTTCCGTGTTTCGGTGGGGTCTCCTGAAACATCCATAGACAGCGAGGCCCGTGCAAAGAAATAGGGAGCGATTCTTGAGAGAAGTTTCAGAGCTCTTTCTTCTCCAGCCACATGGGCGGGGCACTGCCAAAGAACTGAGCAGTCACGGCACAACCAGGGCCCTCCTGGCACAGGGCAACACAAAATAAGCAGTGCTGAACAGGATTAGGGCACATGTGAGCAGGGAGCAGGGAGACCCCGTGCCCAGGCCATGCCTCTACCCCAGGGTCCCCTCTCCCATGACCTCATGGCAGGGGGGAGGAACCCCAACACTTCCGGAGGTGTAGTCTCTCTCCTCCTCCTTGCAGCTGGCTCATGGGCCCACATTCAGGGCCCCCACCTCGGGAGAAAATTCTCCCAATGTGGTCTGATGTTGAAAGAGTCAAGAAGAGAAGAAGGGAAAAAAACCCCCAAAGTCCCAGGAAAGCAAAGTTCAACTCTCCATCTCCCCCCAGAGAAAAGGAGCTGAAAACTGGCTAAAAAGAAACAAAGTTGCTTCCTCCGCTCTTGCTGCAAGCAGGATGCAGAGGAGTGTGTATGTGTGTCCTTGAACAAACGCTCTGAGAAGTTTGTCCGGTTTTTTTTCCTCTCCCCCCTCTCAGGCTCAGTTGAAAGGCACAGAAATGCACAAAGTTCACTTCTGGGCATAGAGTAGCAATAGGGGATACACATGATAAAGTCACCCCAAGACACAGGGACAGAGAATTCAGTGGAAAGACTCCGAGAATTCTGCTCCCAGAGGTCATTCCTGCTCACCCTGACCCTTGTAGAAAGGGGACCTCGTTCCAGGCAGCCTGTACTGAGCATGTGGCTCCTGAGTGGGGTTTGTTGTTTGGGAAACCTGCTCCGGCTTTTCCATTCTTTCCTTCCAAACAGGAAAACTTCTCCTGGGGCTGTGTGCAGGCAGAGCCCTGAGGAGAGCAGGTGGCACATGGTGCGCTGGGCTGGGACAGCCAGCTGCAGAGCTCAAGGGAAGAAGCCCAAAGTGTCACAATGGCTCCTTGCCTTCACATGCAACACCTGGGTCACAATGGTCTCCTTGATTCCATGAGGCCCCACTGTGTCACAATGGCTCCTTGGTTCCATCGGGTTCCGCAGTGTCACCATGGTCTCCTTTGATCCGCACTGTCATCATGGACAATTGGTTCCATGAGGCCCCGCAGTGTCACAATGGTCCCTTGGTTCCATAGGTTTGATGTTGTAACAATGGACTCCTTGCTTCTATGAGCTAGCCTGCTTTTTGCAGAGGTGTCTTTGGTTCCAACAAGGCCCCGCTGTGTCTCAGTGCACCCTGGCTTCCATGTGGATCTGGAGCATCACAAAGGCTCCTTGGTTCCACCAGGTCCTGCTGTGTCACAATGGGTCCTGTGGTCCCTGAGGCCCTCCAAAGTCATCATGGAGGCTTGCTTCCATGAGGTTCCATTATGTGCCAGTGCTCATCTTGGTTCCAGGAGTTTCCTTAGTGTCACAATGCTCTCCATGCTTCCATGATTCCCCACAATGTCACAATGCTCTCCATGCTTCCATTAGGCCCTGCTTTGCCACAATGGTCCCCTTGTTTCCATGAGGCCCCGCTGTGTCACAATGGACCTATGGTTCCATGATGTTGCGTGGTGTCACCGTGCTCTTCTTGAATCCGCAGTGTAACCATGGACCATTGGTTCCATGCGGCCTGGCCGTGTCACAATGGGCTCCGTGATTCCATGATTCCCCACGGTGTCACAATGGAGCCTTGTTTCTAGGAGGTTCTGTACTGTCACAATTGCCTCCTTGATGCCATCAGCCCCTGCAGTGTCACAATGGCTCCTTGGTTCCATGAGGAACACAATAGCTTGGCATAAGCATTGAGCAACAGCTGCTGAACACACCTGGCAACATCTGCTTGCATCAAAAGAGGGCTTCAAGCTGACAATGGCACCAGCAGCTTCCATCTGCAACAGAGACCCAGGAAAGGACAGGCTGTGCCGGTTTGGACAAATGTGGAGGAAAATATCCTCTGATAGAAGGCAGGTTACACCCAGCCCTCCCCCACCAGCTTCGGGAAAAAAGAATTTTCCTGGGAAGAAAGTGAAAGAGATAAAAACTATTTTTTTAACAAACACCCAGGAAAAGGAGAACAATGCTAAATATTAAAAGCTCTCGCTGTGCAGAGAAAGCTGGGATAATTTGAGAGTCCTTCCGTGTTTCGGTGGGGTCTCCTGAAACATCCATAGACAGCGAGGCCCGTGCAAAGAAATAGGGAGCGATTCTTGAGAGAAGTTTCAGAGCTCTTTCTTCTCCAGCCACATGGGCGGGGCACTGCCAAAGAACTGAGCAGTCACGGCACAACCAGGGCCCTCCTGGCACAGGGCAACACAAAATAAGCAGTGCTGAACAGGATTAGGGCACATGTGAGCAGGGAGCAGGGAGACCCCGTGCCCAGGCCATGCCTCTACCCCAGGGTCCCCTCTCCCATGACCTCATGGCAGGGGGGAGGAACCCCAACACTTCCGGAGGTGTAGTCTCTCTCCTCCTCCTTGCAGCTGGCTCATGGGCCCACATTCAGGGCCCCCACCTCGGGAGAAAATTCTCCCAATGTGGTCTGATGTTGAAAGAGTCAAGAAGAGAAGAAGGGAAAAAAACCCCCAAAGTCCCAGGAAAACAAAGTTCAACTCTCCATCTCCCCCCAGAGAAAAGGAGCTGAAAACTGGCTAAAAAGAAACAAAGTTGCTTCCTCCGCTCTTGCTGCAAGCAGGATGCAGAGGAGTGTGTATGTGTGTCCTTGAACAAACGCTCTGAGAAGTTTGTCCGGTTTTTTTTTCCTCTCCCCCCTCTCAGGCTCAGTTGAAAGGCACAGAAATGCACAAAGTTCACTTCTGGGCATAGAGCAGCAATAGGGGATACACATGATAAAGTCACCCCAAGACACAGGGACAGAGAATTCAGTGGAAAGACTCCGAGAATTCTGCTCCCAGAGATCATTCATTCCTGCTCACCCTGACCCTTGTAGAAAGGGGACATCGTTCCCGGCAGCCTGTACTGAGCATGTGGCTCCTGAGTGGGGTTTGTTGTTTGGGAAACCTGCTCCAGCTTTTCCATTCTTTCCTTCCAAACAGGAAAACTTCTCCTGGGGCTGTGTGCAGGCAGAGCCCTGAGGAGAGCAGGTGGCACATGGTGCGCTGGGCTGGGACAGCCAGCTGCAGAGCTCAAGGGAAGAAGCCCAAAGTGTCACAATGGCTCCTTGCCTTCACATGCAACACCTGGGTCACAATGGTCTCCTTGATTCCATGAGGCCCCACTGTGTCACAATGGCTCCTTGGTTCCATCGGGTTCCGCAGTGTCACCATGGTCTCCTTTGATCCGCACTGTCATCATGGACAATTGGTTCCATGAGGCCCCGCAGTGTCACAATGGTCCCTTGGTTCCATAGGTTTGATGTTGTAACAATGGACTCCTTGCTTCTATGAGCTAGCCTGCTTTTTGCAGAGGTGTCTTTGGTTCCAACAAGGCCCCGCTGTGTCTCAGTGCACCCTGGCTTCCATGTGGATCTGGAGCATCACAAAGGCTCCTTGGTTCCACCAGGTCCTGCTGTGTCACAATGGGTCCTGTGGTCCCTGAGGCCCTCCAAAGTCATCATGGAGGCTTGCTTCCATGAGGTTCCATTATGTGCCAGTGGTCATCTTGGTTCCAGGAGTTTCCTTAGTGTCACAATGCTCTCCATGCTTCCATGATTCCCCACAATGTCACAATGCTCTCCATGCTTCCATTAGGCCCTGCTTTGCCACAATGGTCCCCTTGTTTCCATGAGACCCCGCTGTGTCACAATGGACCTATGGTTCCAGGATGTTGCGTGGTGTCACCGTGCTCTTCTTGAATCCGCCGTGTAACCATGGACCATTGGTTCCATGCGGCCTGGCCGTGTCACAATGGGCTCCGTGATTCCATGATTCCCCACGGTGTCACAATGGAGCCTTGTTTCTAGGAGGTTCTGTACTGTCACAATTGCCTCCTTGATGCCATCAGCCCCTGCAGTGTCACAATGGCTCCTTGGTTCCATGAGGAACACAATAGCTTGGCATAAGCATTGAGCAACAGCTGCTGAACACACCTGGCAACATCTGCTTGCATCAAAAGAGGGCTTCAAGCTGAGAATGGCACCAGCAGCTTCCATCTGACACAGACACCCAGGGAAAGGACAGGCTGTGCCGGTTTGGACAAATGTGGAGGAAAATATCCTCTGATAGAAGGCAGGTTACACCCAGCCCTCCCCCACCAGCTTCGGGAAAAAAGAATTTTCCTGGGAAGAAAGTGAAAGAGATAAAAACTATTTATTTAACAAACACCCAGGAAAAGGAGAACAATGCTAAATATTAAAAGCTCTCGCTGTGCAGAGAAAGCTGGGATAATTTGAGAGTCCTTCCGTGTTTCGGTGGGGTCTCCTGAAACATCCATAGACAGCGAGGCCCGTGCAAAGAAATAGGGAGCCATTCATGAGAGAAGTTTCAGAGCTCTTTCTTCTCCAGCCACATGGGCGGGGCACTGCCAAAGAACTGAGCAATCACGGCACAACCAGGGCCCTCCTGGCACAGGGCAACACAAAATAAGCAGTGCTGAACAGGATTAGGGCACATGTGAGCAGGGAGCAGGGAGACCCCGTGCCCAGGCCATGCCTCTACCCCAGGGTCCCCTCTCCCATGACCTCATGGCAGGGGGGAGGAACCCCAACACTTCCGGAGGTGTAGTCTCTCTCCTCCTCCTTGCAGCTGGCTCATGGGCCCACATTCAGGGCCCCCACCTCGGGAGAAAATTCTCCCAATGTGGTCTGATGTTGAAAGAGTCAAGAAGAGAAGAAGGGAAAAAAACCCCCAAAGTCCCAGGAAAACAAAGTTCAACTCTCCATCTCCCCCCAGAGAAAAGGAGCTGAAAACTGGCTAAAAAGAAACAAAGTTGCTTCCTCCGCTCTTGCTGCAAGCAGGATGCAGAGGAGTGTGTATGTGTGTCCTTGAACAAACGCTCTGAGAAGTTTGTCCGGTTTTTTTTTTCCTCTCCCCCCTCTCAGGCTCAGTTGAAAGGCACAGAAATGCACAAAGTTCACTTCTGGGCATAGAGCAGCAATAGGGGATACACATGATAAAGTCACCCCAAGACACAGGGACAGAGAATTCAGTGGAAAGACTCCGAGAATTCTGCTCCCAGAGATCATTCATTCCTGCTCACCCTGACCCTTGTAGAAAGGGGACATCGTTCCCGGCAGCCTGTACTGAGCATGTGGCTCCTGAGTGGGGTTTGTTGTTTGGGAAACCTGCTCCGGCTTTTCCATTCTTTCCTTCCAAACAGGAAAACTTCTCCTGGGGCTGTGTGCAGGCAGAGCCCTGAGGAGAGCAGGTGGCACATGGTGCGCTGGGCTGGGACAGCCAGCTGCAGAGCTCAAGGGAAGAAGCCCAAAGTGTCACAATGGCTCCTTGCCTTCACATGCAACACCTGGGTCACAATGGTCTCCTTGATTCCATGAGGCCCCACTGTGTCACAATGGCTCCTTGGTTCCATCGGGTTCCGCAGTGTCACCATGGTCTCCTTTGATCCGCACTGTCATCATGGACAATTGGTTCCATGAGGCCCCGCAGTGTCACAATGGTCCCTTGCTTCCATAGGTTTGATGTTGTAACAATGGACTCCTTGCTTCTATGAGCTAGCCTGCTTTTTGCAGAGGTGTCTTTGGTTCCAACAAGGCCCCGCTGTGTCTCAGTGCACCCTGGCTTCCATGTGGATCTGGAGCATCACAAAGGCTCCTTGGTTCCACCAGGTCCTGCTGTGTCACAATGGGTCCTGTGGTCCCTGAGGCCCTCCAAAGTCATCATGGAGGCTTGCTTCCATGAGGTTCCATTATGTGCCAGTGGTCATCTTGGTTCCAGGAGTTTCCTTAGTGTCACAATGCTCTCCATGCTTCCATGATTCCCCACAATGTCACAATGCTCTCCATGCTTCCATTAGGCCCTGCTTTGCCACAATGGTCCCCTTGTTTCCATGAGACCCCGCTGTGTCACAATGGACCTATGGTTCCAGGATGTTGCGTGGTGTCACCGTGCTCTTCTTGAATCCGCCGTGTAACCATGGACCATTGGTTCCATGCGGCCTGGCCGTGTCACAATGGGCTCCGTGATTCCATGATTCCCCACGGTGTCACAATGGAGCCTTGTTTCTAGGAGGTTCTGTACTGTCACAATTGCCTCCTTGATGCCATCAGCCCCTGCAGTGTCACAATGGCTCCTTGGTTCCATGAGGAACACAATAGCTTGGCATAAGCATTGAGCAACAGCTGCTGAACACACCTGGCAACATCTGCTTGCATCAAAAGAGGGCTTCAAGCTGACAATGGCACCAGCAGCTTCCATCTGCAACAGACACCCAGGGAAAGGACAGGCTGTGCCAGTTTGGACAAATGTGGAGGAAAATATCCTCTGATAGAAGGCAGGTTACACCCAGCCCTCCCCCACCAGCTTCGGGAAAAAAGAATTTTCCTGGGAAGAAAGTGAAAGAGATAAAAACTATTTTTTTAACAAACACCCAGGAAAAGGAGAACAATGCTAAATATTAAAAGCTCTCGCTGTGCAGAGAAAGCTGGGATAATTTGAGAGTCCTTCCGTGTTTCGGTGGGGTCTCCTGAAACATCCATAGACAGCGAGGCCCGTGCAAAGAAATAGGGAGCCATTCATGAGAGAAGTTTCAGAGCTCTTTCTTCTCCAGCCACATGGGCGGGGCACTGCCAAAGAACTGAGCAATCACGGCACAACCAGGGCCCTCCTGGCACAGGGCAACACAAAATAAGCAGTGCTGAACAGGATTAGGGCACATGTGAGCAGGGAGCAGGGAGACCCCGTGCCCAGGCCATGCCTCTACCCCAGGGTCCCCTCTCCCATGACCTCATGGCAGGGGGGAGGAACCCCAACACTTCCGGAGGTGTAGTCTCTCTCCTCCTCCTTGCAGCTGGCTCATGGGCCCACATTCAGGGCCCCCACCTCGGGAGAAAATTCTCCCAATGTGGTCTGATGTTGAAAGAGTCAAGAAGAGAAGAAGGGAAAAAAAACCCCAAAGTCCCAGGAAAACAAAGTTCAACTCTCCATCTCCCCCCAGAGAAAAGGAGCTGAAAACTGGCTAAAAAGAAACAAAGTTGCTTCCTCCGCTCTTGCTGCAAGCAGGATGCAGAGGAGTGTGTATGTGTGTCCTTGAACAAACGCTCTGAGAAGTTTGTCCGGTTTTTTTTTCCTCTCCCCCCTCTCAGGCTCAGTTGAAAGGCACAGAAATGCACAAAGTTCACTTCTGGGCATAGAGCAGCAATAGGGGATACACATGATAAAGTCACCCCAAGACACAGGGACAGAGAATTCAGTGGAAAGACTCCGAGAATTCTGCTCCCAGAGATCATTCATTCCTGCTCACCCTGACCCTTGTAGAAAGGGGACATCGTTCCCGGCAGCCTGGACTGAGCATGTGGCTCCTGAGTGGGGTTTGTTGTTTGGGAAACCTGCTCCAGCTTTTCCATTCTTTCCTTCCAAACAGGAAAACTTCTCCTGGGGCTGTGTGCAGGCAGAGCCCTGAGGAGAGCAGGTGGCACATGGTGCGCTGGGCTGGGACAGCCAGCTGCAGAGCTCAAGGGAAGAAGCCCAAAGTGTCACAATGGCTCCTTGCCTTCACATGCAACACCTGGGTCACAATGGTCTCCTTGATTCCATGAGGCCCCACTGTGTCACAATGGCTCCTTGGTTCCATCGGGTTCCGCAGTGTCACCATGGTCTCCTTTGATCCGCATTATCATCATGGACAATTGGTTCCATGAGGCCCCGCAGTGTCACAATGGTCCCTTGCTTCCATAGGTTTGATGTTGTAACAATGGACTCCTTGCTTCTATGAGCTAGCCTGCTTTTTGCAGAGGTGTCTTTGGTTCCAACAAGGCCCCGCTGTGTCTCAGTGCACCCTGGCTTCCATGTGGATCTGGAGCATCACAAAGGCTCCTTGGTTCCACCAGGTCCTGCTGTGTCACAATGGGTCCTGTGGTCCCTGAGGCCCTCCAAAGTCATCATGGAGGCTTGCTTCCATGAGGTTCCATTATGTGCCAGTGCTCATCTTGGTTCCAGGAGTTTCCTTAGTGTCACAATGCTCTCCATGCTTCCATGATTCCCCACAATGTCACAATGCTCTCCATGCTTCCATTAGGCCCTGCTTTGCCACAATGGTCCCCTTGTTTCCATGAGGCCCCGCTGTGTCACAATGGACCTATGGTTCCATGATGTTGCGTGGTGTCACCGTGCTCTTCTTGAATCCGCAGTGTAACCATGGACCATTGGTTCCATGCGGCCTGGCCGTGTCACAATGGGCTCCGTGATTCCATGATTCCCCACGGTGTCACAATGGAGCCTTGTTTCTAGGAGGTTCTGTACTGTCACAATTGCCTCCTTGATGCCATCAGCCCCTGCAGTGTCACAATGGCTCCTTGGTTCCATGAGGAACACAATAGCTTGGCATAAGCATTGAGCAACAGCTGCTGAACACACCTGGCAACATCTGCTTGCATCAAAAGAGGGCTTCAAGCTGACAATGGCACCAGCAGCTTCCATCTGCAACAGAGACCCAGGAAAGGACAGGCTGTGCCGGTTTGGACAAATGTGGAGGAAAATATCCTCTGATAGAAGGCAGGTTACACCCAGCCCTCCCCCACCAGCTTCGGGAAAAAAGAATTTTCCTGGGAAGAAAGTGAAAGAGATAAAAACTACTTTTTTAACAAACACCCAGGAAAAGGATAACAATGCTAAATATTAAAAGCTCTCGCTGTGCAGAGAAAGCTGGGATAATTTGAGAGTCCTTCCGTGTTTCGGTGGGGTCTCCTGAAACATCCATAGACAGCGAGGCCCGTGCAAAGAAATAGGGAGCGATTCTTGAGAGAAGTTTCAGAGCTCTTTCTTCTCCAGCCACATGGGCGGGGCACTGCCAAAGAACTGAGCAGTCACGGCACAACCAGGGCCCTCCTGGCACACGGCAACACAAAATAAGCAGTGCTGAACAGGATTAGGGCACATGTGAGCAGGGAGCAGGGAGACCCCGTGCCCAGGCCATGCCTCTACCCCAGGGTCCCCTCTCCCATGACCTCATGGCAGGGGGGAGGAACCCCAACACTTCCGGAGGTGTAGTCTCTCTCCTCCTCCTTGCAGCTGGCTCATGGGCCCACATTCAGGGCCCCCACCTCGGGAGAAAATTCTCCCAATGTGCTCTGATGTTGAAAGAGTCAAGAAGAGAAGAAGGGAAAAAAACCCCCAAAGTCCCAGGAAAGCAAAGTTCAACTCTCCATCTCCCCCCAGAGAAAAGGAGCTGAAAACTGGCTAAAAAGAAACAAAGTTGCTTCCTCCGCTCTTGCTGCAAGCAGGATGCAGAGGAGTGTGTATGTGTGTCCTTGAACAAACGCTCTGAGAAGTTTGTCCGGTTTTTTTTCCTCTCCCCCCTCTCAGGCTCAGTTGAAAGGCACAGAAATGCACAAAGTTCACTTCTGGGCATAGAGTAGCAATAGGGGATACACATGATAAAGTCACCCCAAGACACAGGGACAGAGAATTCAGTGGAAAGACTCCGAGAATTCTGCTCCCAGAGGTCATTCCTGCTCACCCTGACCCTTGTAGAAAGGGGACCTCGTTCCAGGCAGCCTGTACTGAGCATGTGGCTCCTGAGTGGGGTTTGTTGTTTGGGAAACCTGCTCCGGCTTTTCCATTCTTTCCTTCCAAACAGGAAAACTTCTCCTGGGGCTGTGTGCAGGCAGAGCCCTGAGGAGAGCAGGTGGCACATGGTGCGCTGGGCTGGGACAGCCAGCTGCAGAGCTCAAGGGAAGAAGCCCAAAGTGTCACAATGGCTCCTTGCCTTCACATGCAACACCTGGGTCACAATGGTCTCCTTGATTCCATGAGGCCCCACTGTGTCACAATGGCTCCTTGGTTCCATCGGGTTCCGCAGTGTCACCATGGTCTCCTTTGATCCGCACTGTCATCATGGACAATTGGTTCCATGAGGCCCCGCAGTGTCACAATGGTCCCTTGCTTCCATAGGTTTGATGTTGTAACAATGGACTCCTTGCTTCTATGAGCTAGCCTGCTTTTTGCAGAGGTGTCTTTGGTTCCAACAAGGCCCCGCTGTGTCTCAGTGCACCCTGGCTTCCATGTGGATCTGGAGCATCACAAAGGCTCCTTGGTTCCACCAGGTCCTGCTGTGTCACAATGGGTCCTGTGGTCCCTGAGGCCCTCCAAAGTCATCATGGAGGCTTGCTTCCATGAGGTTCCATTATGTGCCAGTGCTCATCTTGGTTCCAGGAGTTTCCTTAGTGTCACAATGCTCTCCATGCTTCCATGATTCCCCACAATGTCACAATGCTCTCCATGCTTCCATTAGGCCCTGCTTTGCCACAATGGTCCCCTTGTTTCCATGAGGCCCCGCTGTGTCACAATGGACCTATGGTTCCATGATGTTGCGTGGTGTCACCGTGCTCTTCTTGAATCCGCAGTGTAACCATGGACCATTGGTTCCATGCGGCCTGGCCGTGTCACAATGGGCTCCGTGATTCCATGATTCCCCACGGTGTCACAATGGAGCCTTGTTTCTAGGAGGTTCTGTACTGTCACAATTGCCTCCTTGATGCCATCAGCCCCTGCAGTGTCACAATGGCTCCTTGGTTCCATGAGGAACACAATAGCTTGGCATAAGCATTGAGCAACAGCTGCTGAACACACCTGGCAACATCTGCTTGCATCAAAAGAGGGCTTCAAGCTGAGAATGGCACCAGCAGCTTCCATCTGCAACAGAGACCCAGGAAAGGACAGGCTGTGCCGGTTTGGACAAATGTGGAGGAAAATATCCTCTGATAGAAGGCAGGTTACACCCAGCCCTCCCCCACCAGCTTCGGGAAAAAAGAATTTTCCTGGGAAGAAAGTGAAAGAGATAAAAACTATTTATTTAACAAACACCCAGGAAAAGGAGAACAATGCTAAATATTAAAAGCTCTCGCTGTGCAGAGAAAGCTGGGATAATTTGAGAGTCCTTCCGTGTTTCGGTGGGGTCTCCTGAAACATCCATAGACAGCGAGGCCCGTGCAAAGAAATAGGGAGCCATTCTTGAGAGAAGTTTCACAGCTCTTTCTTCTCCAGCCACATGGGCGGGGCACTGCCAAAGAACTGAGCAGTCACGGCACAACCAGGGCCCTCCTGGCACAGGGCAACACAAAATAAGCAGTGCTGAACAGGATTAGGGCACATGTGAGCAGGGAGCAGGGAGACCCCGTGCCCAGGCCATGCCTCTACCCCAGGGTCCCCTCTCCCATGACCTCATGGCAGGGGGGAGGAACCCCAACACTTCCGGAGGTGTAGTCTCTCTCCTCCTCCTTGCAGCTGGCTCATGGGCCCACATTCAGGGCCCCCACCTCGGGAGAAAATTCTCCCAATGTGGTCTGATGTTGAAAGAGTCAAGAAGAGAAGAAGGGAAAAAAACCCCCAAAGTCCCAGGAAAACAAAGTTCAACTCTCCATCTCCCCCCAGAGAAAAGGAGCTGAAAACTGGCTAAAAAGAAACAAAGTTGCTTCCTCCGCTCTTGCTGCAAGCAGGATGCAGAGGAGTGTGTATGTGTGTCCTTGAACAAACGCTCTGAGAAGTTTGTCCGGTTTTTTTTTCCTCTCCCCCCTCTCAGGCTCAGTTGAAAGGCACAGAAATGCACAAAGTTCACTTCTGGGCATAGAGCAGCAATAGGGGATACACATGATAAAGTCACCCCAAGACACAGGGACAGAGAATTCAGTGGAAAGACTCCGAGAATTCTGCTCCCAGAGATCATTCATTCCTGCTCACCCTGACCCTTGTAGAAAGGGGACATCGTTCCCGGCAGCCTGTACTGAGCATGTGGCTCCTGAGTGGGGTTTGTTGTTTGGGAAACCTGCTCCAGCTTTTCCATTCTTTCCTTCCAAACAGGAAAACTTCTCCTGGGGCTGTGTGCAGGCAGAGCCCTGAGGAGAGCAGGTGGCACATGGTGCGCTGGGCTGGGACAGCCAGCTGCAGAGCTCAAGGGAAGAAGCCCAAAGTGTCACAATGGCTCCTTGCCTTCACATGCAACACCTGGGTCACAATGGTCTCCTTGATTCCATGAGGCCCCACTGTGTCACAATGGCTCCTTGGTTCCATCGGGTTCCGCAGTGTCACCATGGTCTCCTTTGATCCGCACTGTCATCATGGACAATTGGTTCCATGAGGCCCCGCAGTGTCACAATGGTCCCTTGGTTCCATAGGTTTGATGTTGTAACAATGGACTCCTTGCTTCTATGAGCTAGCCTGCTTTTTGCAGAGGTGTCTTTGGTTCCAACAAGGCCCCGCTGTGTCTCAGTGCACCCTGGCTTCCATGTGGATCTGGAGCATCACAAAGGCTCCTTGGTTCCACCAGGTCCTGCTGTGTCACAATGGGTCCTGTGGTCCCTGAGGCCCTCCAAAGTCATCATGGAGGCTTGCTTCCATGAGGTTCCATTATGTGCCAGTGGTCATCTTGGTTCCAGGAGTTTCCTTAGTGTCACAATGCTCTCCATGCTTCCATGATTCCCCACAATGTCACAATGCTCTCCATGCTTCCATTAGGCCCTGCTTTGCCACAATGGTCCCCTTGTTTCCATGAGACCCCGCTGTGTCACAATGGACCTATGGTTCCAGGATGTTGCGTGGTGTCACCGTGCTCTTCTTGAATCCGCCGTGTAACCATGGACCATTGGTTCCATGCGGCCTGGCCGTGTCACAATGGGCTCCGTGATTCCATGATTCCCCACGGTGTCACAATGGAGCCTTGTTTCTAGGAGGTTCTGTACTGTCACAATTGCCTCCTTGATGCCATCAGCCCCTGCAGTGTCACAATGGCTCCTTGGTTCCATGAGGAACACAATAGCTTGGCATAAGCATTGAGCAACAGCTGCTGAACACACCTGGCAACATCTGCTTGCATCAAAAGAGGGCTTCAAGCTGACAATGGCACCAGCAGCTTCCATCTGACACAGACACCCAGGGAAAGGACAGGCTGTGCCGGTTTGGACAAATGTGGAGGAAAATATCCTCTGATAGAAGGCAGGTTACACCCAGCCCTCCCCCACCAGCTTCGGGAAAAAAGAATTTTCCTGGGAAGAAAGTGAAAGAGATAAAAACTATTTATTTAACAAACACCCAGGAAAAGGAGAACAATGCTAAATATTAAAAGCTCTCGCTGTGCAGAGAAAGCTGGGATAATTTGAGAGTCCTTCCGTGTTTCGGTGGGGTCTCCTGAAACATCCATAGACAGCGAGGCCCGTGCAAAGAAATAGGGAGCCATTCATGAGAGAAGTTTCAGAGCTCTTTCTTCTCCAGCCACATGGGCGGGGCACTGCCAAAGAACTGAGCAATCACGGCACAACCAGGGCCCTCCTGGCACAGGGCAACACAAAATAAGCAGTGCTGAACAGGATTAGGGCACATGTGAGCAGGGAGCAGGGAGACCCCGTGCCCAGGCCATGCCTCTACCCCAGGGTCCCCTCTCCCATGACCTCATGGCAGTGGGGAGGAACCCCAACACTTCCGGAGGTGTAGTCTCTCTCCTCCTCCTTGCAGCTGGCTCATGGGCCCACATTCAGGGCCCCCACCTCGGGAGAAAATTCTCCCAATGTGGTCTGATGTTGAAAGAGTCAAGAAGAGAAGAAGGGAAAAAAACCCCCAAAGTCCCAGGAAAACAAAGTTCAACTCTCCATCTCCCCCCAGAGAAAAGGAGCTGAAAACTGGCTAAAAAGAAACAAAGTTGCTTCCTCCGCTCTTGCTGCAAGCAGGATGCAGAGGAGTGTGTATGTGTGTCCTTGAACAAACGCTCTGAGAAGTTTGTCCGGTTTTTTTTTCCTCTCCCCCCTCTCAGGCTCAGTTGAAAGGCACAGAAATGCACAAAGTTCACTTCTGGGCATAGAGTAGCAATAGGGGATACACATGATAAAGTCACCCCAAGACACAGGGACAGAGAATTCAGTGGAAAGACTCCGAGAATTCTGCTCCCAGAGAATTCTGCTCACACTGACCCTTGTAGGAAGGGGACATCGTTCCCGGCAGCCTGTACTGAGCATGTGGCTCCTGAGTGGGGTTTGTTGTTTGGGAAACCTGCTCCGGCTTTTCCATTCTTTCCTTCCAAACAGGAAAACTTCTCCTGGGGCTGTGTGCAGGCAGAGCCCTGAGGAGAGCAGGTGGCACATGGTGCGCTGGGCTGGGACAGCCAGCTGCAGAGCTCAAGGGAAGAAGCCCAAAGTGTCACAATGGCTCCTTGCCTTCACATGCAACACCTGGGTCACAATGGTCTCCTTGATTCCATGAGGCCCCACTGTGTCACAATGGCTCCTTGGTTCCATCGGGTTCCGCAGTGTCACCATGGTCTCCTTTGATCCGCACTGTCATCATGGACAATTGGTTCCATGAGGCCCCGCAGTGTCACAATGGTCCCTTGCTTCCATAGGTTTGATGTTGTAACAATGGACTCCTTGCTTCTATGAGCTAGCCTGCTTTTTGCAGAGGTGTCTTTGGTTCCAACAAGGCCCCGCTGTGTCTCAGTGCACCCTGGCTTCCATGTGGATCTGGAGCATCACAAAGGCTCCTTGGTTCCACCAGGTCCTGCTGTGTCACAATGGGTCCTGTGGTCCCTGAGGCCCTCCAAAGTCATCATGGAGGCTTGCTTCCATGAGGTTCCATTATGTGCCAGTGGTCATCTTGGTTCCAGGAGTTTCCTTAGTGTCACAATGCTCTCCATGCTTCCATGATTCCCCACAATGTCACAATGCTCTCCATGCTTCCATTAGGCCCTGCTTTGCCACAATGGTCCCCTTGTTTCCATGAGACCCCGCTGTGTCACAATGGACCTATGGTTCCAGGATGTTGCGTGGTGTCACCGTGCTCTTCTTGAATCCGCCGTGTAACCATGGACCATTGGTTCCATGCGGCCTGGCCGTGTCACAATGGGCTCCGTGATTCCATGATTCCCCACGGTGTCACAATGGAGCCTTGTTTCTAGGAGGTTCTGTACTGTCACAATTGCCTCCTTGATGCCATCAGCCCCTGCAGTGTCACAATGGCTCCTTGGTTCCATGAGGAACACAATAGCTTGGCATAAGCATTGAGCAACAGCTGCTGAACACACCTGGCAACATCTGCTTGCATCAAAAGAGGGCTTCAAGCTGACAATGGCACCAGCAGCTTCCATCTGCAACAGACACCCAGGGAAAGGACAGGCTGTGCCAGTTTGGACAAATGTGGAGGAAAATATCCTCTGATAGAAGGCAGGTTACACCCAGCCCTCCCCCACCAGCTTCGGGAAAAAAGAATTTTCCTGGGAAGAAAGTGAAAGAGATAAAAACTATTTTTTTAACAAACACCCAGGAAAAGGAGAACAATGCTAAATATTAAAAGCTCTCGCTGTGCAGAGAAAGCTGGGATAATTTGAGAGTCCTTCCGTGTTTCGGTGGGGTCTCCTGAAACATCCATAGACAGCGAGGCCCGTGCAAAGAAATAGGGAGCCATTCATGAGAGAAGTTTCAGAGCTCTTTCTTCTCCAGCCACATGGGCGGGGCACTGCCAAAGAACTGAGCAATCACGGCACAACCAGGGCCCTCCTGGCACAGGGCAACACAAAATAAGCAGTGCTGAACAGGATTAGGGCACATGTGAGCAGGGAGCAGGGAGACCCCGTGCCCAGGCCATGCCTCTACCCCAGGGTCCCCTCTCCCATGACCTCATGGCAGGGGGGAGGAACCCCAACACTTCCGGAGGTGTAGTCTCTCTCCTCCTCCTTGCAGCTGGCTCATGGGCCCACATTCAGGGCCCCCACCTCGGGAGAAAATTCTCCCAATGTGGTCTGATGTTGAAAGAGTCAAGAAGAGAAGAAGGGAAAAAAAACCCCAAAGTCCCAGGAAAACAAAGTTCAACTCTCCATCTCCCCCCAGAGAAAAGGAGCTGAAAACTGGCTAAAAAGAAACAAAGTTGCTTCCTCCGCTCTTGCTGCAAGCAGGATGCAGAGGAGTGTGTATGTGTGTCCTTGAACAAACGCTCTGAGAAGTTTGTCCGGTTTTTTTTTCCTCTCCCCCCTCTCAGGCTCAGTTGAAAGGCACAGAAATGCACAAAGTTCACTTCTGGGCATAGAGCAGCAATAGGGGATACACATGATAAAGTCACCCCAAGACACAGGGACAGAGAATTCAGTGGAAAGACTCCGAGAATTCTGCTCCCAGAGATCATTCATTCCTGCTCACCCTGACCCTTGTAGAAAGGGGACATCGTTCCCGGCAGCCTGGACTGAGCATGTGGCTCCTGAGTGGGGTTTGTTGTTTGGGAAACCTGCTCCAGCTTTTCCATTCTTTCCTTCCAAACAGGAAAACTTCTCCTGGGGCTGTGTGCAGGCAGAGCCCTGAGGAGAGCAGGTGGCACATGGTGCGCTGGGCTGGGACAGCCAGCTGCAGAGCTCAAGGGAAGAAGCCCAAAGTGTCACAATGGCTCCTTGCCTTCACATGCAACACCTGGGTCACAATGGTCTCCTTGATTCCATGAGGCCCCACTGTGTCACAATGGCTCCTTGGTTCCATCGGGTTCCGCAGTGTCACCATGGTCTCCTTTGATCCGCATTATCATCATGGACAATTGGTTCCATGAGGCCCCGCAGTGTCACAATGGTCCCTTGCTTCCATAGGTTTGATGTTGTAACAATGGACTCCTTGCTTCTATGAGCTAGCCTGCTTTTTGCAGAGGTGTCTTTGGTTCCAACAAGGCCCCGCTGTGTCTCAGTGCACCCTGGCTTCCATGTGGATCTGGAGCATCACAAAGGCTCCTTGGTTCCACCAGGTCCTGCTGTGTCACAATGGGTCCTGTGGTCCCTGAGGCCCTCCAAAGTCATCATGGAGGCTTGCTTCCATGAGGTTCCATTATGTGCCAGTGCTCATCTTGGTTCCAGGAGTTTCCTTAGTGTCACAATGCTCTCCATGCTTCCATGATTCCCCACAATGTCACAATGCTCTCCATGCTTCCATTAGGCCCTGCTTTGCCACAATGGTCCCCTTGTTTCCATGAGGCCCCGCTGTGTCACAATGGACCTATGGTTCCATGATGTTGCGTGGTGTCACCGTGCTCTTCTTGAATCCGCAGTGTAACCATGGACCATTGGTTCCATGCGGCCTGGCCGTGTCACAATGGGCTCCGTGATTCCATGATTCCCCACGGTGTCACAATGGAGCCTTGTTTCTAGGAGGTTCTGTACTGTCACAATTGCCTCCTTGATGCCATCAGCCCCTGCAGTGTCACAATGGCTCCTTGGTTCCATGAGGAACACAATAGCTTGGCATAAGCATTGAGCAACAGCTGCTGAACACACCTGGCAACATCTGCTTGCATCAAAAGAGGGCTTCAAGCTGACAATGGCACCAGCAGCTTCCATCTGCAACAGAGACCCAGGAAAGGACAGGCTGTGCCGGTTTGGACAAATGTGGAGGAAAATATCCTCTGATAGAAGGCAGGTTACACCCAGCCCTCCCCCACCAGCTTCGGGAAAAAAGAATTTTCCTGGGAAGAAAGTGAAAGAGATAAAAACTACTTTTTTAACAAACACCCAGGAAAAGGATAACAATGCTAAATATTAAAAGCTCTCGCTGTGCAGAGAAAGCTGGGATAATTTGAGAGTCCTTCCGTGTTTCGGTGGGGTCTCCTGAAACATCCATAGACAGCGAGGCCCGTGCAAAGAAATAGGGAGCGATTCTTGAGAGAAGTTTCAGAGCTCTTTCTTCTCCAGCCACATGGGCGGGGCACTGCCAAAGAACTGAGCAGTCACGGCACAACCAGGGCCCTCCTGGCACACGGCAACACAAAATAAGCAGTGCTGAACAGGATTAGGGCACATGTGAGCAGGGAGCAGGGAGACCCCGTGCCCAGGCCATGCCTCTACCCCAGGGTCCCCTCTCCCATGACCTCATGGCAGGGGGGAGGAACCCCAACACTTCCGGAGGTGTAGTCTCTCTCCTCCTCCTTGCAGCTGGCTCATGGGCCCACATTCAGGGCCCCCACCTCGGGAGAAAATTCTCCCAATGTGCTCTGATGTTGAAAGAGTCAAGAAGAGAAGAAGGGAAAAAAACCCCCAAAGTCCCAGGAAAGCAAAGTTCAACTCTCCATCTCCCCCCAGAGAAAAGGAGCTGAAAACTGGCTAAAAAGAAACAAAGTTGCTTCCTCCGCTCTTGCTGCAAGCAGGATGCAGAGGAGTGTGTATGTGTGTCCTTGAACAAACGCTCTGAGAAGTTTGTCCGGTTTTTTTTCCTCTCCCCCCTCTCAGGCTCAGTTGAAAGGCACAGAAATGCACAAAGTTCACTTCTGGGCATAGAGTAGCAATAGGGGATACACATGATAAAGTCACCCCAAGACACAGGGACAGAGAATTCAGTGGAAAGACTCCGAGAATTCTGCTCCCAGAGGTCATTCCTGCTCACCCTGACCCTTGTAGAAAGGGGACCTCGTTCCAGGCAGCCTGTACTGAGCATGTGGCTCCTGAGTGGGGTTTGTTGTTTGGGAAACCTGCTCCGGCTTTTCCATTCTTTCCTTCCAAACAGGAAAACTTCTCCTGGGGCTGTGTGCAGGCAGAGCCCTGAGGAGAGCAGGTGGCACATGGTGCGCTGGGCTGGGACAGCCAGCTGCAGAGCTCAAGGGAAGAAGCCCAAAGTGTCACAATGGCTCCTTGCCTTCACATGCAACACCTGGGTCACAATGGTCTCCTTGATTCCATGAGGCCCCACTGTGTCACAATGGCTCCTTGGTTCCATCGGGTTCCGCAGTGTCACCATGGTCTCCTTTGATCCGCACTGTCATCATGGACAATTGGTTCCATGAGGCCCCGCAGTGTCACAATGGTCCCTTGCTTCCATAGGTTTGATGTTGTAACAATGGACTCCTTGCTTCTATGAGCTAGCCTGCTTTTTGCAGAGGTGTCTTTGGTTCCAACAAGGCCCCGCTGTGTCTCAGTGCACCCTGGCTTCCATGTGGATCTGGAGCATCACAAAGGCTCCTTGGTTCCACCAGGTCCTGCTGTGTCACAATGGGTCCTGTGGTCCCTGAGGCCCTCCAAAGTCATCATGGAGGCTTGCTTCCATGAGGTTCCATTATGTGCCAGTGCTCATCTTGGTTCCAGGAGTTTCCTTAGTGTCACAATGCTCTCCATGCTTCCATGATTCCCCACAATGTCACAATGCTCTCCATGCTTCCATTAGGCCCTGCTTTGCCACAATGGTCCCCTTGTTTCCATGAGGCCCCGCTGTGTCACAATGGACCTATGGTTCCATGATGTTGCGTGGTGTCACCGTGCTCTTCTTGAATCCGCAGTGTAACCATGGACCATTGGTTCCATGCGGCCTGGCCGTGTCACAATGGGCTCCGTGATTCCATGATTCCCCACGGTGTCACAATGGAGCCTTGTTTCTAGGAGGTTCTGTACTGTCACAATTGCCTCCTTGATGCCATCAGCCCCTGCAGTGTCACAATGGCTCCTTGGTTCCATGAGGAACACAATAGCTTGGCATAAGCATTGAGCAACAGCTGCTGAACACACCTGGCAACATCTGCTTGCATCAAAAGAGGGCTTCAAGCTGAGAATGGCACCAGCAGCTTCCATCTGCAACAGAGACCCAGGAAAGGACAGGCTGTGCCGGTTTGGACAAATGTGGAGGAAAATATCCTCTGATAGAAGGCAGGTTACACCCAGCCCTCCCCCACCAGCTTCGGGAAAAAAGAATTTTCCTGGGAAGAAAGTGAAAGAGATAAAAACTATTTATTTAACAAACACCCAGGAAAAGGAGAACAATGCTAAATATTAAAAGCTCTCGCTGTGCAGAGAAAGCTGGGATAATTTGAGAGTCCTTCCGTGTTTCGGTGGGGTCTCCTGAAACATCCATAGACAGCGAGGCCCGTGCAAAGAAATAGGGAGCCATTCTTGAGAGAAGTTTCACAGCTCTTTCTTCTCCAGCCACATGGGCGGGGCACTGCCAAAGAACTGAGCAGTCACGGCACAACCAGGGCCCTCCTGGCACAGGGCAACACAAAATAAGCAGTGCTGAACAGGATTAGGGCACATGTGAGCAGGGAGCAGGGAGACCCCGTGCCCAGGCCATGCCTCTACCCCAGGGTCCCCTCTCCCATGACCTCATGGCAGGGGGGAGGAACCCCAACACTTCCGGAGGTGTAGTCTCTCTCCTCCTCCTTGCAGCTGGCTCATGGGCCCACATTCAGGGCCCCCACCTCGGGAGAAAATTCTCCCAATGTGGTCTGATGTTGAAAGAGTCAAGAAGAGAAGAAGGGAAAAAAACCCCCAAAGTCCCAGGAAAACAAAGTTCAACTCTCCATCTCCCCCCAGAGAAAAGGAGCTGAAAACTGGCTAAAAAGAAACAAAGTTGCTTCCTCCGCTCTTGCTGCAAGCAGGATGCAGAGGAGTGTGTATGTGTGTCCTTGAACAAACGCTCTGAGAAGTTTGTCCGGTTTTTTTTTCCTCTCCCCCCTCTCAGGCTCAGTTGAAAGGCACAGAAATGCACAAAGTTCACTTCTGGGCATAGAGCAGCAATAGGGGATACACATGATAAAGTCACCCCAAGACACAGGGACAGAGAATTCAGTGGAAAGACTCCGAGAATTCTGCTCCCAGAGATCATTCATTCCTGCTCACCCTGACCCTTGTAGAAAGGGGACATCGTTCCCGGCAGCCTGTACTGAGCATGTGGCTCCTGAGTGGGGTTTGTTGTTTGGGAAACCTGCTCCAGCTTTTCCATTCTTTCCTTCCAAACAGGAAAACTTCTCCTGGGGCTGTGTGCAGGCAGAGCCCTGAGGAGAGCAGGTGGCACATGGTGCGCTGGGCTGGGACAGCCAGCTGCAGAGCTCAAGGGAAGAAGCCCAAAGTGTCACAATGGCTCCTTGCCTTCACATGCAACACCTGGGTCACAATGGTCTCCTTGATTCCATGAGGCCCCACTGTGTCACAATGGCTCCTTGGTTCCATCGGGTTCCGCAGTGTCACCATGGTCTCCTTTGATCCGCACTGTCATCATGGACAATTGGTTCCATGAGGCCCCGCAGTGTCACAATGGTCCCTTGGTTCCATAGGTTTGATGTTGTAACAATGGACTCCTTGCTTCTATGAGCTAGCCTGCTTTTTGCAGAGGTGTCTTTGGTTCCAACAAGGCCCCGCTGTGTCTCAGTGCACCCTGGCTTCCATGTGGATCTGGAGCATCACAAAGGCTCCTTGGTTCCACCAGGTCCTGCTGTGTCACAATGGGTCCTGTGGTCCCTGAGGCCCTCCAAAGTCATCATGGAGGCTTGCTTCCATGAGGTTCCATTATGTGCCAGTGGTCATCTTGGTTCCAGGAGTTTCCTTAGTGTCACAATGCTCTCCATGCTTCCATGATTCCCCACAATGTCACAATGCTCTCCATGCTTCCATTAGGCCCTGCTTTGCCACAATGGTCCCCTTGTTTCCATGAGACCCCGCTGTGTCACAATGGACCTATGGTTCCAGGATGTTGCGTGGTGTCACCGTGCTCTTCTTGAATCCGCCGTGTAACCATGGACCATTGGTTCCATGCGGCCTGGCCGTGTCACAATGGGCTCCGTGATTCCATGATTCCCCACGGTGTCACAATGGAGCCTTGTTTCTAGGAGGTTCTGTACTGTCACAATTGCCTCCTTGATGCCATCAGCCCCTGCAGTGTCACAATGGCTCCTTGGTTCCATGAGGAACACAATAGCTTGGCATAAGCATTGAGCAACAGCTGCTGAACACACCTGGCAACATCTGCTTGCATCAAAAGAGGGCTTCAAGCTGACAATGGCACCAGCAGCTTCCATCTGACACAGACACCCAGGGAAAGGACAGGCTGTGCCGGTTTGGACAAATGTGGAGGAAAATATCCTCTGATAGAAGGCAGGTTACACCCAGCCCTCCCCCACCAGCTTCGGGAAAAAAGAATTTTCCTGGGAAGAAAGTGAAAGAGATAAAAACTATTTATTTAACAAACACCCAGGAAAAGGAGAACAATGCTAAATATTAAAAGCTCTCGCTGTGCAGAGAAAGCTGGGATAATTTGAGAGTCCTTCCGTGTTTCGGTGGGGTCTCCTGAAACATCCATAGACAGCGAGGCCCGTGCAAAGAAATAGGGAGCCATTCATGAGAGAAGTTTCAGAGCTCTTTCTTCTCCAGCCACATGGGCGGGGCACTGCCAAAGAACTGAGCAATCACGGCACAACCAGGGCCCTCCTGGCACAGGGCAACACAAAATAAGCAGTGCTGAACAGGATTAGGGCACATGTGAGCAGGGAGCAGGGAGACCCCGTGCCCAGGCCATGCCTCTACCCCAGGGTCCCCTCTCCCATGACCTCATGGCAGTGGGGAGGAACCCCAACACTTCCGGAGGTGTAGTCTCTCTCCTCCTCCTTGCAGCTGGCTCATGGGCCCACATTCAGGGCCCCCACCTCGGGAGAAAATTCTCCCAATGTGGTCTGATGTTGAAAGAGTCAAGAAGAGAAGAAGGGAAAAAAACCCCCAAAGTCCCAGGAAAACAAAGTTCAACTCTCCATCTCCCCCCAGAGAAAAGGAGCTGAAAACTGGCTAAAAAGAAACAAAGTTGCTTCCTCCGCTCTTGCTGCAAGCAGGATGCAGAGGAGTGTGTATGTGTGTCCTTGAACAAACGCTCTGAGAAGTTTGTCCGGTTTTTTTTTCCTCTCCCCCCTCTCAGGCTCAGTTGAAAGGCACAGAAATGCACAAAGTTCACTTCTGGGCATAGAGTAGCAATAGGGGATACACATGATAAAGTCACCCCAAGACACAGGGACAGAGAATTCAGTGGAAAGACTCCGAGAATTCTGCTCCCAGAGAATTCTGCTCACACTGACCCTTGTAGGAAGGGGACATCGTTCCCGGCAGCCTGTACTGAGCATGTGGCTCCTGAGTGGGGTTTGTTGTTTGGGAAACCTGCTCCGGCTTTTCCATTCTTTCCTTCCAAACAGGAAAACTTCTCCTGGGGCTGTGTGCAGGCAGAGCCCTGAGGAGAGCAGGTGGCACATGGTGCGCTGGGCTGGGACAGCCAGCTGCAGAGCTCAAGGGAAGAAGCCCAAAGTGTCACAATGGCTCCTTGCCTTCACATGCAACACCTGGGTCACAATGGTCTCCTTGATTCCATGAGGCCCCACTGTGTCACAATGGCTCCTTGGTTCCATCGGGTTCCGCAGTGTCACCATGGTCTCCTTTGATCCGCACTGTCATCATGGACAATTGGTTCCATGAGGCCCCGCAGTGTCACAATGGTCCCTTGCTTCCATAGGTTTGATGTTGTAACAATGGACTCCTTGCTTCTATGAGCTAGCCTGCTTTTTGCAGAGGTGTCTTTGGTTCCAACAAGGCCCCGCTGTGTCTCAGTGCACCCTGGCTTCCATGTGGATCTGGAGCATCACAAAGGCTCCTTGGTTCCACCAGGTCCTGCTGTGTCACAATGGGTCCTGTGGTCCCTGAGGCCCTCCAAAGTCATCATGGAGGCTTGCTTCCATGAGGTTCCATTATGTGCCAGTGGTCATCTTGGTTCCAGGAGTTTCCTTAGTGTCACAATGCTCTCCATGCTTCCATGATTCCCCACAATGTCACAATGCTCTCCATGCTTCCATTAGGCCCTGCTTTGCCACAATGGTCCCCTTGTTTCCATGAGACCCCGCTGTGTCACAATGGACCTATGGTTCCAGGATGTTGCGTGGTGTCACCGTGCTCTTCTTGAATCCGCCGTGTAACCATGGACCATTGGTTCCATGCGGCCTGGCCGTGTCACAATGGGCTCCGTGATTCCATGATTCCCCACGGTGTCACAATGGAGCCTTGTTTCTAGGAGGTTCTGTACTGTCACAATTGCCTCCTTGATGCCATCAGCCCCTGCAGTGTCACAATGGCTCCTTGGTTCCATGAGGAACACAATAGCTTGGCATAAGCATTGAGCAACAGCTGCTGAACACACCTGGCAACATCTGCTTGCATCAAAAGAGGGCTTCAAGCTGACAATGGCACCAGCAGCTTCCATCTGCAACAGACACCCAGGGAAAGGACAGGCTGTGCCAGTTTGGACAAATGTGGAGGAAAATATCCTCTGATAGAAGGCAGGTTACACCCAGCCCTCCCCCACCAGCTTCGGGAAAAAAGAATTTTCCTGGGAAGAAAGTGAAAGAGATAAAAACTATTTTTTTAACAAACACCCAGGAAAAGGAGAACAATGCTAAATATTAAAAGCTCTCGCTGTGCAGAGAAAGCTGGGATAATTTGAGAGTCCTTCCGTGTTTCGGTGGGGTCTCCTGAAACATCCATAGACAGCGAGGCCCGTGCAAAGAAATAGGGAGCCATTCATGAGAGAAGTTTCAGAGCTCTTTCTTCTCCAGCCACATGGGCGGGGCACTGCCAAAGAACTGAGCAATCACGGCACAACCAGGGCCCTCCTGGCACAGGGCAACACAAAATAAGCAGTGCTGAACAGGATTAGGGCACATGTGAGCAGGGAGCAGGGAGACCCCGTGCCCAGGCCATGCCTCTACCCCAGGGTCCCCTCTCCCATGACCTCATGGCAGGGGGGAGGAACCCCAACACTTCCGGAGGTGTAGTCTCTCTCCTCCTCCTTGCAGCTGGCTCATGGGCCCACATTCAGGGCCCCCACCTCGGGAGAAAATTCTCCCAATGTGGTCTGATGTTGAAAGAGTCAAGAAGAGAAGAAGGGAAAAAAAACCCCAAAGTCCCAGGAAAACAAAGTTCAACTCTCCATCTCCCCCCAGAGAAAAGGAGCTGAAAACTGGCTAAAAAGAAACAAAGTTGCTTCCTCCGCTCTTGCTGCAAGCAGGATGCAGAGGAGTGTGTATGTGTGTCCTTGAACAAACGCTCTGAGAAGTTTGTCCGGTTTTTTTTTCCTCTCCCCCCTCTCAGGCTCAGTTGAAAGGCACAGAAATGCACAAAGTTCACTTCTGGGCATAGAGCAGCAATAGGGGATACACATGATAAAGTCACCCCAAGACACAGGGACAGAGAATTCAGTGGAAAGACTCCGAGAATTCTGCTCCCAGAGATCATTCATTCCTGCTCACCCTGACCCTTGTAGAAAGGGGACATCGTTCCCGGCAGCCTGGACTGAGCATGTGGCTCCTGAGTGGGGTTTGTTGTTTGGGAAACCTGCTCCAGCTTTTCCATTCTTTCCTTCCAAACAGGAAAACTTCTCCTGGGGCTGTGTGCAGGCAGAGCCCTGAGGAGAGCAGGTGGCACATGGTGCGCTGGGCTGGGACAGCCAGCTGCAGAGCTCAAGGGAAGAAGCCCAAAGTGTCACAATGGCTCCTTGCCTTCACATGCAACACCTGGGTCACAATGGTCTCCTTGATTCCATGAGGCCCCACTGTGTCACAATGGCTCCTTGGTTCCATCGGGTTCCGCAGTGTCACCATGGTCTCCTTTGATCCGCACTGTCATCATGGACAATTGGTTCCATGAGGCCCCGCAGTGTCACAATGGTCCCTTGGTTCCATAGGTTTGATGTTGTAACAATGGACTCCTTGCTTCTATGAGCTAGCCTGCTTTTTGCAGAGGTGTCTTTGGTTCCAACAAGGCCCCGCTGTGTCTCAGTGCACCCTGGCTTCCATGTGGATCTGGAGCATCACAAAGGCTCCTTGGTTCCACCAGGTCCTGCTGTGTCACAATGGGTCCTGTGGTCCCTGAGGCCCTCCAAAGTCATCATGGAGGCTTGCTTCCATGAGGTTCCATTATGTGCCAGTGGTCATCTTGGTTCCAGGAGTTTCCTTAGTGTCACAATGCTCTCCATGCTTCCATGATTCCCCACAATGTCACAATGCTCTCCATGCTTCCATTAGGCCCTGCTTTGCCACAATGGTCCCCTTGTTTCCATGAGGCCCCGCTGTGTCACAATGGACCTATGGTTCCATGATGTTGCGTGGTGTCACCGTGCTCTTCTTGAATCCGCAGTGTAACCATGGACCATTGGTTCCATGCGGCCTGGCCGTGTCACAATGGGCTCCGTGATTCCATGATTCCCCACGGTGTCACAATGGAGCCTTGTTTCTAGGAGGTTCTGTACTGTCACAATTGCCTCCTTGATGCCATCAGCCCCTGCAGTGTCACAATGGCTCCTTGGTTCCATGAGGAACACAATAGCTTGGCATAAGCATTGAGCAACAGCTGCTGAACACACCTGGCAACATCTGCTTGCATCAAAAGAGGGCTTCAAGCTGACAATGGCACCAGCAGCTTCCATCTGCAACAGAGACCCAGGAAAGGACAGGCTGTGCCGGTTTGGACAAATGTGGAGGAAAATATCCTCTGATAGAAGGCAGGTTACACCCAGCCCTCCCCCACCAGCTTCGGGAAAAAAGAATTTTCCTGGGAAGAAAGTGAAAGAGATAAAAACTATTTTTTTAACAAACACCCAGGAAAAGGATAACAATGCTAAATGTTAAAAGCTCTCGCTGTGCAGAGAAAGCTGGGATAATTTGAGAGTCCTTCCGTGTTTCGGTGGGGTCTCCTGAAACATCCATAGACAGCGAGGCCCGTGCAAAGAAATAGGGAGCGATTCTTGAGAGAAGTTTCAGAGCTCTTTCTTCTCCAGCCACATGGGCGGGGCACTGCCAAAGAACTGAGCAGTCACGGCACAACCAGGGCCCTCCTGGCACAGGGCAACACAAAATAAGCAGTGCTGAACAGGATTAGGGCACATGTGAGCAGGGAGCAGGGAGACCCCGTGCCCAGGCCATGCCTCTACCCCAGGGTCCCCTCTCCCATGACCTCATGGCAGGGGGGAGGAACCCCAACACTTCCGGAGGTGTAGTCTCTCTCCTCCTCCTTGCAGCTGGCTCATGGGCCCACATTCAGGGCCCCCACCTCGGGAGAAAATTCTCCCAATGTGGTCTGATGTTGAAAGAGTCAAGAAGAGAAGAAGGGAAAAAAACCCCCAAAGTCCCAGGAAAACAAAGTTCAACTCTCCATCTCCCCCCAGAGAAAAGGAGCTGAAAACTGGCTAAAAAGAAACAAAGTTGCTTCCTCCGCTCTTGCTGCAAGCAGGATGCAGAGGAGTGTGTATGTGTGTCCTTGAACAAACGCTCTGAGAAGTTTGTCCGGTTTTTTTTCCTCTCCCCCCTCTCAGGCTCAGTTGAAAGGCACAGAAATGCACAAAGTTCACTTCTGGGCATAGAGTAGCAATAGGGGATACACATGATAAAGTCACCCCAAGACACAGGGACAGAGAATTCAGTGGAAAGACTCCGAGAATTCTGCTCCCAGAGATCATTCATTCCTGCTCACCCTGACCCTTGTAGGAAGGGGACATCGTTCCCGGCAGCCTGTACTGAGCATGTGGCTCCTGAGTGGGGTTTGTTGTTTGGGAAACCTGCTCCGGCTTTTCCATTCTTTCCTTCCAAACAGGAAAACTTCTCCTGGGGCTGTGTGCAGGCAGAGCCCTGAGGAGAGCAGGTGGCACATGGTGCGCTGGGCTGGGACAGCCAGCTGCAGAGCTCAAGGGAAGAAGCCCAAAGTGTCACAATGGCTCCTTGCCTTCACATGCAACACCTGGGACACAATGGTCTCCTTGATTCCATGAGGCCCCACTGTGTCACAATGGCTCCTTGGTTCCATCGGGTTCCGCAGTGTCACCATGGTCTCCTTTGATCCGCACTGTCATCATGGACAATTGGTTCCATGAGGCCCCGCAGTGTCACAATGGTCCCTTGCTTCCATAGGTTTGATGTTGTAACAATGGACTCCTTGCTTCTATGAGCTAGCCTGCTTTTTGCAGAGGTGTCTTTGGTTCCAACAAGGCCCCGCTGTGTCTCAGTGCACCCTGGCTTCCATGTGGATCTGGAGCATCACAAAGGCTCCTTGGTTCCACCAGGTCCTGCTGTGTCACAATGGGTCCTGTGGTCCCTGAGGCCCTCCAAAGTCATCATGGAGGCTTGCTTCCATGAGGTTCCATTATGTGCCAGTGGTCATCTTGGTTCCAGGAGTTTCCTTAGTGTCACAATGCTCTCCATGCTTCCATGATTCCCCACAATGTCACAATGCTCTCCATGCTTCCATTAGGCCCTGCTTTGCCACAATGGTCCCCTTGTTTCCATGAGGCCCCGCTGTGTCACAATGGACCTATGGTTCCATGATGTTGCGTGGTGTCACCGTGCTCTTCTTGAATCCGCAGTGTAACCATGGACCATTGGTTCCATGCGGCCTGGCCGTGTCACAATGGGCTCCGTGATTCCATGATTCCCCACGGTGTCACAATGGAGCCTTGTTTCTAGGAGGTTCTGTACTGTCACAATGGTCTCCTTGATGCCATCAGCCCCTGCAGTGTCACAATGGCTCCTTGGTTCCATGAGGAACACAATAGCTTGGCATAAGCATTGAGCAACAGCTGCTGAACACACCTGGCAACATCTGCTTGCATCAAAAGAGGGCTTCAAGCTGACAATGGCACCAGCAGCTTCCATCTGCAACAGAGACCCAGGAAAGGACAGGCTGTGCCGGTTTGGACAAATGTGGAGGAAAATATCCTCTGATAGAAGGCAGGTTACACCCAGCCCTCCCCCACCAGCTTCGGGAAAATAGAATTTTCCTGGGAAGAAAGTGAAAGAGATAAAAACTATTTTTTTAACAAACACCCAGGAAAAGGAGAACAATGCTAAATGTTAAAAGCTCTCGCTGTGCAGAGAAAGCTGGGATAATTTGAGAGTCCTTCCGTGTTTCGGTGGGGTCTCCTGAAACATCCATAGACAGCGAGGCCCGTGCAAAGAAATAGGGAGCCATTCTTGAGAGAAGTTTCAGAGCTCTTTCTTCTCCAGCCACATGGGCGGGGCACTGCCAAAGAACTGAGCAGTCACGGCACAACCAGGGCCCTCCTGGCACAGGGCAACACAAAATAAGCAGTGCTGAACAGGATTAGGGCACATGTGAGCAGGGAGCAGGGAGACCCCGTGCCCAGGCCATGCCTCTACCCCAGGGTCCCCTCTCCCATGACCTCATGGCAGGGGGGAGGAACCCCAACACTTCCGGAGGTGTAGTCTCTCTCCTCCTCCTTGCAGCTGGCTCATGGGCCCACATTCAGGGCCCCCACCTCGGGAGAAAATTCTCCCAATGTGCTCTGATGTTGAAAGAGTCAAGAAGAGAAGAAGGGAAAAAAACCCCCAAAGTCCCAGGAAAGCAAAGTTCAACTCTCCATCTCCCCCCAGAGAAAAGGAGCTGAAAACTGGCTAAAAAGAAACAAAGTTGCTTCCTCCGCTCTTGCTGCAAGCAGGATGCAGAGGAGTGTGTATGTGTGTCCTTGAACAAACGCTCTGAGAAGTTTGTCCGGTTTTTTTTTCCTCTCCCCCCTCTCAGGCTCAGTTGAAAGGCACAGAAATGCACAAAGTTCACTTCTGGGCATAGAGTAGCAATAGGGGATACACATGATAAAGTCACCCCAAGACACAGGGACAGAGAATTCAGTGGAAAGACTCCAAAAATTCTGCTCCCAGAGATCATTCATTCCTGCTCACCCTGACCCTTGTAGAAAGGGGACCTCGTTCCAGGCAGCCTGTACTGAGCATGTGGCTCCTGAGTGGGGTTTGTTGTTTGGGAAACCTGCTCCGGCTTTTCCATTCTTTCCTTCCAAACAGGAAAACTTCTCCTGGGGCTGTGTGCAGGCAGAGCCCTGAGGAGAGCAGGTGGCACATGGTGCGCTGGGCTGGGACAGCCAGCTGCAGAGCTCAAGGGAAGAAGCCCAAAGTGTCACAATGGCTCCTTGCCTTCACATGCAACACCTGGGTCACAATGGTCTCCTTGATTCCATGAGGCCCCACTGTGTCACAATGGCTCCTTGGTTCCATCGGGTTCCGCAGTGTCACCATGGTCTCCTTTGATCCGCACTGTCATCATGGACAATTGGTTCCATGAGGCCCCGCAGTGTCACAATGGTCCCTTGCTTCCATAGGTTTGATGTTGTAACAATGGACTCCTTGCTTCTATGAGCTAGCCTGCTTTTTGCAGAGGTGTCTTTGGTTCCAACAAGGCCCCGCTGTGTCTCAGTGCACCCTGGCTTCCATGTGGATCTGGAGCATCACAAAGGCTCCTTGGTTCCACCAGGTCCTGCTGTGTCACAATGGGTCCTGTGGTCCCTGAGGCCCTCCAAAGTCATCATGGAGGCTTGCTTCCATGAGGTTCCATTATGTGCCAGTGGTCATCTTGGTTCCAGGAGTTTCCTTAGTGTCACAATGCTCTCCATGCTTCCATGATTCCCCACAATGTCACAATGCTCTCCATGCTTCCATTAGGCCCTGCTTTGCCACAATGGTCCCCTTGTTTCCATGAGGCCCCGCTGTGTCACAATGGACCTATGGTTCCATGATGTTGCGTGGTGTCACCGTGCTCTTCTTGAATCCGCCGTGTAACCATGGACCATTGGTTCCATGCGGCCTGGCCGTGTCACAATGGGCTCCGTGATTCCATGATTCCCCACGGTGTCACAATGGAGCCTTGTTTCTAGGAGGTTCTGTACTGTCACAATTGCCTCCTTGATGCCATCAGCCCCTGCAGTGTCACAATGGCTCCTTGGTTCCATGAGGAACACAATAGCTTGGCATAAGCATTGAGCAACAGCTGCTGAACACACCTGGCAACATCTGCTTGCATCAAAAGAGGGCTTCAAGCTGACAATGGCACCAGCAGCTTCCATCTGCAACAGACACCCAGGGAAAGGACAGGCTGTGCCAGTTTGGACAAATGTGGAGGAAAATATCCTCTGATAGAAGGCAGGTTACACCCAGCCCTCCCCCACCAGCTTCGGGAAAAAAGAATTTTCCTGGGAAGAAAGTGAAAGAGATAAAAACTATTTTTTTAACAAACACCCAGGAAAAGGAGAACAATGCTAAATATTAAAAGCTCTCGCTGTGCAGAGAAAGCTGGGATAATTTGAGAGTCCTTCCGTGTTTCGGTGGGGTCTCCTGAAACATCCATAGACAGCGAGGCCCGTGCAAAGAAATAGGGAGCCATTCATGAGAGAAGTTTCAGAGCTCTTTCTTCTCCAGCCACATGGGCGGGGCACTGCCAAAGAACTGAGCAATCACGGCACAACCAGGGCCCTCCTGGCACAGGGCAACACAAAATAAGCAGTGCTGAACAGGATTAGGGCACATGTGAGCAGGGAGCAGGGAGACCCCGTGCCCAGGCCATGCCTCTACCCCAGGGTCCCCTCTCCCATGACCTCATGGCAGGGGGGAGGAACCCCAACACTTCCGGAGGTGTAGTCTCTCTCCTCCTCCTTGCAGCTGGCTCATGGGCCCACATTCAGGGCCCCCACCTCGGGAGAAAATTCTCCCAATGTGGTCTGATGTTGAAAGAGTCAAGAAGAGAAGAAGGGAAAAAAAACCCCAAAGTCCCAGGAAAACAAAGTTCAACTCTCCATCTCCCCCCAGAGAAAAGGAGCTGAAAACTGGCTAAAAAGAAACAAAGTTGCTTCCTCCGCTCTTGCTGCAAGCAGGATGCAGAGGAGTGTGTATGTGTGTCCTTGAACAAACGCTCTGAGAAGTTTGTCCGGTTTTTTTTTCCTCTCCCCCCTCTCAGGCTCAGTTGAAAGGCACAGAAATGCACAAAGTTCACTTCTGGGCATAGAGCAGCAATAGGGGATACACATGATAAAGTCACCCCAAGACACAGGGACAGAGAATTCAGTGGAAAGACTCCGAGAATTCTGCTCCCAGAGATCATTCATTCCTGCTCACCCTGACCCTTGTAGAAAGGGGACATCGTTCCCGGCAGCCTGGACTGAGCATGTGGCTCCTGAGTGGGGTTTGTTGTTTGGGAAACCTGCTCCGGCTTTTCCATTCTTTCCTTCCAAACAGGAAAACTTCTCCTGGGGCTGTGTGCAGGCAGAGCCCTGAGGAGAGCAGGTGGCACATGGTGCGCTGGGCTGGGACAGCCAGCTGCAGAGCTCAAGGGAAGAAGCCCAAAGTGTCACAATGGCTCCTTGCCTTCACATGCAACACCTGGGTCACAATGGTCTCCTTGATTCCATGAGGCCCCACTGTGTCACAATGGCTCCTTGGTTCCATCGGGTTCCGCAGTGTCACCATGGTCTCCTTTGATCCGCACTGTCATCATGGACAATTGGTTCCATGAGGCCCCGCAGTGTCACAATGGTCCCTTGCTTCCATAGGTTTGATGTTGTAACAATGGACTCCTTGCTTCTATGAGCTAGCCTGCTTTTTGCAGAGGTGTCTTTGGTTCCAACAAGGCCCCGCTGTGTCTCAGTGCACCCTGGCTTCCATGTGGATCTGGAGCATCACAAAGGCTCCTTGGTTCCACCAGGTCCTGCTGTGTCACAATGGGTCCTGTGGTCCCTGAGGCCCTCCAAAGTCATCATGGAGGCTTGCTTCCATGAGGTTCCATTATGTGCCAGTGGTCATCTTGGTTCCAGGAGTTTCCTTAGTGTCACAATGCTCTCCATGCTTCCATGATTCCCCACAATGTCACAATGCTCTCCATGCTTCCATTAGGCCCTGCTTTGCCACAATGGTCCCCTTGTTTCCATGAGGCCCCGCTGTGTCACAATGGACCTATGGTTCCATGATGTTGCGTGGTGTCACCGTGCTCTTCTTGAATCCGCAGTGTAACCATGGACCATTGGTTCCATGCGGCCTGGCCGTGTCACAATGGGCTCCGTGATTCCATGATTCCCCACGGTGTCACAATGGAGCCTTGTTTCTAGGAGGTTCTGTACTGTCACAATTGCCTCCTTGATGCCATCAGCCCCTGCAGTGTCACAATGGCTCCTTGGTTCCATGAGGAACACAATAGCTTGGCATAAGCATTGAGCAACAGCTGCTGAACACACCTGGCAACATCTGCTTGCATCAAAAGAGGGCTTCAAGCTGACAATGGCACCAGCAGCTTCCATCTGCAACAGAGACCCAGGAAAGGACAGGCTGTGCCGGTTTGGACAAATGTGGAGGAAAATATCCTCTGATAGAAGGCAGGTTACACCCAGCCCTCCCCCACCAGCTTCGGGAAAAAAGAATTTTCCTGGGAAGAAAGTGAAAGAGATAAAAACTATTTTTTTAACAAACACACAGGAAAAGGATAACAATGCTAAATGTTAAAAGCTCTCGCTGTGCAGAGAAAGCTGGGATAATTTGAGAGTCCTTCCGTGTTTCGGTGGGGTCTCCTGAAACATCCATAGACAGCGAGGCCCGTGCAAAGAAATAGGGAGCGATTCTTGAGAGAAGTTTCAGAGCTCTTTCTTCTCCAGCCACATGGGCGGGGCACTGCCAAAGAACTGAGCAGTCACGGCACAACCAGGGCCCTCCTGGCACAGGGCAACACAAAATAAGCAGTGCTGAACAGGATTAGGGCACATGTGAGCAGGGAGCAGGGAGACCCCGTGCCCAGGCCATGCCTCTACCCCAGGGTCCCCTCTCCCATGACCTCATGGCAGGGGGGAGGAACCCCAACACTTCCGGAGGTGTAGTCTCTCTCCTCCTCCTTGCAGCTGGCTCATGGGCCCACATTCAGGGCCCCCACCTCGGGAGAAAATTCTCCCAATGTGGTCTGATGTTGAAAGAGTCAAGAAGAGAAGAAGGGAAAAAAACCCCCAAAGTCCCAGGAAAACAAAGTTCAACTCTCCATCTCCCCCCAGAGAAAAGGAGCTGAAAACTGGCTAAAAAGAAACAAAGTTGCTTCCTCCGCTCTTGCTGCAAGCAGGATGCAGAGGAGTGTGTATGTGTGTCCTTGAACAAACGCTCTGAGAAGTTTGTCCGGTTTTTTTTCCTCTCCCCCCTCTCAGGCTCAGTTGAAAGGCACAGAAATGCACAAAGTTCACTTCTGGGCATAGAGTAGCAATAGGGGATACACATGATAAAGTCACCCCAAGACACAGGGACAGAGAATTCAGTGGAAAGACTCCGAGAATTCTGCTCCCAGAGATCATTCATTCCTGCTCACCCTGACCCTTGTAGGAAGGGGACATCGTTCCCGGCAGCCTGTACTGAGCATGTGGCTCCTGAGTGGGGTTTGTTGTTTGGGAAACCTGCTCCGGCTTTTCCATTCTTTCCTTCCAAACAGGAAAACTTCTCCTGGGGCTGTGTGCAGGCAGAGCCCTGAGGAGAGCAGGTGGCACATGGTGCGCTGGGCTGGGACAGCCAGCTGCAGAGCTCAAGGGAAGAAGCCCAAAGTGTCACAATGGCTCCTTGCCTTCACATGCAACACCTGGGACACAATGGTCTCCTTGATTCCATGAGGCCCCACTGTGTCACAATGGCTCCTTGGTTCCATCGGGTTCCGCAGTGTCACCATGGTCTCCTTTGATCCGCACTGTCATCATGGACAATTGGTTCCATGAGGCCCCGCAGTGTCACAATGGTCCCTTGCTTCCATAGGTTTGATGTTGTAACAATGGACTCCTTGCTTCTATGAGCTAGCCTGCTTTTTGCAGAGGTGTCTTTGGTTCCAACAAGGCCCCGCTGTGTCTCAGTGCACCCTGGCTTCCATGTGGATCTGGAGCATCACAAAGGCTCCTTGGTTCCACCAGGTCCTGCTGTGTCACAATGGGTCCTGTGGTCCCTGAGGCCCTCCAAAGTCATCATGGAGGCTTGCTTCCATGAGGTTCCATTATGTGCCAGTGGTCATCTTGGTTCCAGGAGTTTCCTTAGTGTCACAATGCTCTCCATGCTTCCATGATTCCCCACAATGTCACAATGCTCTCCATGCTTCCATTAGGCCCTGCTTTGCCACAATGGTCCCCTTGTTTCCATGAGGCCCCGCTGTGTCACAATGGACCTATGGTTCCATGATGTTGCGTGGTGTCACCGTGCTCTTCTTGAATCCGCAGTGTAACCATGGACCATTGGTTCCATGCGGCCTGGCCGTGTCACAATGGGCTCCGTGATTCCATGATTCCCCACGGTGTCACAATGGAGCCTTGTTTCTAGGAGGTTCTGTACTGTCACAATGGTCTCCTTGATGCCATCAGCCCCTGCAGTGTCACAATGGCTCCTTGGTTCCATGAGGAACACAATAGCTTGGCATAAGCATTGAGCAACAGCTGCTGAACACACCTGGCAACATCTGCTTGCATCAAAAGAGGGCTTCAAGCTGACAATGGCACCAGCAGCTTCCATCTGCAACAGAGACCCAGGAAAGGACAGGCTGTGCCGGTTTGGACAAATGTGGAGGAAAATATCCTCTGATAGAAGGCAGGTTACACCCAGCCCTCCCCCACCAGCTTTGGGAAAATAGAATTTTCCTGGGAAGAAAGTGAAAGAGATAAAAACTATTTTTTTAACAAACACCCAGGAAAAGGAGAACAATGCTAAATGTTAAAAGCTCTCGCTGTGCAGAGAAAGCTGGGATAATTTGAGAGTCCTTCCGTGTTTCGGTGGGGTCTCCTGAAACATCCATAGACAGCGAGGCCCGTGCAAAGAAATAGGGAGCCATTCTTGAGAGAAGTTTCAGAGCTCTTTCTTCTCCAGCCACATGGGCGGGGCACTGCCAAAGAACTGAGCAGTCACGGCACAACCAGGGCCCTCCTGGCACAGGGCAACACAAAATAAGCAGTGCTGAACAGGATTAGGGCACATGTGAGCAGGGAGCAGGGAGACCCCGTGCCCAGGCCATGCCTCTACCCCAGGGTCCCCTCTCCCATGACCTCATGGCAGGGGGGAGGAACCCCAACACTTCCGGAGGTGTAGTCTCTCTCCTCCTCCTTGCAGCTGGCTCATGGGCCCACATTCAGGGCCCCCACCTCGGGAGAAAATTCTCCCAATGTGCTCTGATGTTGAAAGAGTCAAGAAGAGAAGAAGGGAAAAAAACCCCCAAAGTCCCAGGAAAGCAAAGTTCAACTCTCCATCTCCCCCCAGAGAAAAGGAGCTGAAAACTGGCTAAAAAGAAACAAAGTTGCTTCCTCCGCTCTTGCTGCAAGCAGGATGCAGAGGAGTGTGTATGTGTGTCCTTGAACAAACGCTCTGAGAAGTTTGTCCGGTTTTTTTTCCTCTCCCCCCTCTCAGGCTCAGTTGAAAGGCACAGAAATGCACAAAGTTCACTTCTGGGCATAGAGTAGCAATAGGGGATACACATGATAAAGTCACCCCAAGACACAGGGACAGAGAATTCAGTGGAAAGACTCCAAAAATTCTGCTCCCAGAGATCATTCATTCCTGCTCACCCTGACCCTTGTAGAAAGGGGACCTCGTTCCAGGCAGCCTGTACTGAGCATGTGGCTCCTGAGTGGGGTTTGTTGTTTGGGAAACCTGCTCCGGCTTTTCCATTCTTTCCTTCCAAACAGGAAAACTTCTCCTGGGGCTGTGTGCAGGCAGAGCCCTGAGGAGAGCAGGTGGCACATGGTGCGCTGGGCTGGGACAGCCAGCTGCAGAGCTCAAGGGAAGAAGCCCAAAGTGTCACAATGGCTCCTTGCCTTCACATGCAACACCTGGGTCACAATGGTCTCCTTGATTCCATGAGGCCCCACTGTGTCACAATGGCTCCTTGGTTCCATCGGGTTCCGCAGTGTCACCATGGTCTCCTTTGATCCGCACTGTCATCATGGACAATTGGTTCCATGAGGCCCCGCAGTGTCACAATGGTCCCTTGCTTCCATAGGTTTGATGTTGTAACAATGGACTCCTTGCTTCTATGAGCTAGCCTGCTTTTTGCAGAGGTGTCTTTGGTTCCAACAAGGCCCCGCTGTGTCTCAGTGCACCCTGGCTTCCATGTGGATCTGGAGCATCACAAAGGCTCCTTGGTTCCACCAGGTCCTGCTGTGTCACAATGGGTCCTGTGGTCCCTGAGGCCCTCCAAAGTCATCATGGAGGCTTGCTTCCATGAGGTTCCATTATGTGCCAGTGCTCATCTTGGTTCCAGGAGTTTCCTTAGTGTCACAATGCTCTCCATGCTTCCATGATTCCCCACAATGTCACAATGCTCTCCATGCTTCCATTAGGCCCTGCTTTGCCACAATGGTCCCCTTGTTTCCATGAGGCCCCGCTGTGTCACAATGGACCTATGGTTCCATGATGTTGCGTGGTGGCACCGTGCTCTTCTTGAATCCGCAGTGTAAACATGGACCATTGGTTCCATGCGGCCTGGCCGTGTCACAATGGGCTCCGTGATTCCATGATTCCCCACGGTGTCACAATGGAGCCTTGTTTCTAGGAGGTTCTGTACTGTCACAATTGCCTCCTTGATGCCATCAGCCCCTGCAGTGTCACAATGGCTCCTTGGTTCCATGAGGAACACAATAGCTTGGCATAAGCATTGAGCAACAGCTGCTGAACACACCTGGCAACATCTGCTTGCATCAAAAGAGGGCTTCAAGCTGAGAATGGCACCAGCAGCTTCCATCTGCAACAGAGACCCAGGAAAGGACAGGCTGTGCCGGTTTGGACAAATGTGGAGGAAAATATCCTCTGATAGAAGGCAGGTTACACCCAGCCCTCCCCCACCAGCTTCGGGAAAAAAGAATTTTCCTGGGAAGAAAGTGAAAGAGATAAAAACTATTTTTTTAACAAACACCCAGGAAAAGGATAACAATGCTAAATATTAAAAGCTCTCGCTGTGCAGAGAAAGCTGGGATAATTTGAGAGTCCTTCCGTGTTTCGGTGGGGTCTCCTGAAACATCCATAGACAGCGAGGCCCGTGCAAAGAAATAGGGAGAGATTCTTGAGAGAAGTTTCAGAGCTCTTTCTTCTCCAGCCACATGGGCGGGGCACTGCCAAAGAACTGAGCAGTCACGGCACAACCAGGGCCCTCCTGGCACAGGGCAACACAAAATAAGCAGTGCTGAACAGGATTAGGGCACATGTGAGCAGGGAGCAGGGAGACCCCGTGCCCAGGCCATGCCTCTACCCCAGGGTCCCCTCTCCCATGACCTCATGGCAGTGGGGAGGAACCCCAACACTTCCGTAGGTGTAGTCTCTCTCCTCCTCCTTGCAGCTGGCTCATGGGCCCACATTCAGGGCCCCCACCTCGGGAGAAAATTCTCCCAATGTGGTCTGATGTTGAAAGAGTCAAGAAGAGAAGAAGGGAAAAAAACCCCCAAAGTCCCAGGAAAACAAAGTTCAACTCTCCATCTCCCCCCAGAGAAAAGGAGCTGAAAACTGGCTAAAAAGAAACAAAGTTGCTTCCTCCGCTCTTGCTGCAAGCAGGATGCAGAGGAGTGTGTATGTGTGTCCTTGAACAAACGCTCTGAGAAGTTTGTCCGGTTTTTTTTTCCTCTCCCCCCTCTCAGGCTCAGTTGAAAGGCACAGAAATGCACAAAGTTCACTTCTGGGCATAGAGTAGCAATAGGGGATACACATGATAAAGTCACCCCAAGACACAGGGACAGAGAATTCAGTGGAAAGACTCCGAGAATTCTGCTCCCAGAGAATTCTGCTCACCCTGACCCTTGTAGGAAGGGGACATCGTTCCCGGCAGCCTGTACTGAGCATGTGGCTCCTGAGTGGGGTTTGTTGTTTGGGAAACCTGCTCCGGCTTTTCCATTCTTTCCTTCCAAACAGGAAAACTTCTCCTGGGGCTGTGTGCAGGCAGAGCCCTGAGGAGAGCAGGTGGCACATGGTGCGCTGGGCTGGGACAGCCAGCTGCAGAGCTCAAGGGAAGAAGCCCAAAGTGTCACAATGGCTCCTTGCCTTCACATGCAACACCTGGGACACAATGGTCTCCTTGATTCCATGAGGCCCCACTGTGTCACAATGGCTCCTTGGTTCCATCGGGTTCCGCAGTGTCACCATGGTCTCCTTTGATCCGCACTGTCATCATGGACAATTGGTTCCATGAGGCCCCGCAGTGTCACAATGGTCCCTTGCTTCCATAGGTTTGATGTTGTAACAATGGACTCCTTGCTTCTATGAGCTAGCCTGCTTTTTGCAGAGGTGTCTTTGGTTCCAACAAGGCCCCGCTGTGTCTCAGTGCACCCTGGCTTCCATGTGGATCTGGAGCATCACAAAGGCTCCTTGGTTCCACCAGGTCCTGCTGTGTCACAATGGGTCCTGTGGTCCCTGAGGCCCTCCAAAGTCATCATGGAGGCTTGCTTCCATGAGGTTCCATTATGTGCCAGTGGTCATCTTGGTTCCAGGAGTTTCCTTAGTGTCACAATGCTCTCCATGCTTCCATGATTCCCCACAATGTCACAATGCTCTCCATGCTTCCATTAGGCCCTGCTTTGCCACAATGGTCCCCTTGTTTCCATGAGGCCCCGCTGTGTCACAATGGACCTATGGTTCCATGATGTTGCGTGGTGTCACCGTGCTCTTCTTGAATCCGCAGTGTAACCATGGACCATTGGTTCCATGCGGCCTGGCCGTGTCACAATGGGCTCCGTGATTCCATGATTCCCCACGGTGTCACAATGGAGCCTTGTTTCTAGGAGGTTCTGTACTGTCACAATGGTCTCCTTGATGCCATCAGCCCCTGCAGTGTCACAATGGCTCCTTGGTTCCATGAGGAACACAATAGCTTGGCATAAGCATTGAGCAACAGCTGCTGAACACACCTGGCAACATCTGCTTGCATCAAAAGAGGGCTTCAAGCTGACAATGGCACCAGCAGCTTCCATCTGCAACAGAGACCCAGGAAAGGACAGGCTGTGCCGGTTTGGACAAATGTGGAGGAAAATATCCTCTGATAGAAGGCAGGTTACACCCAGCCCTCCCCCACCAGCTTTGGGAAAATAGAATTTTCCTGGGAAGAAAGTGAAAGAGATAAAAACTATTTTTTTAACAAACACCCAGGAAAAGGAGAACAATGCTAAATGTTAAAAGCTCTCGCTGTGCAGAGAAAGCTGGGATAATTTGAGAGTCCTTCCGTGTTTCGGTGGGGTCTCCTGAAACATCCATAGACAGCGAGGCCCGTGCAAAGAAATAGGGAGCCATTCTTGAGAGAAGTTTCAGAGCTCTTTCTTCTCCAGCCACATGGGCGGGGCACTGCCAAAGAACTGAGCAGTCACGGCACAACCAGGGCCCTCCTGGCACAGGGCAACACAAAATAAGCAGTGCTGAACAGGATTAGGGCACATGTGAGCAGGGAGCAGGGAGACCCCGTGCCCAGGCCATGCCTCTACCCCAGGGTCCCCTCTCCCATGACCTCATGGCAGGGGGGAGGAACCCCAACACTTCCGGAGGTGTAGTCTCTCTCCTCCTCCTTGCAGCTGGCTCATGGGCCCACATTCAGGGCCCCCACCTCGGGAGAAAATTCTCCCAATGTGCTCTGATGTTGAAAGAGTCAAGAAGAGAAGAAGGGAAAAAAACCCCCAAAGTCCCAGGAAAGCAAAGTTCAACTCTCCATCTCCCCCCAGAGAAAAGGAGCTGAAAACTGGCTAAAAAGAAACAAAGTTGCTTCCTCCGCTCTTGCTGCAAGCAGGATGCAGAGGAGTGTGTATGTGTGTCCTTGAACAAACGCTCTGAGAAGTTTGTCCGGTTTTTTTTCCTCTCCCCCCTCTCAGGCTCAGTTGAAAGGCACAGAAATGCACAAAGTTCACTTCTGGGCATAGAGTAGCAATAGGGGATACACATGATAAAGTCACCCCAAGACACAGGGACAGAGAATTCAGTGGAAAGACTCCAAAAATTCTGCTCCCAGAGATCATTCATTCCTGCTCACCCTGACCCTTGTAGAAAGGGGACCTCGTTCCAGGCAGCCTGTACTGAGCATGTGGCTCCTGAGTGGGGTTTGTTGTTTGGGAAACCTGCTCCGGCTTTTCCATTCTTTCCTTCCAAACAGGAAAACTTCTCCTGGGGCTGTGTGCAGGCAGAGCCCTGAGGAGAGCAGGTGGCACATGGTGCGCTGGGCTGGGACAGCCAGCTGCAGAGCTCAAGGGAAGAAGCCCAAAGTGTCACAATGGCTCCTTGCCTTCACATGCAACACCTGGGTCACAATGGTCTCCTTGATTCCATGAGGCCCCACTGTGTCACAATGGCTCCTTGGTTCCATCGGGTTCCGCAGTGTCACCATGGTCTCCTTTGATCCGCACTGTCATCATGGACAATTGGTTCCATGAGGCCCCGCAGTGTCACAATGGTCCCTTGCTTCCATAGGTTTGATGTTGTAACAATGGACTCCTTGCTTCTATGAGCTAGCCTGCTTTTTGCAGAGGTGTCTTTGGTTCCAACAAGGCCCCGCTGTGTCTCAGTGCACCCTGGCTTCCATGTGGATCTGGAGCATCACAAAGGCTCCTTGGTTCCACCAGGTCCTGCTGTGTCACAATGGGTCCTGTGGTCCCTGAGGCCCTCCAAAGTCATCATGGAGGCTTGCTTCCATGAGGTTCCATTATGTGCCAGTGCTCATCTTGGTTCCAGGAGTTTCCTTAGTGTCACAATGCTCTCCATGCTTCCATGATTCCCCACAATGTCACAATGCTCTCCATGCTTCCATTAGGCCCTGCTTTGCCACAATGGTCCCCTTGTTTCCATGAGGCCCCGCTGTGTCACAATGGACCTATGGTTCCATGATGTTGCGTGGTGGCACCGTGCTCTTCTTGAATCCGCAGTGTAAACATGGACCATTGGTTCCATGCGGCCTGGCCGTGTCACAATGGGCTCCGTGATTCCATGATTCCCCACGGTGTCACAATGGAGCCTTGTTTCTAGGAGGTTCTGTACTGTCACAATTGCCTCCTTGATGCCATCAGCCCCTGCAGTGTCACAATGGCTCCTTGGTTCCATGAGGAACACAATAGCTTGGCATAAGCATTGAGCAACAGCTGCTGAACACACCTGGCAACATCTGCTTGCATCAAAAGAGGGCTTCAAGCTGAGAATGGCACCAGCAGCTTCCATCTGCAACAGAGACCCAGGAAAGGACAGGCTGTGCCGGTTTGGACAAATGTGGAGGAAAATATCCTCTGATAGAAGGCAGGTTACACCCAGCCCTCCCCCACCAGCTTCGGGAAAAAAGAATTTTCCTGGGAAGAAAGTGAAAGAGATAAAAACTATTTTTTTAACAAACACCCAGGAAAAGGATAACAATGCTAAATATTAAAAGCTCTCGCTGTGCAGAGAAAGCTGGGATAATTTGAGAGTCCTTCCGTGTTTCGGTGGGGTCTCCTGAAACATCCATAGACAGCGAGGCCCGTGCAAAGAAATAGGGAGAGATTCTTGAGAGAAGTTTCAGAGCTCTTTCTTCTCCAGCCACATGGGCGGGGCACTGCCAAAGAACTGAGCAGTCACGGCACAACCAGGGCCCTCCTGGCACAGGGCAACACAAAATAAGCAGTGCTGAACAGGATTAGGGCACATGTGAGCAGGGAGCAGGGAGACCCCGTGCCCAGGCCATGCCTCTACCCCAGGGTCCCCTCTCCCATGACCTCATGGCAGTGGGGAGGAACCCCAACACTTCCGTAGGTGTAGTCTCTCTCCTCCTCCTTGCAGCTGGCTCATGGGCCCACATTCAGGGCCCCCACCTCGGGAGAAAATTCTCCCAATGTGGTCTGATGTTGAAAGAGTCAAGAAGAGAAGAAGGGAAAAAAACCCCCAAAGTCCCAGGAAAACAAAGTTCAACTCTCCATCTCCCCCCAGAGAAAAGGAGCTGAAAACTGGCTAAAAAGAAACAAAGTTGCTTCCTCCGCTCTTGCTGCAAGCAGGATGCAGAGGAGTGTGTATGTGTGTCCTTGAACAAACGCTCTGAGAAGTTTGTCCGGTTTTTTTTTCCTCTCCCCCCTCTCAGGCTCAGTTGAAAGGCACAGAAATGCACAAAGTTCACTTCTGGGCATAGAGTAGCAATAGGGGATACACATGATAAAGTCACCCCAAGACACAGGGACAGAGAATTCAGTGGAAAGACTCCGAGAATTCTGCTCCCAGAGAATTCTGCTCACACTGACCCTTGTAGGAAGGGGACATCGTTCCCGGCAGCCTGTACTGAGCATGTGGCTCCTGAGTGGGGTTTGTTGTTTGGGAAACCTGCTCCGGCTTTTCCATTCTTTCCTTCCAAACAGGAAAACTTCTCCTGGGGCTGTGTGCAGGCAGAGCCCTGAGGAGAGCAGGTGGCACATGGTGCGCTGGGCTGGGACAGCCAGCTGCAGAGCTCAAGGGAAGAAGCCCAAAGTGTCACAATGGCTCCTTGCCTTCACATGCAACACCTGGGTCACAATGGTCTCCTTGATTCCATGAGGCCCCACTGTGTCACAATGGCTCCTTGGTTCCATCGGGTTCCGCAGTGTCACCATGGTCTCCTTTGATCCGCACTGTCATCATGGACAATTGGTTCCATGAGGCCCCGCAGTGTCACAATGGTCCCTTGCTTCCATAGGTTTGATGTTGTAACAATGGACTCCTTGCTTCTATGAGCTAGCCTGCTTTTTGCAGAGGTGTCTTTGGTTCCAACAAGGCCCCGCTGTGTCTCAGTGCACCCTGGCTTCCATGTGGATCTGGAGCATCACAAAGGCTCCTTGGTTCCACCAGGTCCTGCTGTGTCACAATGGGTCCTGTGGTCCCTGAGGCCCTCCAAAGTCATCATGGAGGCTTGCTTCCATGAGGTTCCATTATGTGCCAGTGCTCATCTTGGTTCCAGGAGTTTCCTTAGTGTCACAATGCTCTCCATGCTTCCATGATTCCCCACAATGTCACAATGCTCTCCATGCTTCCATTAGGCCCTGCTTTGCCACAATGGTCCCCTTGTTTCCATGAGGCCCCGCTGTGTCACAATGGACCTATGGTTCCATGATGTTGCGTGGTGTCACCGTGCTCTTCTTGAATCCGCCGTGTAACCATGGACCATTGGTTCCATGCGGCCTGGCCGTGTCACAATGGGCTCCGTGATTCCATGATTCCCCACGGTGTCACAATGGAGCCTTGTTTCTAGGAGGTTCTGTACTGTCACAATTGCCTCCTTGATGCCATCAGCCCCTGCAGTGTCACAATGGCTCCTTGGTTCCATGAGGAACACAATAGCTTGGCATAAGCATTGAGCAACAGCTGCTGAACACACCTGGCAACATCTGCTTGCATCAAAAGAGGGCTTCAAGCTGACAATGGCACCAGCAGCTTCCATCTGCAACAGACACCCAGGGAAAGGACAGGCTGTGCCAGTTTGGACAAATGTGGAGGAAAATATCCTCTGATAGAAGGCAGGTTACACCCAGCCCTCCCCCACCAGCTTCGGGAAAAAAGAATTTTCCTGGGAAGAAAGTGAAAGAGATAAAAACTATTTTTTTAACAAACACCCAGGAAAAGGAGAACAATGCTAAATATTAAAAGCTCTCGCTGTGCAGAGAAAGCTGGGATAATTTGAGAGTCCTTCCGTGTTTCGGTGGGGTCTCCTGAAACATCCATAGACAGCGAGGCCCGTGCAAAGAAATAGGGAGCCATTCATGAGAGAAGTTTCAGAGCTCTTTCTTCTCCAGCCACATGGGCGGGGCACTGCCAAAGAACTGAGCAATCACGGCACAACCAGGGCCCTCCTGGCACAGGGCAACACAAAATAAGCAGTGCTGAACAGGATTAGGGCACATGTGAGCAGGGAGCAGGGAGACCCCGTGCCCAGGCCATGCCTCTACCCCAGGGTCCCCTCTCCCATGACCTCATGGCAGGGGGGAGGAACCCCAACACTTCCGGAGGTGTAGTCTCTCTCCTCCTCCTTGCAGCTGGCTCATGGGCCCACATTCAGGGCCCCCACCTCGGGAGAAAATTCTCCCAATGTGGTCTGATGTTGAAAGAGTCAAGAAGAGAAGAAGGGAAAAAAAACCCCAAAGTCCCAGGAAAACAAAGTTCAACTCTCCATCTCCCCCCAGAGAAAAGGAGCTGAAAACTGGCTAAAAAGAAACAAAGTTGCTTCCTCCGCTCTTGCTGCAAGCAGGATGCAGAGGAGTGTGTATGTGTGTCCTTGAACAAACGCTCTGAGAAGTTTGTCCGGTTTTTTTTTCCTCTCCCCCCTCTCAGGCTCAGTTGAAAGGCACAGAAATGCACAAAGTTCACTTCTGGGCATAGAGCAGCAATAGGGGATACACATGATAAAGTCACCCCAAGACACAGGGACAGAGAATTCAGTGGAAAGACTCCGAGAATTCTGCTCCCAGAGATCATTCATTCCTGCTCACCCTGACCCTTGTAGAAAGGGGACATCGTTCCCGGCAGCCTGGACTGAGCATGTGGCTCCTGAGTGGGGTTTGTTGTTTGGGAAACCTGCTCCGGCTTTTCCATTCTTTCCTTCCAAACAGGAAAACTTCTCCTGGGGCTGTGTGCAGGCAGAGCCCTGAGGAGAGCAGGTGGCACATGGTGCGCTGGGCTGGGACAGCCAGCTGCAGAGCTCAAGGGAAGAAGCCCAAAGTGTCACAATGGCTCCTTGCCTTCACATGCAACACCTGGGTCACAATGGTCTCCTTGATTCCATGAGGCCCCACTGTGTCACAATGGCTCCTTGGTTCCATCGGGTTCCGCAGTGTCACCATGGTCTCCTTTGATCCGCACTGTCATCATGGACAATTGGTTCCATGAGGCCCCGCAGTGTCACAATGGTCCCTTGGTTCCATAGGTTTGATGTTGTAACAATGGACTCCTTGCTTCTATGAGCTAGCCTGCTTTTTGCAGAGGTGTCTTTGGTTCCAACAAGGCCCCGCTGTGTCTCAGTGCACCCTGGCTTCCATGTGGATCTGGAGCATCACAAAGGCTCCTTGGTTCCACCAGGTCCTGCTGTGTCACAATGGGTCCTGTGGTCCCTGAGGCCCTCCAAAGTCATCATGGAGGCTTGCTTCCATGAGGTTCCATTATGTGCCAGTGGTCATCTTGGTTCCAGGAGTTTCCTTAGTGTCACAATGCTCTCCATGCTTCCATGATTCCCCACAATGTCACAATGCTCTCCATGCTTCCATTAGGCCCTGCTTTGCCACAATGGTCCCCTTGTTTCCATGAGGCCCCGCTGTGTCACAATGGACCTATGGTTCCATGATGTTGCGTGGTGTCACCGTGCTCTTCTTGAATCCGCAGTGTAACCATGGACCATTGGTTCCATGCGGCCTGGCCGTGTCACAATGGGCTCCGTGATTCCATGATTCCCCACGGTGTCACAATGGAGCCTTGTTTCTAGGAGGTTCTGTACTGTCACAATTGCCTCCTTGATGCCATCAGCCCCTGCAGTGTCACAATGGCTCCTTGGTTCCATGAGGAACACAATAGCTTGGCATAAGCATTGAGCAACAGCTGCTGAACACACCTGGCAACATCTGCTTGCATCAAAAGAGGGCTTCAAGCTGACAATGGCACCAGCAGCTTCCATCTGCAACAGAGACCCAGGAAAGGACAGGCTGTGCCGGTTTGGACAAATGTGGAGGAAAATATCCTCTGATAGAAGGCAGGTTACACCCAGCCCTCCCCCACCAGCTTCGGGAAAAAAGAATTTTCCTGGGAAGAAAGTGAAAGAGATAAAAACTATTTTTTTAACAAACACACAGGAAAAGGATAACAATGCTAAATGTTAAAAGCTCTCGCTGTGCAGAGAAAGCTGGGATAATTTGAGAGTCCTTCCGTGTTTCGGTGGGGTCTCCTGAAACATCCATAGACAGCGAGGCCCGTGCAAAGAAATAGGGAGCGATTCTTGAGAGAAGTTTCAGAGCTCTTTCTTCTCCAGCCACATGGGCGGGGCACTGCCAAAGAACTGAGCAGTCACGGCACAACCAGGGCCCTCCTGGCACAGGGCAACACAAAATAAGCAGTGCTGAACAGGATTAGGGCACATGTGAGCAGGGAGCAGGGAGACCCCGTGCCCAGGCCATGCCTCTACCCCAGGGTCCCCTCTCCCATGACCTCATGGCAGGGGGGAGGAACCCCAACACTTCCGGAGGTGTAGTCTCTCTCCTCCTCCTTGCAGCTGGCTCATGGGCCCACATTCAGGGCCCCCACCTCGGGAGAAAATTCTCCCAATGTGGTCTGATGTTGAAAGAGTCAAGAAGAGAAGAAGGGAAAAAAACCCCCAAAGTCCCAGGAAAACAAAGTTCAACTCTCCATCTCCCCCCAGAGAAAAGGAGCTGAAAACTGGCTAAAAAGAAACAAAGTTGCTTCCTCCGCTCTTGCTGCAAGCAGGATGCAGAGGAGTGTGTATGTGTGTCCTTGAACAAACGCTCTGAGAAGTTTGTCCGGTTTTTTTCCTCTCCCCCCTCTCAGGCTCAGTTGAAAGGCACAGAAATGCACAAAGTTCACTTCTGGGCATAGAGTAGCAATAGGGGATACACATGATAAAGTCACCCCAAGACACAGGGACAGAGAATTCAGTGGAAAGACTCCGAGAATTCTGCTCCCAGAGATCATTCATTCCTGCTCACCCTGACCCTTGTAGGAAGGGGACATCGTTCCCGGCAGCCTGTACTGAGCATGTGGCTCCTGAGTGGGGTTTGTTGTTTGGGAAACCTGCTCCGGCTTTTCCATTCTTTCCTTCCAAACAGGAAAACTTCTCCTGGGGCTGTGTGCAGGCAGAGCCCTGAGGAGAGCAGGTGGCACATGGTGCGCTGGGCTGGGACAGCCAGCTGCAGAGCTCAAGGGAAGAAGCCCAAAGTGTCACAATGGCTCCTTGCCTTCACATGCAACACCTGGGACACAATGGTCTCCTTGATTCCATGAGGCCCCACTGTGTCACAATGGCTCCTTGGTTCCATCGGGTTCCGCAGTGTCACCATGGTCTCCTTTGATCCGCACTGTCATCATGGACAATTGGTTCCATGAGGCCCCGCAGTGTCACAATGGTCCCTTGCTTCCATAGGTTTGATGTTGTAACAATGGACTCCTTGCTTCTATGAGCTAGCCTGCTTTTTGCAGAGGTGTCTTTGGTTCCAACAAGGCCCCGCTGTGTCTCAGTGCACCCTGGCTTCCATGTGGATCTGGAGCATCACAAAGGCTCCTTGGTTCCACCAGGTCCTGCTGTGTCACAATGGGTCCTGTGGTCCCTGAGGCCCTCCAAAGTCATCATGGAGGCTTGCTTCCATGAGGTTCCATTATGTGCCAGTGGTCATCTTGGTTCCAGGAGTTTCCTTAGTGTCACAATGCTCTCCATGCTTCCATGATTCCCCACAATGTCACAATGCTCTCCATGCTTCCATTAGGCCCTGCTTTGCCACAATGGTCCCCTTGTTTCCATGAGGCCCCGCTGTGTCACAATGGACCTATGGTTCCATGATGTTGCGTGGTGTCACCGTGCTCTTCTTGAATCCGCAGTGTAACCATGGACCATTGGTTCCATGCGGCCTGGCCGTGTCACAATGGGCTCCGTGATTCCATGATTCCCCACGGTGTCACAATGGAGCCTTGTTTCTAGGAGGTTCTGTACTGTCACAATGGTCTCCTTGATGCCATCAGCCCCTGCAGTGTCACAATGGCTCCTTGGTTCCATGAGGAACACAATAGCTTGGCATAAGCATTGAGCAACAGCTGCTGAACACACCTGGCAACATCTGCTTGCATCAAAAGAGGGCTTCAAGCTGACAATGGCACCAGCAGCTTCCATCTGCAACAGAGACCCAGGAAAGGACAGGCTGTGCCGGTTTGGACAAATGTGGAGGAAAATATCCTCTGATAGAAGGCAGGTTACACCCAGCCCTCCCCCACCAGCTTTGGGAAAATAGAATTTTCCTGGGAAGAAAGTGAAAGAGATAAAAACTATTTTTTTAACAAACACCCAGGAAAAGGAGAACAATGCTAAATGTTAAAAGCTCTCGCTGTGCAGAGAAAGCTGGGATAATTTGAGAGTCCTTCCGTGTTTCGGTGGGGTCTCCTGAAACATCCATAGACAGCGAGGCCCGTGCAAAGAAATAGGGAGCCATTCTTGAGAGAAGTTTCAGAGCTCTTTCTTCTCCAGCCACATGGGCGGGGCACTGCCAAAGAACTGAGCAGTCACGGCACAACCAGGGCCCTCCTGGCACAGGGCAACACAAAATAAGCAGTGCTGAACAGGATTAGGGCACATGTGAGCAGGGAGCAGGGAGACCCCGTGCCCAGGCCATGCCTCTACCCCAGGGTCCCCTCTCCCATGACCTCATGGCAGGGGGGAGGAACCCCAACACTTCCGGAGGTGTAGTCTCTCTCCTCCTCCTTGCAGCTGGCTCATGGGCCCACATTCAGGGCCCCCACCTCGGGAGAAAATTCTCCCAATGTGCTCTGATGTTGAAAGAGTCAAGAAGAGAAGAAGGGAAAAAAACCCCCAAAGTCCCAGGAAAGCAAAGTTCAACTCTCCATCTCCCCCCAGAGAAAAGGAGCTGAAAACTGGCTAAAAAGAAACAAAGTTGCTTCCTCCGCTCTTGCTGCAAGCAGGATGCAGAGGAGTGTGTATGTGTGTCCTTGAACAAACGCTCTGAGAAGTTTGTCCGGTTTTTTTTCCTCTCCCCCCTCTCAGGCTCAGTTGAAAGGCACAGAAATGCACAAAGTTCACTTCTGGGCATAGAGTAGCAATAGGGGATACACATGATAAAGTCACCCCAAGACACAGGGACAGAGAATTCAGTGGAAAGACTCCAAAAATTCTGCTCCCAGAGATCATTCATTCCTGCTCACCCTGACCCTTGTAGAAAGGGGACCTCGTTCCAGGCAGCCTGTACTGAGCATGTGGCTCCTGAGTGGGGTTTGTTGTTTGGGAAACCTGCTCCGGCTTTTCCATTCTTTCCTTCCAAACAGGAAAACTTCTCCTGGGGCTGTGTGCAGGCAGAGCCCTGAGGAGAGCAGGTGGCACATGGTGCGCTGGGCTGGGACAGCCAGCTGCAGAGCTCAAGGGAAGAAGCCCAAAGTGTCACAATGGCTCCTTGCCTTCACATGCAACACCTGGGTCACAATGGTCTCCTTGATTCCATGAGGCCCCACTGTGTCACAATGGCTCCTTGGTTCCATCGGGTTCCGCAGTGTCACCATGGTCTCCTTTGATCCGCACTGTCATCATGGACAATTGGTTCCATGAGGCCCCGCAGTGTCACAATGGTCCCTTGGTTCCATAGGTTTGATGTTGTAACAATGGACTCCTTGCTTCTATGAGCTAGCCTGCTTTTTGCAGAGGTGTCTTTGGTTCCAACAAGGCCCCGCTGTGTCTCAGTGCACCCTGGCTTCCATGTGGATCTGGAGCATCACAAAGGCTCCTTGGTTCCACCAGGTCCTGCTGTGTCACAATGGGTCCTGTGGTCCCTGAGGCCCTCCAAAGTCATCATGGAGGCTTGCTTCCATGAGGTTCCATTATGTGCCAGTGGTCATCTTGGTTCCAGGAGTTTCCTTAGTGTCACAATGCTCTCCATGCTTCCATGATTCCCCACAATGTCACAATGCTCTCCATGCTTCCATTAGGCCCTGCTTTGCCACAATGGTCCCCTTGTTTCCATGAGGCCCCGCTGTGTCACAATGGACCTATGGTTCCATGATGTTGCGTGGTGGCACCGTGCTCTTCTTGAATCCGCAGTGTAAACATGGACCATTGGTTCCATGCGGCCTGGCCGTGTCACAATGGGCTCCGTGATTCCATGATTCCCCACGGTGTCACAATGGAGCCTTGTTTCTAGGAGGTTCTGTACTGTCACAATTGCCTCCTTGATGCCATCAGCCCCTGCAGTGTCACAATGGCTCCTTGGTTCCATGAGGAACACAATAGCTTGGCATAAGCATTGAGCAACAGCTGCTGAACACACCTGGCAACATCTGCTTGCATCAAAAGAGGGCTTCAAGCTGAGAATGGCACCAGCAGCTTCCATCTGCAACAGAGACCCAGGAAAGGACAGGCTGTGCCGGTTTGGACAAATGTGGAGGAAAATATCCTCTGATAGAAGGCAGGTTACACCCAGCCCTCCCCCACCAGCTTCGGGAAAAAAGAATTTTCCTGGGAAGAAAGTGAAAGAGATAAAAACTATTTTTTTAACAAACACCCAGGAAAAGGATAACAATGCTAAATATTAAAAGCTCTCGCTGTGCAGAGAAAGCTGGGATAATTTGAGAGTCCTTCCGTGTTTCGGTGGGGTCTCCTGAAACATCCATAGACAGCGAGGCCCGTGCAAAGAAATAGGGAGAGATTCTTGAGAGAAGTTTCAGAGCTCTTTCTTCTCCAGCCACATGGGCGGGGCACTGCCAAAGAACTGAGCAGTCACGGCACAACCAGGGCCCTCCTGGCACAGGGCAACACAAAATAAGCAGTGCTGAACAGGATTAGGGCACATGTGAGCAGGGAGCAGGGAGACCCCGTGCCCAGGCCATGCCTCTACCCCAGGGTCCCCTCTCCCATGACCTCATGGCAGTGGGGAGGAACCCCAACACTTCCGGA